>NC_141368.1:11615040-12169209 GCF_963921425.1 Dryas octopetala
AACTTAGGACAATAAATAATTAAAGTTATAGGGCCTTTGGACATACAAGCTTTGAACAAAAAGTAATTTAAACTTTGAACAAAACCCTAATTTCTTTGGAGACAATGGAGATGATATGAGGACTAAAGAAGGAATCAAGAGAAACCGATAATTAATCGAAGAAGAGCATCGAGTTGAAGCCTTGAGAATCGAAAATCTGATAGAATGGATTATGGAGGAACTTCAACTGAGGAAGAGAAATTAAGTGATTGAGAGTTGAGAGAGTCTGAGATGAGACAGTGAGAGAAGGAGGGAGGGAGGGAGAGAGGGAGAGAGAAAAACAAAAAACAAAACCCTTATTTGTTTAATATAAAAAATCTTTTGAAATTTAAGCTTTTCAATAAAGAAATAAAAGTGTAAAAACTGAATTTAATTATTACTTAAGTTATTATAAATTTAATTTGGGTCACTTAGATATAAGGCTTGAACACCTTAGTTACTACTTACTAGGTCTCTACTTACCGGCCATAGCTTTAAATTTAATTTTTTTTAATATGATAATATATATATATATATATAAAATTAGGCCCCCCTTAAAAGTGGGCCCTGGGCGGTCGCCCCTCCAGCCCTTGCTCAGGGACGGCTCTACATATATATATAATCTTCCTCTCATTAATGAAAAATTATAGTTAATGAAAGATTGTAATTAAAGCCCGATTACGATTTTAGTCAAGTAAATAAACGAAATACGTACCTATATGGAGCGCACATGCACTATTATTTCGTTCTTTTGGTGCTATTCTAAAGCTTGCACGTGTACGTGCACACCGCGTGAACATTACTTCAAGTAATTTAACATAAAGGGAAAAGATTTTGGACTCTAATATTAGGAAAATTATTGTATGCATGTGACCATAATGTCACATAATATGATAACGTGGTGTTTTATTATTTTATATACGTCATTTTTTATTTTCTACATCAATTAGGATTTGACTTAACTACAAAATTACAAGTTTTATATATTAATATCTAAAGTTTCACACTGATTTTGATTTTTTTTTTTTATATAAAATTGTATAACAAAATAGCAAAATACATTTAAAAAATAACAAAAGACAATATAAAAAAAAATTATGCGTTCTTCTTTTCCTATAGCCATGGCAGCCATGCCCCATCCCCCTCCATGTATTCCCTTCATTCTCCCACCTCGTCTCCTCAATCTCTATCCTTTTCTATTTATGATTATTTTCGATGACTTTTGTGGCAATTAATTTAGGTGGTGGGTTTTTTGAGATTCGGAATCGAAGGAGACCATATTTGAATTGGGGCTGAATTCTATTGAAGATGTAAATGAACTAATATGATAAAAAATTTACAAAAGACGGAATTTGATGTGATAAGGGTGGGCGATGAAGGAGAGAGGAAGGGATAAGGTGGGAGAGTGATGAAGAGCGATGAGAAATGGTGGAGGGGAAAGAGGCCATGGTTCCCATGCATGGCTGGAAGAAGAATGTGATTTTTTTTATTTATTTCTTCTTCTTTTTTTTTTGTGAAAAATGATGTGGCATGTAAATTATGACATGTCAAATATTATAATTTGACATGAAATGTCATGTCAATTAGGGCACCCTAACATTGTCCTAATAGAAATTCTTATTTGGTTTTAATTGTAATCATTAATTTACAAAGATCTAACAAGATTAAAATTACAAGTATCACAATAAAAAAAATCAAAATTATGGAGATCAAAATTGTAATTTGGTCTAAAACAATTTAATTTTATAATTTGTGCGTGCATAGCCATGGGCGGAACTACATACACGCTACCATGGGCTGTAGCCCAGGTAGCTTTTGTGTAAAAATACCAATATTATGTATGTTTTAGCTAGCCTAAAAGTTAATAAATATATATATACAAGAATGTTCTAAAACTAACTGGTTAGTAAGTTAATACAAAGCTAATCACTCTATTGGGCCAACTGCATAATGTAAACTCAAAATCTGAACTGTTTATTTTTTAGGCCCTACTTCAAAGATCATTTCTGTAAAAAATCTCTAAAATCGGAAGCCATTTAGCCATTTGATTATAATAACAACTATTTCTATGCTTTTATCGAAAATACTGATCGTCTATTTATTTGATCTCAATTAGATGACTACATGATTTTTGATTTAGTTGATTTTTTGCAATGATGATCTTTGAAGTAGGGCCTAAATAATTGATGGTTCGGATTATGAAATTAGTGATGTGGTGAGCCCAAAAGCATGGTTAGCTTCTTATTAACTTACTAACCGATTAGTTTTAGAGCACTCCTCATATATATAAATATATATATATAGCCTAAGTGGCCAAAAAAAAAAAGTTAATATATAGCCCACCCAATTGATAGTTATTTAATTAGACTACTTTATTGAGTTTTAGCCCAATTGTTTTGTCCTTAATTCAAAAGTTAGCCCAAAAATTTATCTATAACTCACCCAAATTTTGTTGTTGTTGTAATATTATTGTATGTTTTTTTATTAGTAAGTATTTATTTATGTTAAATTTTGTTAAAAATTTGGTTTGATTATAAATTATCTTATTTTTAAGAAGATTATAGTATAATGTACCTAGAGGGGCAAAAAATAGTCATTAAACCTTAGGTAATACCGTAATATTATAGCTAGCCCTCCTTCTAAAATTTCTGGTTCTGCCATTGTGGTATGGCATGGGTCCGTTAAATGCTAGTAATTGGAGAAGTATATATTATTGATTCACGGTCAGCAGAGGCCAGCAGTAGTCAAATCAAGTAGAAGACGGATGGCACTTGGTGATTTATGAAGAAAGCAAGGGCAGTTTTGACAGGTGAGCTAATTATATTTTAATTAGGGCCACTAATAAGACAATGATTATAGTTTGATACCAAAATTGGGTGTTGTTGTGATACTGCTAGAATAATGACAAGAATGGGCCACTGAGTCCCTACTTGGGCCGTCTATAGAGGACTGATCTCATCTTCCCACTCAACACTCATGCTTCCCAATCGGAGTATTCACTAATGAATGCTTGCAACATTAGATCCAATTGACCATTCTCCACAAAAATATTTTGACTTTTTAATTGTATATCGTCAGATGGTGGTGGGCTCATTTTGTGGGACTGCAGGGACCCAGTTTGTCAAATGGAGGGTTACGTACTTACGTGGAAACAAAGGGAATGTAATTGTTGACCCAAAAAAAGGGAATGTAATTGGAGTTAGCTCTAGAAAAGGTAGCAGGGCATAAAACCATTGATAATCGAGTCAGCTGTGTCGTGTTAGCTAGAGTCTCTTTTCGAGTTCCTAACCCGACTTTTTATTTCCTTTTATCCCAGTAAGGGAATCTAATTTAGATGCATGAATAATTTTACGACCCTTATTTGGAATGCTAATATAGTCTCAATTTCACATTTAGTTATGACTGTATGACACTCATAATTTTAAATTTAGTTCTGACTGAACGACAGTCACATCTAAGTTGTGAGACAGTTAAGTTGTGACTTAATTGAATTTTTTTAGAGAAATTATACTACAATATAATATAAATGAAGGTCAAAACAATACTTTTACTCAAAATAATACATAGTATAGTTGTGTGAGTTGTCTCTTTCAATTTACCAAGACAGTCACAGTTAAGTTGACTGAATTAATTTTTTTAAAAAAATACAATATAGTATAAATTAATATAATATTTGTGATGTATTATTATCTTTATTTTTTTATTATAGTGACATGTGATGTATTATTTGTAAATTCTAATACTTTTTATTTTATTATTTTATTTAATTTTTCAAGTAGTATCTGATCTAAATGTTAATGTAATTTTAGTAATTAAAATAAAAAGTTATTAAAATCAATAAACCTTTAAAATTTTGATTATGATTTATCATTATGCCAAATTTGCTATTTCACAGCGGTATGACGGTATCATCGATCCATGCCTATATTGATAGTTGTTTTTATAATAATGTTTTAATCTTCTTAATAAAACAATGCCAGAAAAAGGTTGCATAGGACGGTTGTATCTAAGAATATCTAGTTCTTTTCAGCAGAGCATATAATGCCAAAAGCAAGGGCTGTGTGAAAGGTCAAAGTCTTTCAATAATGCCAAAAACTTTTTGGAAAATTAATAAATTGATTGATTGGTTGATAATTATATATGAATAATGCTATACTTACCTCATTCTTATACCACATTTTTATACCATCTGACGTGTCATTACTTTATTGGACAAAGTTTTTCTTTTTCTTTTTGGGTTTTTCTTTTTATTTTTTAATATCCAATGTATGAATGCCATGTAAGTTGCCACATAAGGTGGTATAAAATTATGGTATAAAAATGTGGTATATGTAGCACTACTGATTATATATAGACTTGAAAGCGGGGGCTGTTTCAAAGTCTTTCAAATTTCAATAATGCCAAAAAAACTTTTTGGAATATTAATAAACTAATTGATTGGTTGATAATTATATATAGAAAGTAGACTTGAAAAGCAGGGGCTGTTTCAAAGTCTTTCAATAATGCCAAAAAAATTTTTGGAAAATTAATAAATTGATCGATTTTGTTGATAATTATATATAGTCTTTCAAAGTCTTTCAAATTTTAATAATGCCAAAAATCTTTTTGGAATATTAATAAATTAATTGATTGGTTGATAAGTATATATAGACAGTAGACTTGAAAAGCAGAGGCTGTTTCAAAGTCTTTCAATAATGCCAAAAAAGTTTTTGAAAAATTAATAAATTAATAAATTGATCGATTTGTTGATAATTATATATAGTCTATATAGACTTGAAAAGCGGGGGTGTTTCAACTTTCAAAGTCTTTCAATAATGCCAAAAAATTTTTTGGAAAATTAATAAATTAATAAATTGATCGATTTGTTGATAATTATATATAGTCTATATAGTCTTGAAAAGCGGGGGCTGTTTCAACTTTCAAAGTCTTTCAATAATGCCAAAAAACTTTTTGAAAAATTAATAAATTGATTGATTGGTTGATATATCATATATATATATATATAAACTTGAAAGCGAGGGCTGATTGAAAGCTCAGTGTCTTTCAATATTGCCAAAAAGCTTCTTGGAAAATTGATTGATTGATTGATATAGGGTTCAGGGTCCTCATTCTTCAAGATATGGACAAGACAAACAATCAAGATATAACCTTGCGTGGCCACAACCACTATCATCTCCACCGTTCGATTGCAGAGAAATATTTGCCGTTGTCAAACTCAAGGATATAGTACTCCAAGCAATTTCAGTTATGGGTTATTTGCTCTTTCTTAGAATTTGCTTGATGCTTTCATGCTTCTTATTTGTCTTGCTTTAGATCTGGTTTTGAGCATGTGCTGTGCAGTGGTGTCAATTGGCAATTCAATTTAATTATATTGATTCTTATTTTTTAATTGAATCAATTATTAACTTAACATGAAACTATTTTGCTACAATGATTTAAGTCAATTGTATAAGTCAATACCTATACATTTTTTAATATTTTTGTATAATCTCTTACAAATTAAAAACTATAATTTTAATTATTTAAATTAAACCATTGAAAATGTCTCAATTAGAGCTTGCAAATGAGTCCAATATTTAATATTTTTAAATAATTTTAAATTTCATAATTTTAGATTATAAAGTATAAAATAAATACATATTAATAAAAAATATAATATTTTAAGGGATTATATTGATTATAACAAACCATACTATTGATTATATTTAAAAAAAGGTGACGAAAAACAAATTTGATTTAAGGTAAAGCCCACGTATGGGCAATGAACTTATATAATTGATTATATAAGTGGGTTTGACCCAAAATCAAATAAATTAATTAAGTGGGCTTCAAATGTAAATAGCTAAATGGGCCTGCAATTTAAAGGAGGCTGAGTCCCATTCTATCTATGAGCATCCAACACACATCAGACTCAAGATACCCATTTTCATGCATATCAAAAATGTCAAAATGACTTCTAATCCCAATATCATTGTTTACAAAGCAAGAAACCAAATTTGTCTTATTTCCGTCCCATATATACATCCAAAGATTGAATTTGCACATCAAGATAGCTATTAGAAATCTAAAGCAAAGCCTTTGCTGCAAAGCTTAATTATGCTTAATCATTTAAAACTAAAAATAAGAGTATATTTGTGCTATCAAATACAAAGAGAAGTTTGTTGGACAAAAAGTTTACAAAGAGAAGTTTAATTGCCCTTATTGAGTAGGGATGTTAAGTTTCCCCTTAAGCATGCACATAACAATAAATCATTTAACTTCATCTGCAATCAAATTGATCTCTGCAGACTCTGCCACTGTGGATACAAAAAAGGCTTTGGAGGCATTTGGAGGCTCTCAATTTCTCCTTCAAGCATCTCGACTACTTTATTCATCGAAGGTCGTTCACTAGGCTTCAATTGTATGCACCACAATGCCACCATGATCATCTTCTTTATGATTTTCTTTTCCTCCTCAGTGGCATCTCCTAATTCTATGTCCTTTCCTTCACTCAATTGGTCAAAAACCCAAGTAGGAAAGTAGATTTGACTAAATTGGCTTGAATGCTCTATGTCTGCATTCAAATTCTTCTTTCTTCCAGCCATTTCCATCAATAACATTCCAAAACTATATATATCAGCTTTGTATCAAACACCTCCAAAATACAGGTACCAAGCTGGTCCTCTAGCGTCGGTGGCTTTGTCCGAGGGAGGTGACCGGAGCCAAATACGGGTCAAAGACGTTGCCTGACCCGTGAGTCCTCCAACTTTGTTGCTGGGGTAAGACCTGGAGTTGTTCGGGCGTGTGGGCTAAGAAGCAAACCTGGCGGTGACAAGCCAACCCGTCCTTTCATGGCTGGGTCTGGTACCAGGCCGGGTGGAGCCAACATTCGAAATGCGGAAGAAGAGAAAAAGAGGAGAGAAAAAAGCGAGAAAGAAAGAAGAGAAAGAGAAAGTCACGAGGAGACGAGAGAAATGAGAGAAAAGAAAGTTTGTGCCATGTACACACAACTTTGGTCGACTGTGGCTAGCATTCCTCAATTATTAATTGTTATATTTCACAGTGACAATCATTATTATTATAGAACAGTAACTATTTAAATTACAAAAATACTTTATTAATTACTATTATTTGGTAGTGACAATTATTGTTACCATGAGCCAGTAATTATTTAAATTACAAAAATACTCTATTAATTGCCACTATTTGACAGTGACAATCATTGTTACTGTGAGACAGTAATTATTTAAATTGCAAATATACTCTATTAATTACTACTATTTGGCAGTGACAACCATTATTACTGTCACACAGTGCATGACAATCATTGTTGGCAACATGGCCGAACAATGCGACCGTGACAATTTGCTTAATTTTAAAAAAAAAAATCATGAAAAAAAAAACCTATTTATCATTCCAACTTTTAAGTGGGTTTTTTTTTTTTTCCTGTACAAAAGACTCTAAAATAAACTTTTTAGTAATTTACTATTTATAAAATCATACATTAATTAAAGCTAACTTGATTAATTAATTATTTATCTTTTTTTACATATTTTATTTTCTGTAAGGATTTTATACACTGCAATTTGATGGCATTTTGGGTTGAGTTTTGGAGCCCGATTATGGGTTTGATAGCAATTTTTAGCTTGGGTATTTGCTATTGAATACGTCACTACCCTTTCCAATACAAATTAAGAACTTGAATCTAATGGTATTTATCTCAATAAAGGCCAAGACCTATAAGTTACTTGGGGTGAGGGATAGAACTTGGGTATAAAGTGGGCAATTCTACTACCATTCCAACATGGGCTACCCAACAACTACGACCTATAAGTTACTTGTTACTAATAGTATTTATCTAATGGTATTTATCTCAATACAAATTACTTGTTTTTTGAGAACCCTCTATAAGTTCTATCCATATATCGTCAGCTCATAGTATAACTATACCTAGTTGCCCTTTATTGGAATTGGGAGAATATATACTCATTTAATGATATTATTTTTTTACTTTGTTAAAAGATGTTTCAAGTTCGAATCTTCATTCTCCACATATAACAAATACTATCACGTTAGCTTTTTCCAATACAAAAAGATCAGGAATTGCATCTAATGGTAAATCCAAGGATTAAGTCTACTAAAATTTAGATAGAGTTAAACATTTCTAACTAAAATATGTTAATAATCAAGTATGGAATCAAGTTTTTCATTGATGAGTTGGTTGGGCCCTAAATTTATTGGGCTGGGTTTTTAGGGGCAGTTTACAAAGTCCACTCTAGGCTCACATGCAAGTGGTGGAGTGGTGGTATTTTAGCTTGTGTGGGCCTGTGGCAGTCAAATTGCACGTCTCCATGGATTTGCTTTCGTCCTCCGTACGTGTTCCTTTGTATCAAACAGTTGTTAACTTCAATATTATACGCTTTTGAGTTGCAAGAAAAAGAATTGCAGAGAAGAGTTGTTTTAGATCAACCTAAAATCCACTCTTTGCACCTTATATATGTGAAGAGGTAAGGTAAGTTAGGTAACCCACATACATCAATTGTTTAACCCGGCCACAATATGCATGGAACTCACATACATATATGCATCGATCAACTGTGTGCGCCTTTGGAAATTAAGTTTGGGTGAAGAGGTAGTACCTTTGGAAATTGAACTTAATACAATATATAAATAGCAAACCAAACCCGCACATTAATTAATGATCAATTTGACAAGAGACTGTATAGAGAACAAGCTAATTCATCAATACATTAATTGTAATATGATTACAAAAATTAATATATGGTACTACAATTTTGTTCTGTAATTCATGAGCTATATATATATATATATATATATATGATTAATTAGAAGGAGGTGAAGCATTCATGTTCAGATGAATTAGAGTCATCACAAGGGGAGTGGTTGTGTCGACCTTCATAGGTTGTTATTACCATTCGACAATCTTCAGACAGTCGTTCAACCCTCTTCTTCACTCGACAGTTATTGTGAGTACACCGGTAGTAGCTTCTGCATGGCATATATTCAGTTTCAATTCAGCACAAAATTAACAAATTTAAATAGTACTACTGAATATTTCAGAAGTTGCATATATAATATAGCCAAAAAATAATTTCAGACCGATGTAATTTTGATACAAAAAGATAGAGGAAAATGATAAAATTTGTTGGGCCATCAATTGTTTTATACTCTAGCAGAGAATTAATACAATATATAGTCCGTTGATCAAGGGAATTCCAGCCAAGAGTCCAAATTCTCCATTGATATTATGTTCAATATATATAATAGTTAGGGTCACCTCTAAAGCATGCCGTTACATTGTTTTGAACACAAATATAATATCAACACAAAAAAATAAGGGTGCTTTAATTAGAAACCCAAAATGAAAAAAAAAATAAAATTAAAAATCCAGCCGGTCAAAAAATTAAGTAGAAGCCCAAAGTGTTTACCGAACACTTGGTGGGAATTGTAGAGCGCTCAGCAGATGCATCTAAGCAACCTAACCTGCATTTGACAGCTGTCTCTGCAACCTAAAACCTGCATCTACAACCTAAAACATGTAATCTCTGCAACCTAAAAAGATGCATCTGCAATCTATAAAAAAGATATCTGCAACCTAAAAATGTGCATATGCAGATGCATCTGGCATTTGCATCCATCGAGCGAGCGCTCGGTAGGGTATCGAGGCCTGCCAAGCCTTGGTAGTGTATTTTTTCAACTCTGCACGTATATGGACATATTGGAATTGAAACTTAATTTTTTATTTGGCTGAGTTTCCAATTAAAAATCTTTAAAAAACATGACTTAGGAGTAATCTATTAAAAAAAATAAGTATAAATTGCTATTTCCCAAATAGACACAAAAAACTTAAGCATAAGTTACTATTTCCCTAAGCGACATATCTTTTATTAATATTTTGCCCATGGCTCTTGCTATAAATCTTTTTTTTTTTTTTTTAATTCAGGGATAGAGATTCAAACTTATGACATCTTTTATAATTAAGAAGAAAAATACCACTACGTACTAGACAATAGCTAGTTCATAACCATAGCTATAAATCTAAAGAACATTTTATTATGATAAATATTTATAGATTAGGTATCTAAATTAAATGTGAGAAAAACTTTTGTGTAACGTGTGTATACACTCATTGTGTCTATCTCTTTTACTACATGCATGACCTAGCACGGGTCGAGAGAAATAGACATAAAAGTTGTATACAACTATGATAAGAAGTTTCTTTCTATCAGGTACTTATTGTTAGCATAATCCCGGCCATATCACCTGGATACTTTCAAAATATGCAGTATTCAATCACATGGATACCCTTTAAGCCAGGTTTGTAAGGGTAAAGTTCTATCAATGAATTCAACAATATGTCATAATAGTATATATAGGTCCTGTATATAGAGATAAGTTAAAAGGCCTACATAATTATGAACTGTCCGCAGTCCGCATAATTAAACTCCAATATCACGAGAGGAAAAAGCCTGTCTGAATATTGCAGAAGGGACAAAAAAAAAGAAAAGAACATTGCAGAAGGGATAATTTTGAATTGGAAACACTATAAATATCCATGATGGTTCCTAAATATCATAGAAAAAGCCTTTGTTTTTTTCTTTTTTTCCTTTTCTTTGCTAATCTATACCATTATTAATTAATATCAAACAGTCTCTCTAACCTACGAAGGATTTGTGCTTTCTGGGCGGTAACCTGCACCTGCATGGAATAATGAGAGAATATTCCCCCTTCCCACACTTTCTGTTTCCTAACAAAAAAAGAAAAACACTTTCTGTTTCCCCTCTTCTTCATTTTCTCTCATTTCTTCAAAATTGAAATATCAGTCGTTTAATTTGATTTAGTCAGAATCCAATTAATCGTTTGCATATAGAGGAAAAACCTCTTATCTTATCAACTAATTAATTAAAACTCAAGATTTCAAAAAAAGAAAAATTAGTTCAAGACACCAAACAATTATTAATCAGGAGCTCAATTAAGGAAAAACAATTGTTACATTTTGTTCGGATATAATAAGCTTAATTAAATATTTCTATCAAAAAAAGAAAAAGCTTAACTAAATATTTGAGATATTTAAGGAAAATGTGAGGAGTCAGCACCAATGTACAGTCATTTTGGGGCTTATTAATTAGTATTTAGGGTTTATATTAAAATAGTACGTGAATAAAATTTAGAACGACAATTTGAATTAACCATAATAAAAGTTGTAATGGCCGGTTAATTAATATGTGACCCTAAACATCCAAATACTAAAATTAATAGCTAGACATCCCTCCTGCATATATATATATATATATATGTATACTCCTTACAAATTAACTCTCGGCTAGTATAATTTTAGCCTAATATAATGGAATTAAGTATAGTCCAATGCAGTCTAATAACTTAATGTAATTGTAACAACTTTACATAGTAAGCACAATTGAATAGTATTAAAACTTTTTTATATTGATTCGGAAAGAGAGAGGGTAATAATCGAACTCTTATGATGGAGTGTGAAGATAAATGCTCTAGGACTTTGAAATATAAGCCCCGTTATTTTAATATAACCTTAAGGGGTGTTGTCAATTTAGATTTATATAAAATTTGTCAGAATTTTATAAGTGAACGACTTTTGCATATGGTTTATAACCATATAATGACCCAAGAGATTACAGATAAACACATTCAGATCAGCATCAATAAATATATATAGTAATTATCATCATGTAAGGTAAAGGCATTAAAAGAAATAAAAGTACGTACGTACCTTGGATGAAGGCTGTTCTTGACAACTTTCTGGCCATATTTCCTCCATTTGTAACCATCATCAAGCACATCCACATCACTTCTGGTTTGGAAACAGAATCTTGGCTCTCTAAGCTTCCTCCTCACCTTCATCTTGCTTTTCTCAGAGCTTGAGCTCCTCCACCTAATACCCAATATATAATTTCAATTAAGCTCGATCTCTTGATCATACTAGCTAATTGATCATATACATATATGATGCAATCATCTACTAATTAATTGAATTAATGCCACACTCATGCATCTAAATGGAAATACTAATTAATTAGAAGAAAAATATATGCATGATCAGTAATAGAAAGAAGGAAAGATATATACTTGTCATAATTTGGGTATTGATAAATGTGTCAATTCGTAGTACATGATAGTACTGCATCTAGCGCACGCACACACGCAGAGGGAGAGAGAGAGAGAGAGAGAGAGAGAGAGAGAGAGAGGCAGCGAATATGGTGTACAGAATTAAAGCAACACTAACTATAGCTACTTGATGTTGGAAACGTACAGAAGCAATAATATTCTCTTCCATAAGTGGGTAAATCTTTCTAAGATTCTGCTGCAACAGCTTAAAGAATATCTATGCGCACCCATCAATATTAATTTGTGCGTGTATGTATATATGCATCGACCTCTTAATTTAGGGAGAGAGAGAGAGAGTGGATCATATATATATATATACCATGAGTTGCTGCAATCACTAGCATAATTACTAGTGCCATTTTCATCACCAACAGCCTTGGGATCCAACGTTCCCACCTAGATTTTTCCATAAACAGACACAATTAACAACACTAGAAAAGTTAAATGAAATAATAATTGAATATATAGCTATATAGCTAGATAATTACAAGCAAATTAAGCACCTGCTGGTCGTTATTATTCCAAGAAGCTGGTCTGGTAACAAGATCACTATGACTAAACCCCATGGCGGAGTTGGTGGTGGCGGCGGAAGTGGTGCCGCCACTGCTGAGAGGTGGCTGGTGATGATGATGATGATGAGAATTATTAGGCTGATGCTGATGCTGTGATGACGAGGGTGTCAAGAAACTCAAAACCTGATTCTGATGATGATGATCTTGGAAGTGCTGCACAAACCCCATTTCGTGGCCGATCGCCGCCGCTTGTGAGACCACGTGCAGCTCGTAATTACTGGGCACCCCCCCGCCTACTCTTTCTCCTTCCATTAAGTAGTCAATGTTTCTTATTGCTTGCTTGGTCGATCTTCTTCTTCTTCTTCTTCTTCTTCTTGAATTCTTACTGGCCTGTGGTTAATTGTCCGCGGTACAAGTAGCTAGCTAGGCCTGTTGGGTTGTGCTTGAATTGGCAGCAGGGTTCAGGGGTGTTGGTTTAATTGTTTGGTCAACCAGCAGTAAACGCAGAGTGATGAATGGAGCGTTAACTGGAAAATATTCCTTTCTTATTCCCTAAGTTGTTTAACTAGGTTGTTGTTTATGGAGCTCAGGGTGTGAAAACAAGACTTGCACACCCACTTCTCTCTCTCTCTCTCTCTCTCTCTCTCTCTCTCTCTCTCTCTCTCTCTCTCTCTCTCTCTCTCTCTCTCTCTCTCTCTCTCTCTCTCTCTCTCTCTCTCTCTATCCTAGCTAGCAGCTATATATGCACAGTACTATACAGTGTACAAACAAATTATTATTATTATTATCATTATTCTTAAGGAAGGGAATGTGTGGTTGTGTACGTACTACAAGGGCTATATAGCTAGCTAGCTAGCCGGGACAACTTCATGCTTGCCCATACCTGCAAGGAAAAAAATAAAAAAAGAGAAAAGGGCATAATAAATAGTTGTATTTCAAATTTAGGGTGTAATTGGAATATAATTAAGTAAAAACAATGAGAGAAAAAACAAGTCGAAGATCTGGATCTCAACAAATAGGACTGAGGAGCTAGAGTTCAACACAGTCCAGCCATATGGATAGAGAGACTATTGACGAGGCTGTGAACAGCAACAAATTAAATTCCTTTCAGAATATATAGATCCAATATTACCATTACCATATTCAAAACAATGGCATAAATGGATCAATTAGGTGTTGAAATGATCGACAATAGAAAATTTTATTAGCCTAGCTAGCTAGCTAGCGATATACACGCACGTTTTCTTGCTTAATAGTACACTACAAGAAATGTGAGCAAAACACACCTTTCATTGGTGGCACAAAATGGGGTGGTAATTGAGAACTTTAATTCCTATTGCCCAATTGACACCCATTTTTATTAAAATCAAGGCACTTCAGTCCCTATTGCCTAATTGTCACCTCATTTTATGCCACCAATGAGGGTGTGCTTTACTCACATTTCTTGTAGTGGTAACATTTACAAGACGCATGCTTAACTTACACTTTTGGTGGCAGAAAATAAACCATGCTTAAAATGTGTTCCAACTCCCGCAAATTTGGTTTATTTTTCAAAAAAAGATGATGAAAGTCAAAGTCAGAAAGGAAAATTAATTTGTTAAAATATTAATTGCTTGGGAAATTAGAAATTTTCAACTCCCATAAATCCACCTTCTCTTAATTACCAGAAATGATCAAGTGAGGAATGAGGATGATATTGGTGGTCCTTAAGTTACACGAAAATGGAAATATATTAATTTATACCACGCACGTACTATAGTATGGATCTAGATCTTCGATCTACTTTTTTTTTCTTATTTTTTTTGCTTAAATTTTGATTTTAATCATGTATTTATTATTTAAGAGTTGAGAACAAGATATGAAACGGATTTGTAGTCCAAAATGTGAGCGGAGTTTTTTTTAAACCCTTAAATCTAAATTACACAGTTATGATTTAAGGGTTAATTGGATATCAACTTCTTAAACTCTTTTTTTAAAGCTTCTAACGTACCCATTGACTTTTTAGTTTATTAATTAGGCCCAAATTCAAAAATTGTAGTCACCTATGATTAAAACACACCTAAAGTCATTTTATAATTACAAAGTATATCTGTCATTGTCATTAATAAGAGTAAATTGAATTGAATTTTTTTTTATTCAATCAATTGATTTTCATGATTCAATGTAATAAATCTATTCATAATTATTAATTCAAATCAACAAAAAAAAAAACCTATTCATGTACATAAACTAATTGTAAGTACCTAAAATAACACAAAAGAAACAATATGTTCATAAAATTAACACGGAAAAAAAAGTAGGTGCTCAAAATAAACACAAAAAAACTAGGAAGTGCACAAAAATAAACACTAAAAAAACCAATAGGTGAACAAAATAAATACCAAAAAAAAGCTAGTAGGTGTACAAAATAATTAAATTACTGACCAAGTAAACTTTGTAGGAGCACAAAATAAATATCTTAGTTAATCTTATATTATTTTCTTGGTACGTAATTTCATATTATTATTATTATTATATAAATTATGATATTAATTATGATAAGAAGTAAGAACATAGGAAAATTAATTTTCAAAATAAAAAAGGTTTAATTAAAAGTTGAAACACACAACAATAATATCCTTTCGATCAATAGAAAAAACAATCCTTAATCAATATTTGGAGATAAATAGCATTTAATACTCCTAATATTATCTTTTTTGTTTTTGGCCAAAATACTCCTAATATTATCTAAATAAGCTAAAGAGTATCTTAAGCAAACAATAAAGTTTTAGTTTTGAATTAAGCTTGAATCATGTCATGTAGTTAGTTTCCTTTGTGTTAAGCACTCACAGTAAACCTAATTCATTTATAACAAGTATATTAATTAATAAACAAATTTGATAATCTAGCTAGCATATATATACTTTTTAAAAGTTAAAGTTCATAAACTAGCTAGTTTTTGTAACTATTAATTCCCACATCGACGTATCTCATATTCCCTAGGACCCTCGCTTCAATGATATTCGTTGCTTGCTTGTAATAAATAGTACTAATTCTGCCACATTTTTATATTTTGTTCATTCATTTGTGGGAATATTTGGCACATGCAGTCAAATTCCACATCTCCAGTATTATAATTAAATGTCAAAGTAAGTAACTACTTGTTGCACTACACAAAGAACTTGAAAGAACATCTGAACGAATTAAGCTAGATTAAACGTACATTAACTGATGAATTTTCTCTCTTTCTTGGTTCTTTTTGAATTATTAATATATGGTAATGTTTGTTGAGAGTAATGTGGATCAATGTCTCACATCGGAAAACTAGAACTTAACATATGTGCTTATAAGTGTTGGGCCTCTCAACCCATTGCCAATTGGTTTTGGGTGAAGATGTCCAACACTTATAAGCACATATGCTAAGTTCTAGTTTTCCGATGTGGGACATTGCTCCACATTATTCTCAACAATGTTTAGTATGCATATATGGAACCCATAACAAATATTGATGATGGTATTTTGTTAAACTCATCTACACCATTTGGCCGGTGAACAAAATTAGTAATTAATGTAGTAAATATTGTAGCCCTACTCTGAAGAATATTGTTATTGCCCCCACAAATTAAGTGCTAAATATAAATTGTTACTTAAGAAGCAAGCAGGTAAAGAGGTTGTGGATCTTGGTGTCATGGAAGTAGCTAGCTTTATATATAATCACAAAAATTGTAGGTGAGGCTTGAAAGAGGGGTTAATTATATGTTAATTAAGTTACGTCGGTCAAACTCAAAAGTGATAACTAGCTTGGAGATAGCCTTAATAGTTTTCTTTATGTAATTTTAACCCGATTGATTAAAAAATATTAGAATAAAATACAACCTTAATCATAATGGACATAAATAGAAAATTAAAACACTTTTTGGTTTTATTGAATAATAGAACTCTAAACCTATCATGCATAATCCTAATTCATTAGGACATACACTTTTACCACTTAAACTAACCAGCATAACCCAAAGACTTAACTAATCAAAACACTTAAATTAATTAAATGTTATTTGTTAATTCTAATAGAAACATATTCTAAATTTAGCTTATTTCTAACAAGTAAAATAATGCTATATCATCTACCACAATGAATAAATTTGATGTTGAGAGAGAGAGAGAGAGAGAGAGAGAGAGAGAGAGAGAGAGAGAGAGAGATGCAAATGAAGTCTCGAGGACAATGAGTATTGGGGTACATCAAACTTCCATCCACGTCAATACATGCCTATGACAGTTGAAAGAAGGAAAACGAAAGAGCCAGTGAGATGGGGGCCATGGGGCCAAATCATATTCCAATATAAAATATATATGCACAAATTTAATTTGTCCACTCAGACCACACTCAACTCCCTGCCTGCAAAAAGACGACTAAAAAATAAAGCTAGCTAGCTAGAGAGAAGAGAATATTAACTATAATAATTATGAGAACCCCCACATCACATTTCTCTCATTCAATTCGCATCTGTCTCCTCCTTCCACTCATTTTCAATTCATCTGTTACTTCATCCACAGTACTGTACTATCTATAGGCTCTCTCTCTCATGAAAAGGCCCTCCCAACTCCCCCCACAACACCAACAACGACAACAACTGGAACCAGCAAATTGGTCACTCTCTCAATGGCCTATCTTAACTTTTTTTTTATTGTAATGTAGAGTGTAAACCTCTGATGAAATCCTTAACCAGCATACTGCATATATATATATTGAACATCTTTTCCAAAAAGTTTGAACTCTCTCCTTTGCAGTATGCCTTGTTTAACATAAAAAAAGGGCTCACTTGCATATATTGCCTACCTAGCAAGCTAGAATGCCAGAGCTTGCAATTAATGCATGAGATCTATATGCTAGCTAGCTAGAATGAGATGATACACAAATTAAGACATATATGCATGGCCATCAATTTGCTATACAATTTTAATTTGTTTTTAAGTTATGTTGGTTTTAAGTGCTAAATTGTAATGTTTTTTATTTTAATTATCAAAACATTTATGTCATTTTAGTTTAAGTACCAATTTTAAAAAACATGATAATATTGAGATATGACGGTCTAACAATCATAACTTTTTTATTGATTTGTTGTTTTTTCAATATTTGTAAGGCTTAAACTTTAATGTTTAATTAGTATCTGAGTTATAGGATTTCATCCCCCAAACCTAAATCAAAAGCATTAAACCCTTATAAATTTTGAATTTTAATGAATTTAAAACAGTCACAACTGTATAGCAAACTGATTTGTGACCTAATCTAAAATATCTTGCTCTAGGTTAGAGTATCTAAACTAAAAAAAATTTAGTGTTTTGCTGCTTTGCTGAAAAACTATTGATATTTGATATTTAATCATAATTTTCAATTGTTTCTATAATGCATGTTTTTTATTTTTTTAATTCCACAACATGGGGGGCATTTCCTAATAAAAATGTTAATTAATTAATTAAGCATCCTAATGACTGTTTGGAACTCAATTTTCACATTACAAAGCATCGTTTCATTGCGGGTCGGTCCATACACATACACCTTTTCTTGTTTTTCTTTTAACCCTTTGAATTAATTTGTCTGCAAAAGAGTCTGTCGTCTCCTAAAGTCAAGATAAACGGATTGGGAACATTTCAAGCTCTTATTAGAGTTGCTAGTGTGAACCTATTGAGCCGTATTAGGAACAAATAGCGTAATTCATCATCCAGTAAATTACACATTGAAGAAAATTAAGTGGCTCCATTAGAGTATTCGGGCATAATTCTACGTATAAAAAGTGAAGAATTACTAACTGGTATATAAAAATTTATATTACAGGTATTAATACCAAAGTTTTTTTGGTAAAGTAATATATTTGTCTGATTATGCATGAGATTAAACTAAATATAATATTAGTATGTGTACTCACTACAAGAAAAACATATTTGGGCGACCAAACTTTGGGCGACGAACATATATTCGTCGCCCAAATAAATTTAGGGCGACGAACAAGAAAATTTGTCGCTCAAAGTTATAAAGGTTTGGGCGACGAACATGTTCGTCGCCCAAAGGAGGTTTAGGCGACGAATCACACTTTCCTCGCCCAAAGTTACTTTGGGCGACGAACACATTTCGTCGCCTAAACATTAACAACAAACAATTAATTGAGAAATCCATTGGGCGAGGAATATACATGTTCGTCGCCCAAAGATAATTTGGGCGACGAACATATATATTCCTCGCCCAAACTTACTTTGGGTGACAAAATATTTCGTCGCCCAAACTCATTTTGGGCGAGGAATATACATTTCGTCGCCCATAGACACTTTGGGTGACGAAAACATGTTCGTCGCCCAATATGAGTTTGGGCGACGAAATATGTTCGTCGCCCAAAGGATCATCCTGTTTTGTAATAATGGTTTAGGCGAGGAACCTCACAATTCGTCGCCCAAAGACACTTTGGGTGACAAAATTATGTTCGTCGCCCAAAATGAGTTTGGGCGACGAAATATGTTCGTCGCCCAAAGGATCATCCTGTTTTGTAATAATGGTTTGGGCGAGGAACCTCACAATTCGTCGCCCAAAGTTTGTTTGGGCGACGAAATGTTAGGTTCCTCGCCCAAGATCACTTTGGGCGACGAAATTTGTAGTTCCTCGCCCAAAGTAAGAATATTTTTTTGTTTACAATTTTATATATGTAATAGCATACTATACGATTGTATTTCCAAAGATCATAACCATTCATTTTTTAATTCCCCACTTAAGGATCATCCATGCAAAAAATTAGCTCAATCGGAGATGTAGAAGTTAGGTAACGGTGGTTGAACTTATGAACGATTGTAAATTTTCTAATACGAATCGAAGTATGAGATGAATTCCGATTTAGCCGATTTTTTGCAGGGATGATCTTCCAGTATAAACGAATAGAATGAACGGTTCCGATCGTTAAAATCACATTGTAGTCTTCACAAATTGTTGAATCACCAAAATTTCTACCCAAAAGTTAATATAATTATACTCTTCAAGTGTATTTGTATGTAGAAGATCACTTTTGTATTGTGTTTTTAACGATCCAAACCGATCATTCCTTAGTGCCTCACTTAAGGATCATCCATGCGAAAAATTAGCTCAATCGGAGATGTAGAAGTTAGGTAATGGTGGTTGAACTTATGAACGATTGTAAATTTTCTAATACGAATCGAAGTATGAGATGAATTCCGATTTAGCCGATTTTTTGCAGGGATGATCTTCCAGTATAAACGAATAGAATGAACGGTTCCGATCGTTGAAATCACATTGTAGTCTTCACAAATTGTTGAATAACCAAAATTTCTACCCAAAAGTTAATATAATTATACTTTTCAAGTGTATTTGTATGTAGAAGATCACTTTTGTATTGTGTTTTTAACGATCCGAACCGATCATTCCTTAGTGCCTCACTTAAGGATCATCCATGCAAAAAATTAGCTCAATCGGAGATGTAGAAGTTAGCTAACGGTGGTTGAACTTATGAACGATTGTAAATTTTGTAATACGAATCGAAGTATGAGATGAATTCCGATTTAGCCGATTTTTTGTAGGGATGATCTTCCAGTATAAATGAATAGAATGAACGGTTCCGATCGTTGAAATCATATTGTAGTCTTCACAAATTGTTGAATCACCAAAATTTCTACCCAAAAGTTAATATAATTATACTCTTCAAGTGTATTTGTATGTAGAAGATCACTTTTGTATTGTGTTTTTAACGATCCGAACCGATCATTCCTTAGTGCCTCACTCAAAGATCATCCATGCAAAAAATTAACTCAATTGGAGATGTAGAAGTTAGGTTTAGCATTTAGGATGTATGAACGATCTTGATTCTTATAATAATAATCGAACCGGTAGATGAACTCCGATTGAGCCACTTTTTTCCAGGGTTGATCTTTGAGTATGAACATATATAAAGAATGGCTCTGATTGTGATAATCATGTTGTGGTCTTCACAATTATTGAAGCTACAAGGTTTTAACGAAAGAGTTGATATAATTTTATTCTTCAAATGCAAAAACCACTGATTTATATGTAGAACCTTATATGTCGATTGTGTTTTCAACAATCTGAACCGTTCATTTATTAGTTTGTCACTCAAAGATCATTCCTCTAAAATATTAGGTCAATTGAAGATCTAGAAGTTTGGTATTGGAGCTCGAACGTATGAACGATCATGGTTCATAAAAAAATTCAACTTTGGGCGACGAAATGTAGCTTTAGGCGACGAACAGTGCGTCGCCCAAAGTCTGAAATTATGGCGGGATAAAACGGAGCCCTAAAGTCAACAATTTTGGGCGACGAACATGTTAATTCGTCGCCTAAAGTCACTTTGGGCGACGAATTTATGTTCGTCGCCCAAAGTCTTTAAATGTATACCCATTTCTGGGTTCACTTCAGTCAGCTCACTCACTCACCTCACCCTCGCAGCGCCGCACCCTCCTCCTTCCCTCAGCTCTCACTCCCTCCTCCTCCTCCTCCTCCTCCTCCTCCCTCCTCCTCCTCCCTTCGCCTCCTCCTCCTCCTCCCTCCTTCCCCGTAACCCAAAACCCCCCCCCTTCGGCAACCCACCCACCCCCGAAAATACCCACCCCCGCCGAAACCCACCCCCCCCGAATACCCACCCCCGCCGAAACCCACCCCCCACCCGAATACCCACCCCCGCCGAAACCCACCCCCCACCCGAATACCCACCCCCGCCGAAACCCACCCCCCACCCGAAACTCACCCTCCCCCGATAACCCACCCCCACCGAAACCCATCCCCCCCCCCAGCCGAAACCACTCACCCAAAACACCCCCCCCCCTACGTAATTACAGTGATCATTTGATACATTAAAGGTTCAGGCACCTCTGTCTAATACACATGATTGCTTTCTTTTCTTTGCTGGATGATATAATTAGGACATACTCTGGGTGCAATTGCTGGGGAGAAGGCTGGAATCTTCAAGGTTTATTTTTTATTTTTCCTTAAGACTACATTTCCTAAAAGCATATGATGACTGGCAATGTGTCTAACAGAACTTACAGCCACTTCTATTACTGTATAATTGTCTTTCTTTTTCTCAATTCAGCCTGGGGTTCCTGCCTTGACGAAGCCGAAACCAGCTCAAGGTATTTGTTTTTTTTTTTTTTTTGAATTTATGGTATTTTATGGTATTTTCTGTTTTTTTTTTTGTATTTTCTGTTTTTTATGGTATTTTCTGTTTTTTTTTTTGGTATTTTCTGTTTTTTGGTATTTTCTGTTTTTTATGTTTTATAATATTGTGGATTTTGTACTTGTTGTGGATTTTGCATAAATTGATTGTGAAATTTCTGATTTTAGTGGTAATTAGTTAATGTTGTGGGTTTTTTTTAATTTAGTGGTTTGGTTGTGAAATCTGAATTTAGATTGATGTTGGGCTCATATTTGACAATGATTTATTTTTTTGGTAAAGGAAGGATAGTATTGCATTTGTTGTGAAGGATAATTGCATTTTAGTGAGGTATGTGTTTAATCTATCTTTTAGTTAAGTTTTTGTATGATTTAGTATTTAATGTTTCATATATAATTGTATTAAATTTTTGAGTGAATTAGTTTGTATGTTAAAATTAATTATAAAATTGATTAATTAATTTGTATGTTTTTATATGCTAAAATTTAATAGTTTGTTTGTATGCTTATATGTATATTGTTAGATTAATTATAATTTAGTTTGTATGTTACATTTAGTTTAGTTGTAATTGCAAAATTTCCGATGACGTAGTCCAGCACTCCTCGAGTACTGGGTGAGGTCATGTGGCACGAAGCGCTTGTGCGAAGTTATCAATCGATAACTTTGTACATTTAACTAGTCGTGCGAAGTTATCAGTGGATAACTTTGTACACTAAATTTCAATTCACCTTAGACCCGTTCGAGAGTCTATTGGACGCGCGCATGGGCGCTGGGCGTGACTGCGCTCCAATATGATTCTTGAATTGTCCAAATTACCCATGGACAGTTTGGGAGTGCACAATTATGTGTTGTGGTTAGCGGTTCATGTGATGTGGATTAGTTAGTTTGTTAGTTTTTAAATATAAAATTTAGTTTAATTACAAAATGTAGATTAATTAGTTTAAGAAATATATATAATTTAGTTATAAGGTGAAAGGCGATGGAGTCAGCTCCCAATGATGTAGTTCAGCCATCCTCGAGTACTGGGAGCCCTTCTATGCCACGGAGGGCCCGTCGATCTCACCGCTCTAGTCAGGTCACCGCTTCCGCTTCCGCTTCATCTACTGCCACGTCATCCACTGCGACGAGGGGACCATGTAGTGGGTTGAAGTCCTCTCGGATCGTGCGCAGTACTGGGGCGCGGATTCCAGTCATGTGTGTGCAAAACGGCCGACGACCGTTAGATCCTAACGTTGACAGTTTGTTCTCGCATGATGTGGGGGCTATTATTCGTGCCGAGTGCGCCATGGTTGCAACCACTTGGAAAAAATTGCCGGCAGAGATTCAACACAAAGTGATCCGCTCCATCTCAGTGAGTATATAGCTCAATAATTAATTCAAAATGATAAATTTGATCATTCATAACAATCTAATATTTTTTTCAGGTTAACTTTGACATTCAGATAGATGATCCCCTCACTGTCACGTACATGACAGATTTACTCATCAAGTCCTACAGGCAGTGGAAGCACGAACTACACGTGCATTTCAAGGGATTTTCGTCGGCAGTTGAGGCATTGGCGAACCCCCCTATGGAGTTGGTAGAGCGGTCTGACCAGTGGCGTTTTTTGTGCGATCATTTCATGAGTCCGTCGTTTTTGGTACGTTTTATCATCTTAAGACTTTAAAAAATCGATTATTGTTTTGTTATTCTATTATTGTATACATACACTAACATATTTATAATTTGCTTAATATTTAACAGAAGAAGTCGGTCGCCAACGCCAGAAACCGGAAAGGGAAGCCGTTTAACCATCATAGTGGTCCGACGCCCATCTCATATCGAGTGGAGTCGCGACGTCAGGTACGTCATTATTTAATTTAATACATATATATTCTTTAATATTGGTTGGGTCTTTGACAAAATTATTTTCTTTTTCAGCGTGGGTCGCAATTCCCGGAGATAGATACTTTCGGAGATATCTATGTTCATCCCGGTTGTGATGCGGCCAAGGCAAAACATGTTAGTTTTTTATATTTTAATTTTTTTCACAATTTTTTATATTTATTTTTCTAATTGGTTACTTGTATATATAACATTTTGAAGGATGAGATGGTGGCCAACTCGAGAATATATTTGGAGAGCTTGGCCGAGCAGCACCCTCCGGGTACTCCGTTGGAGTCGATTCCAGTACCCGATCCCGATGTCGGACTTCGTATTATGATAGACTCACTGGGTGTTAGGCCCGGTAAGGAAATACGCGGCATGGGATATGGGCGGATTCGTGATGTTCGATCCTCGTCTTCGTCTTCATCTTCGTCTCAGCCATCTGCAGTCGTCGCAGGGTTGTCCGCTCAAGTGAAGAAGTTGCAGGAGGACTTACGAGCTGAGAGAGCGGAGAAGGAGGCGTTGTATGCTGCATTGACCAAGGCGATACCTGGGTTTGTCCCGCCACCATCTTCTCATCAACCTCCGTCAGATATGAATGATGATGATGCTACTAGTTTAGAATAGATTGACTATATATATTAGGGTTAATTACTACTTTGTATGGATATTTTGATATATAAATTTATGAATTTTGTTTTATATAGTTTTTGAATAAAGAATTTTTTTTTAAATATTAAATTTAAATATATAATTTAAATAAAAAAAATAATTTTTTTTTTTAAAAAATAATGTTGAGCGACGAAATTTTTCGTCGCCCAAAGGGTGTTTGGGCGACGAATAAATCTATTCCTCGCCCAAAGTATGTTTGGGCGACGGAATTTTTCGTCGCCTAAACATGCTTTGGGCGACGAATACCCTTATTCGTCGCCCAAAGAACGTTCCAGCGAGGAAATTAGTTATTCCTCTCCCAAATCTTGTTTAGGCGACGGATAATTTCGTCGCCCAAACATGCTTTGGGCGACGAATAAGGGTGTTCGTCGCCCAAACCCTCTTTGGGCGACGAAATTTGTCCGTCGCCTAAACATTCTTTGGGCGACGAATTTGATGTGTTGGGAGACAAAAAAATTTCGTCGCCCCCAGGTGTCTTTGGGCGACGAAATTTATGGATTCGTCGCCCAAACTCTTGGGCGACGCATCTTGGGCGTCCAATTGCTCGACGAACCAATTTCGTCGCCCAAACGTTTGGGCGACGAAACTCTACTTTGGGCGACGAATTCCGTTCCTCTCCCAAACCCTTTTTTCTTGTAGTGACTATAGTGTACAGGCGTGCGATCGATGGAACTCATCCACCGACTTTAGCACAACACTACATGAACTGAATTAGTCATCATTAATTTCTCTACTAATTATGCACGCCTCTTTGCTTATAGATTCAGAGAAAAGAGAATGCAAAAATCAAACGTGCTATGGTCAGATGGTCAGAGTGGTGTAATTGTAGTATCGCGGAATATGATACTGGGAGAATGGAAAAACCGGAGCTGTGCGCTTTTTTGAGGATGTTAATGTTACATGTGCAATTTTTACTTTTGCAAGGAATTATAATCTTTTTTATTTTAATTTTATGTTCTTAGTTTCAATTTCAATAATCGTACTTTTGTCGTTTGAGTCGTTTGCAATTTAATTAAGACAAAATCAAATTTTTTCCAAATTTATTGACGGATCGAACAGTCACATATATACCTAGCATGTATGGATAAAATAGCCATTTTGTGTTCAGTTTTACTAAGCTGACTTTGTTACATCTCGCGGGTTAGGTAGTTGGATTAGAAAAAATGAACAAGAAAGGGCTATTGTGCCCTTCATACTCGCAGCATGTGACTCTTCCATCAACAAATTTTAAAGAAAATGAATTCTGTCTTTAACCAAGAAATTAAAGACTATTGTTGAAATTGAAATAATGGCCAAATTGGTCATTTAACCAAAATAGTAATAATAATAATAATAAAATAAAACATCTTCACAACATAAAATTTATAAGAGCTCGAGAAGATACAATTTAGCATTATTGTTATATTTAACTTCTCTCCTAATCTAATCTCCTCTTAACCCAACTAAACTTTTGAACATATATATAATGTAACATTTAAACAACTTGATCCTATGATACATATTTAATTTTATGTTTTTCATTATTCCCTGATAATTTCTTAAGGCATATTCTCTACCGATCGATTCTCTCTCTCTCTCTCTCTCTCTCTCTCTCTCTCTCTCTCTCTCTCTCTCTAAGTCCTCTATATTTTAAAGGCACCAGTCAATAGACTCAACACTTGATCAACCTTGTATTGGGAGAATAAAAATGAAGAATGTTCTAAAAAGCTCCAAGATACTAATTAAGTCAGACATATGAATAATTTGTTGAATGCTTGCTAATACGAAAAATGGTTGTTAGTTCATAAACTCACCAGTTTAATGGGAGAATAAGAGAAGGGTGGAGGACCTGGAGAGAGAGAGAGAGAGAGAGAGAGAGAGAGAGAGGCAACTAAATGGGTTGTTCCCATGACGAGTAGCACGCTACATGGGATACTACTAGTCTCATTGGAGCCTTACAATATTTACAAAGTGAAGGAAGGACTAATGAAATCAATTCACAAATTGAAGCAACATCAAACAGTACTCCCTCCCTAACAATTTGCAGTGAGAAACAAGCAGCTAAGTTTACCTAAGGATGGATGGATCCGACATGTTCATGATTTCAAGATGCAAGATTCAAAAGTGTAATTAGTGATCCTCCCAAAAAGATAACAATTCGAAGCAATGAGAGAGAGAGTGAGAGGGAGTATATGTGCTGAATTCCATGCAACAATCATGGCTCTTTCAATCAATTTCTAAAGTCTTCCAAATCTCATGATGATAGAGTGAGGCATAGGATATTTTGGTGGGTCCTCTTTTGTCCCAAGCTACTCCCCACCCTCACCCTCACCCTCACTTTCCAATTTCAAGGTAATGCATGTCCCTGCAGCCTGCAGGTGAGACTCAACCATCCCCACCAACTTTGCTAAAAAACTATGTCCAAGTCTAAATCAAATTTTGAGTTGTCGATCTCCTACTTCATCTTTACACTATGAAGTTATCTATCAAATATGGGTTGCAGTTGAAAATTTGAGTCCCCAAACAATAAGATCTTAAATAATAATAAATAAAAAAAACTTATAAAATAGACTAATATATTGAATTATCAAACTTCATTATTGATTGAATTCCAAATTAAGGATACGATAATACTTTAATTTTTCACCCATTTAGAACTTAGTGCTTAATTAGTCTCTCCATTTGGCATTGTACGTATACCCTAAATGTATAATATAACTCTTATTAGGCTAGATGCCTGATCTGTTATATATATAAGGTTTTATGGCAACAACATAGTAAGCAAAACACATCACTTGCCTAATCAATTTAATTTCCTAAGTTTCTTAATTATGGTAGTATTTTACAACTGAGAAGTTGTTCAGAAGATGGTGGATATATGAGTTTGACCATACACTTTCAATTTATCCACCCGTGATACCAAAGTATGCGGTTTTATCTAAAGGCCTTGAAATTAGTGTCTAATGTAATTCTGTATATACTAATGGATGACTCTTCACTTTTCCGATATGAGATTGCACCAATACTCTAATCAAGCTACATTTCTCTATGATATTGAACATCTATTTGATCCAAACAGTAGCTCCACTTTGATCCAAACATGCTAACTTTCCATATTCTCCAAATGGATTGCAAGAAACTCTAAATCCCAAGCGTTGATACCACTTGACACTTGTTGTGTGAAAGCCGATGAATGAGTCCGACCACGCACCTTCACAAACCCACACACTCCACCATATGTAGATATTTTTTTCCAATTTAACAACCCGACACAAAATTGGATATGAAGTTTTATCAAAGCGCTTCAAAGTTAGTGTGTATGGTCTAATTCTTTATATACCAATCGATGTCTTCTAACTTTTTCAATATTTGTACCAATGCGCTAATCAAACCACTTTTCTCCAACAATCTGGTATACATTTGTTGGTTTGCCCATTTGGTTTGGCCTTAATTTTCATAAGGCCATGTCACATGTGACCCATTTAGTGGCTTAGGTTATTGGGGAAAGCCACTTTGTTGCACTCATATAAAAGCTTTGTTTTTCCTCTGACACCTTCGAGTAGGAGAAATTCGTTCTCTTTGTTTTGTGATTGAAGTGTGCTGGAACCATTCCACAATAGGAGCCTGTTTGCATTGACAAGAGGTGGTGCAGTCCTCTACATATTGAGTGAGGAGGAATTATTTTTATAATTTCTTCTCTATTATTGTGAATATTTGAGAAGTGGTGCCGTGCTATTTTGTGAGATGAAATTTATTTCTTCTCTTTTGTTATTTGTGAGAGTCGAGCAAGTTGTGCCTTTTTAATAAAAAAGCCCAATTTGTTTATCTTTTTTTGGGTACTAGCCATAGTTCTTCTTTATCTAGCCCATTTCTTGTAGTAAGCCCAATGTCCTATACAATCGTAGAAAGTCGTACATTGGTAAGGAATACATGACATAATTAGGCCCAACTTCTGTCGTAAGCCCAAATCCTTTAACCTCTATTTCGTTTTACAAATATCTTGATTTTTTTTTGTCTCCTTTTCAATAAAGAATATATTTGAAGCCATCATATTCATGTCTTAAGTTATACTCATTAAATTTGTTTATCAAATAATATAATTAATTTTTTATTTATTTGAGTCTAAACTTATTTAACTCATTTGGTTTATAAATTATAAGTTAAATACTGGCAGATGACACATTATTCAGTAAACAAACCTCATAATCTTATTCTTATTATAAATTATTTTTAATAAATTCAGAAATGAATTTATTAAAAAATAAACTTGACTGTTTTGGAACGTGGCAATGCACTTTGTAATTTAATAAGAATACAGAAATGAAAAAAATAACATGAAAAAAAAAAAACAAAACAAAAATGCGAATATTCCAGAGCAAGTCAGCAATCAGTATTAGGGTTTTCTTTTCAGTAAATGTGTATATAAGGCCTCTTTCTCGCATACTTTACCATTCAGCTCAGACCATCACTCGCACTTTCAGCAACTACTACTATTGTTCAAAAAATCATTACCGAAAAAATGGAGCAAACTTTCATCATGATCAAGCCTGATGGAGTTCAGAGGGGCCTGGTAATGATTTCTTTATTTTGTTTTTGGTCAACTAATGCTTTCTTTATTGTCATACTGTTTTATTGTTTATGTTTGTAGCTTGATGTAGGTCTGTTAGCTTGAAGGACTAGTCGAATCTTATCTGGGTTTTAGTGGGTTTGTTTAGATGTTTTTTTATGTATATGAATTTTTTGGCAAGTGTTATCTCTATGGTGTTTGGTTGGTGGGAAAGCTTAGGGAAAGAAGGGAAATTTATGGGTTTTCTTTGGGGTGATTGGACAACAAGTATTTTTAAATTAAATCTGAGCTGGGGTTGTATGTTTTTATTTACTTGCATGAAGTTTTGATAGTTGCAGTATGTAGTGTTTGGTTTCTCAGAAAATTAAGGGAAACTGGTGTGCAAATCTTGCGTTTTATTTGTTTGTGAAGTGGGTACACAAAAGATTTTCTTTTTAACTTGGTTAATACTGCTATGGTTTTGCCTTGCACAAGATGCATTATAATATTTCAATCCAGATGTCTGAGCCTTATTTTGCTGGCTACAAAGTTTTCAATCTTTCTTATAAGTTCATCTTTGTTTCAGGTTGGTGACATTATTAGCAGGTTTGAGAAGAAGGGATTCTATTTGAAGGGTAATTTCTAGCGACGGTTGATCTTATTTAAATTATATGAACTGTGAAAATTGGTGACGATATTATTTAACATATATGCCTTTCCTGTTTATGAAATTAATGAATTACTGACTAAAATTTTCTGCAGACTTCAAATACGGTTGAAATCTAAAGTTTTTGTTTATTTTCCGCAGACTTTCTTTAAGAACTAGTAAAAGATGCCAAATTTAACTCATCTTAACCATTTCTATGTTATATTTATACTCAATTCTTTATTTATTTATTTAGTTTTCTATATTCCATAGATGCTAGTACCCTCTGAATATGCTTGGGCAAGTCATGTAAAATGCCCTTTAAATTTGTCTTGGGTGAATAGATAAATTTGGATTTGTAATTATCAGGAGTTTCTTCTTAATTAGTTTGTGGTTTTTTCAGGTTTGAAGCTCACCAATGTGGAACGTGCTTTTGCTGAGAGACACTATGCAGACTTGTCTGCAAAGCCCTTTTTCAATGGATTGGTTGATTATATTATTTCTGGTCCTGTTGTTGCTATGATTTGGGAGGGTAAGAATGTTGTGTTGACTGGCCGAAAGATTATTGGGGCCACTAACCCTGCAGAATCTGCCCCTGGAACCATCCGTGGTGATTTTGCAATTGAGATTGGCAGGTATATTGCTTCTTCCGTGTTTTCTAAGTCCATTTTGCATGAATGATATTGCCATATGCGGTATTCTTGATGCCTATAATGTGATCCCAAATCATTTTCTTCTTGAAATGCTTAACAGTCAGTACTCAGTAGTATATTAATGCTTATGTTGTGTTATAGTGAAACAGTAATACTACAGGCACGCAATCAAATCCCAAAATTTTGAATTGAAATTGATGTGACTGTTTCATTTGTGTAACTTTGGGTTTACTAAGTCATCTAATTCAGTTTTAACAAATAAGATATATATTATCAAGTCATTTGCCACATCATTTAACCAAATTTGGGTAAAATTTTGGTGCCTCTCGTTTTATTTTTGCTGGTGTTAAAGTATATTTCTATGGCCTTGTGAAATTCGTTTGAAATAATCGTTTATGGTGATAGATCATTAAATAGAAATTTTAGTTGAAAGTAGTTTACGGCTGAGTTATTCACTTCCAAATTTATCATAAATAACAATCACTGAGACTCTTTATGTATGTTCTATTTGATGAAATTATGTTGGCTTGCAGGAATATCATTCATGGAAGTGATTCAGTTGAGAGTGCAAGGAAAGAGATTGCCCTGTGGTTCCCCGATGGCCCTGCTAACTGGGAGAGCAGCGTTCACCACTGGATCTACGAGTAAACTTTGTCTAATCGAGTGACCGGTTGCTTCCAGCATCCTATATTTTCCAATTAGTCTTTTGATGAACTTGTTGAGTTTTGACTTCTATTTTAAGTCTGGTGATGCCTATTTCCTTGGAACATGAGATATGTATAAGATTTTAAGCTTATTGTAGTGCTGCTAAGATCTTATGGTTGAGTCTAATATGTACCCATTGAAATGAAGGTTCAGATTAAGGGTTTTGTGCACTGATTCTCTTGTTGAATGCTATCTGAAAATGCATGGTAGGATTTGATACGGAGGGATAATGTTCTCTTGTCATAATCAGTTCGGCATGTTATCCTGTCATCTTATATGACAGGAGAACATCGGACACAAAGCATGAATATCTTGGTGTGATTCGTGTTATGTTATGAACCGTTTGATTTAAGGTTTCCTAAAGAAAAAGAAGAAACAACAATATTCCCTTCAGTGATAAGGGGGAATTTCCTTTTTTCACTGAAGACTCTATGAGACCTTATCTTACTCTCTAGAAAAGCATGGTAACTGGAATTGGAATTTCGTTTATTGTCTCATAGATATTGTAATCTATGAACTTGACTCTGCTTTACTGCCCTGCCGAATATGTTGAAGAAAATCTACATCTACATATTACGTATATATCAGAAATCATAAAAGTAAAATGAAATCAAAATCCACTAGTGAGCAAACACGGTGAAACTCCATCCACCCTTTTACCTCCTTAAGCCATTACCTCCTGAGGAGAGTGAAGACCTCTTGGAAATTGTACTAACAAAATGGGTCCCGTTCAAGGGACACAAAACCGTATTTTTTTAACCCTTTTTAGCACTTAGATGTTTACATGGTCAAAAATGTACCAGACAGAAAAACTTCTTTTATTGTTTTTATTAAAAACGCAACATTTCTGCACCTGTACATTATACAAATTTCCTTCTCTCCCTATAATAGTTGTGCACATTTTTTTTGTTTTCCAGTACTGATTCAATTCTCCTTCCTTACCCAAAAAACTTCTCTCCCACCGTTTTTTCCTTCAAACTCTCAAACACTTACAAGGTCCTGATGCAAAACTTTATAAATTTCACGATACATTTGAAAGTGCAGCTGATTTCGATATTTTTCTTTTTAATGTAAGAAGCCTTGAGCATAAGCTGAAAGTCACTTGTTTGTCAATTCAGTTATTTTGATTCTCAAATCAAAACTGCCCTTAACATCTTCATACTATATAACTACAGGACCAAAAGAACCAGTTCAAGACACATTTAGAATTCGAATAAAAGACCAAGAAATCATTAGGCGCATACTGTTGCCAACTTAGTTCAAAACATACCAATACATTCCACAGGCAGTCAATTCATGTGTCTAGAAACAGAAGAGTCAAATTCACATATACAACAGTATTTCACTACAAATGGGAAGTTGAGGCCTTTGGCAGTCATCCCTCACTCGATGCACATAGTTTGCCCAAAAATGAATGCCAGCGAAGAAGACACCTCTCGATTCACATAGTTGATAGCTTCTGAAAATTCTTTGTCACTGAGAACAAAGGACACATTAACTATGTTAAGCTGAAGAGGATGGGCGATTGAAACCTGCAAATGGAAAGTAGATTCAAGATTAGTACCCATATATATATATATATGTTATACTAAATGAGTTATCTTTTGCTCTAAACATTAGGAAGAATTCATTGCTAGCCAAAAAGGTGAATACATATATATTGTATGAGCTCTTGTAATAAAAAACCAGAGCACAGAGACTCGTCATAATAACGCATTGTGATTCATCCAAGCTATAAAATGGGATGCAAAAATTAATATTTTAATGAGAAAATTGAAGGTGTTTCCCGTTGAACCAGGATGAGACCTTGTTTGGCTCCCCTCACTGACTGTACTCCAGTTCAAACTTCAAACATTACAGAATGCGATGACAAAGAAGCAGATCGAGTTTGCATAAAATTACCTGTTGAGAGGGAATTGCATAATTACAATTCACACAACTGGGTGGGAGTGGGACCCATCAACACATACATTCTCATACAATATCATATGAGCTTCCCATCAATCCTTATGTTGGGGATGTGAGCAATCTTGGGCCACTCTTCCCCTTTCTCTCTCTCGCACCGTTCTGAAAGCAAAGGACATCCCGAGATTTGTAGATTAGAAAGAGAATTGGGTAGCCCTTCATCTGGCAAGCACTGGAGCTCAGGGCAGCTCACAATCCACAACTTTTGAAGAGAGTTGAGGTGTCGAAACCCCTTGCCGTACTCCATGCTCTTAAGATTCCAAAGATTGGAGATCCTGAGATAAGTGAGAGTGGTGGGCAGCAGCCCCTCCTCCGGAAATGAATCATCTACTACTTCTTCACAATCTCTGAACCCAAGTGTCAAGTGTGTAAGAGAGGTGAGTCTTGGTAGACCCCACTGCATCCGCTTTGCCATCAGTTTCTTGCAAACAAAGATCCCAAGTGATTTTAATTTTGACGGCAATCCCTCTTCCGGAAATGATTCCAATTCTGGACAATTGACTATCCACAGAGTCTCAAGTGATAGGAGAAGGTTGTGCATCTCTTCAGGCAGTGACCTCAATTTCTCACAATCACTTATTTTTATCTCCGTCAAGTTGGGCGCATCCAGCCCTCCATCGGGAAAACATACAATATTTGGGCAATAAGATATATCCAACGTACGGAGGGAGAAGAGTTTGGGGGATTTAGATTCTTGTGAACTAGTAAGGGATAAATTCATGTTACTCAGTCTGAGTGTTTGAAGCTTTGGGAAGTAGTCTAATGGTAATCCCCCGTTTAGCTTGACACAATCCCTGAGAATGAGCTCACAAAGATTAGGAAAAACTCCACCTTCATCGCCACATCCAACGAAACACCATTCCAATTCTGGACAATCTTCTATCCACAGAGACTCAAGTGATGGGAGAAGGCTGTGCATCTCTTCAGGCAGCGAGCTCAATTTCTCACATCTGCTTATTCTTATCTTCGTCAAGTTGGGAGTCTCCGGCCCATACCAACTTGGAAATGTTGTCCCTCCATATGAATAAATAAAAAGCCTTTTTAGGTTTGTATGAGGTTGGAGCTTCTCTAGAACTTCTCTCTCTCTTTCTTGGTGTGAGTCATCGGTTACACTACTTGGTTCCCATTTCAATTCTAGTTCATTGAGATACTTCTTGTTCCTCATGATGTTGTCCTCCAAAGCATCCTTGGCATGAGCGAGATTACAAAGTCCTGAGATACCAAGTGTTCCGCGCAAATACCGAAGCTCCTTTAACTCCAAAATATCATGCCCTGCACTATGCTTGTCTAGCACAAAGTAATTTAGCATTTGGAGGTCTTTCAACTTTCCCATATGCGGTGGCATCTTTTGTAACTTTGTACCCTCAATATCTAGATGGCGCAACTTCATTAGTCTTCCCAAGTTGGTTGGCAGCTGAGTAAGAGCTTTACAATGTGACAACAATAGTGTTTGTAAATTATACAAAGTACACGCTGTATCAGGTAACTTTTTGATCGAAGTGTAAGACAAGTCCAAGTGCCTTAGATGTTTCAATTTGTCAATTGAATCAGGCAGCTCCTTCAAATCATAACCTGCTAAATTGAGCACTCTTAAATATTGTAACTTTGAAAAGAAATCATGTAGTACCTTGGCATCCAATTGTCGGAGCTTAAGACCATACACATATGTTTGAGATGGGAGGAAAGTGCGCAAATATTTAGCTTCATATAAAGCCTGAAAATTTTTAAAGCCATAACCACCACATTTATATGAAAAATGACGAGTCTTACTCACAATGTTGGGTGAGTCACTATCCCCCCCCCACCTCACACAAAAATCACCGGACACAAACTTTGCTAAATCATGAATAAGGTCATGCATGATGAACTTTGACACTGCATACTTTGCAGGTTGAAAAAAAGACCTTGAAATTAGATCCTGGAAGTAGCCTTCTCCAACTTCTTCCACCATTTCATTCTTTGTGGGCTCTAAAAGATCTTCAGCCTTCCATAACAAAACCAATTTTGATCTTTCAAATTCATAATTCTTGGGAAATATCGAACAATAAACAAAACAACGCTTGAGATATGAAGGCAAATAATGGTAGCTCAACCATAAAGCTGGTAACACTTTAATCTTCTCTGGTGGAAACTCCCATATGTCACTGTTTTGTATTTTTTCCCATTCCTCCACACTATTTAATTTAGAGCGTAGGAGACCTCCAAGTGATTTAGCAGCTAAAGGAAGACCATTACACTTTCGGACAATTTTTCTCCCTATTACTTCAAGATCTGAGCGTGCACTAACTTCTGCATTTTCAAAGGCATGATTTGCAAATATCAACCAGCAATCTTCTTCAGATATTTCCTCTAAACGACGAGTTTGAAGAGTACTACCCATCATAGAAGCAACGTCTTGATTGCGTGTTGTGACAATTATCTTACTTCCATATGCACCAGACTCAAAGGGACGCCTTAAAGAATCCCAATGAGTATAATTCTCATTCCATATGTCATCGTGAACGAAGAGAAACTTCTTCCCTGTCAACACCTCCTTTAGTTGTAATTGAAGGAGATCTAAGTTCGTCATATCACAAGTTTGTTTAGTGATTGACTCATAAATTGTTTTTGTTATGGCAAAAACATCAAATTCTTTTGAAACGCAAACCCATGCACAAATGTCAAAATGTCCTTTGACGCTATCATCGTTGTATAAGAGCTGAGCAAAGGTGGTCTTTCCAATTCCGCCCATGCCCACAATAGGAAGAACACTTACGTTATTGCCAGTTGCATCATCTGATAGCAATAACTTAATGAAGCTCTCCTTCTCTTCATCTCTTCCATACACATTAGATTCTACCAAAGAAGTAGTTGAAAGAGGTAGTATTGATTCTGGTATTCCGTGTCTACCATCTGTTTTCAAATTAAGGGCATCCTTTTGCTCTACAATGAATTCTAGAGTCTCAAGAATTTCCTCTATCCTGGAGTTCAGTGCTGTGTGGTCAAAAGCATGAACTGAAGCAGAGATGAGTTGTTGTACCTTATGACTTGTGCTACCTCCAAGTTGATGATGCTCAGCTTCAACCTTGAGCCGTAAGGCTTCAGTCTTGATGTCCGCCAAGAGGTCCTCAGCATCATAAACAGCCTCTTTAAGCTCATCGAGCCACTCCTTCACATTTGAGTCAGTGAGTTGCTTCGCCTCGGCATTTCCGAGAACAGAATTGACAGACAACATCTTGATCTTCAATTTCTTCAGTAATCGATCGGTCGTTTTGTTTCCCCTGAGAAAGCCCATGACCTCCCCAGAAGCCATTGTATGAAATACCTCCTGAAAGGAAGCAGAGAGAAAAGCTCCACCCACAAGCTCCAAAGCCATGATTATATATATAACTTCTTAATTTGCAAATGGAATTGTGAGCAGTTGAGACTTGAGAGAGAATGTAGATCAAAGAGCTAAAACAAGGTTCAGAGCTATTGATGATAATGTGAACTTCAGAGCATAGATCAGTAGTTTGCTATTGATGATAATGAAGCAGCTGCTATGAAATTACACCGACAAATATTAGTGGACGATCCATTAGTCAAAAAGTTAAAGTGACAACTCACTGATTAAGGGTGGTGCATTGGTTTGCTTTTTGAATGCTATCTGAAAATGCATTGATTGGTAGACAAAAAGCAAGAGTTGTGTGCATTGGTTGGTAGACAAAAAGCTCAAACAAATTCTCATTGGACCGTTGGGCGTTGGCTCCACTTTTATTCTCTTTCTCGATTAATTTGTCTTTTATGGGACTTTTCCAATTATTATTACTGTTGATGGGAACTTTAGGATGTTAGTGGGAAACTTCAGAACTTATTGGGAAACTTTATGAACTTAGTGGGAAACTACATACGCAGTTCATTGTTAAATTTATTTTTGGTTCTGATCAAAATAAATTCATTGTTAACTTTAGGAAGCTAAATTCATTTCATCAACTCATTGTTATTGCAGCCAAAGAAGACAAAGAAAACATTGTTATTATATTAAGGAAAGACATGAAACAGCCTCTATTCAAGGAAAAGTTACCTGCAAGAAACTTCGACAAAGTTGCTCCAACAAATCTTCGTGGTTTGACTGCACATAGAGCACACTGTTAAGTGATGAAAAGCAATAAATAAAACAAGACCTAAAATTTATAAACAAAATATTCCAATTTCTATTACTATGCAAAATCGTTCAAAGGACTCTCAAGCTTCTGCTTTTTAAATTTACAAGAACAACCATCACTATACTTGGGGAACATTTCACAAATTTCAAAAGGCATGTAATGGAAAGCACTTCTAATGGGCAATAATATGATTAATACTTTGATATCAATTCAGGTACTGTAGCATTCTAGGATGGTCTTAAAGTGACCATGTACAAACTAGACAAAAAAAATTTCTTTTATTGTTTTTACTTTTTAGGCTTATTTCACGATTTATTATCCATAACTTTTTTTATTTTTACAGTGTCCTCTGAAAGTTTTTTTGTCTCAAGTTATCACCTCTAATTTACATTTATGTCTCATTTTACTTTGTTCTGTTAACAAATTCATCAAAAATGCTGATGTGACCGTTAATGTTGACATGACTAGCTGGATGTGAGCCACGTGTCACATCTTTTCTTTTATTTTCAAATTTTTTCTATTTTTAAATTTTTATAAAATTTAAAAATTAATTAAAAATAATTCCAAACTCAAAAATTCTCATTGAGAATTAAGTAAAGCTGATATAAAATCAAATTAGACCGTGAGAAATTACAATTAGTGGAGGACCTACCCATTAGTCAAAAAGTTGAAAGGAACAAAGTAAAGACACGGTTGGTAGACAAAAAGCAAAAGAAACAATTCTCATTGGACCTTTAGCTCCACTTACTCTCTTTCTCTTTCTTTTTTGTGACTTTTTCAATTACTATTATTTCTTGATGGAAACCTTAGAAAGTTAATGGGAAACTTTTGAACTTGGGGGAAACTTTATGAAGCTAACGGGAAACTACATTTGCAATTCATTGTTATACCGGTGTCTCTTTTTGTCTCTTTTTCGGTGTTTACAGGTGCGTTGTATCAGATTAATAAGCAAGGCTTGGATTTGGGCCACTTGTTTGTAGTCCCTTAATCGGCCCAAATTCCTTTGGCTTACATTACAACAATAAGCAGCCGCCAATAACAATCATGTCATTAGCAAACGATGACTTAATTTTGCACGAGAACATTTTCCATCAAATAATTGGAATAAGAACTTGTGACATAGAAAACCCCAGAAGTCTAGGATTCAAGATTTAAACACATGGTAAATGAAGATGAAAAACAATAATTATGCATACTACTCATAGCGGAAAAAACAACTTATTTTAATTCCATTTTTCGGACAGTAATACACGACTAAAAACAAGGCTTTCGAGTGTAATAGTGTCGTGCCTACGGGTGATATGATCGTTTATCAAATAATAATATTTCGGAAAGCACTCAAAAGAGTTAAAGCCAAAACAAATCCCATTTCGCATTTCCTAGACGTGATACAAATCATTCATACCTACATATATTTGACATCCCGTGTGGGCCGTGGGGCAAATTGAGAAGGATGCTCTGGGGGGCGGCTTAGGCACACCCCAGAACGTAAGAGATTACATTCTGTTTTGTCTATTTTAAACCCGAATCAAATCACACTTGGTTCCAGCCTCTTAACAAACTCGAGTAACTAAAAGCCAAAATCCCTTGACGAGAATCAATGACAAATACGATGACTTGCAGCAACCAAATTTCAGGAGCATCGTGTCATGTACAAACACCATCTCTAGTTAGAAATAACAGTGTTGCCGATGATCATGTAACTAGCTGTGACAGACCATTTTATAGACTCTAGAAGAACGCTTCTATACTATCGGGAGAGAAGGCCATATGAGGGCAAGTCTTCCAGCCGTGTTATGTCTTCTTGCAGAAGCTCTTTTTCCAACTGCCGGCGTGTGGATTTCATCACTGTCTGTTAGGAACACAACATAATCGGGGACAGAATGTTAGCAAAAGAAATACCTACAACCAACAAGTGTGAAACAGAATAGCCTTTGCCCCAAACCCAAAAGTCAAAGTCTCTAGCCACTACACATAAAAGTGTGAAATTTCTACAAGATTACATCTGGAACCAAACACCAGCTATATAAATTCGCCCCCAGATCTATTTATTGCACAAGAGGATGGACCAATGAGGTTTGCATTAATAGCACTATTTTCACAGCATTTGGTGAGTTAAAGTTTATCAAAAGGATATATCATGCGTCAAAAGGATAGCTAATGTTAAAAGAAATCAATACAAGTTACTTTCTTCTTGAGGAATACATACATTGAAATCCATATATGATGCACGCATAGAAAGCCATTGATGGTCCATTAGCTTGAATGTGATGCAATAGATAAGGTCAAATGCTGATTCATTTTCTGTCAAGCAAACAAAAATTATTATATTAAGCAAATACATGAAACGGCCTCTATTCAAGGAAAACTTTCGTTTTTTCTTTTTTTGGTAAATATTCAAGGAAAAGTTACCTGCAAGAAACTTCAAGAAGGTTGCTCCCACAAATGTTTGTGGTTTAACTGCACAGAGACCACACTGTTAAGTGATGAAAAGCATTAAATAAAACAAGACCTATTATTCATAAACAAAATTTTCCAATTCATATTACTATTTTGCAAAGTCGTTCAGAGGACTCTTCAAAGGTTCTGCTTTTTGAATTCACAATAACAACTATCACAATACTTTCAAAAGGCATGTAATTGAAAGCACTTTTAATGAGCAATACATATGATTAATACTTTGATATCAATTCAGGTATTGTAGCATTCTAGGACGGTCTTAAGGTGACCATGTACTTAATTGATAGGTGAAAGCAGATTCTGCAGCGCACTCAAATGCATGTGGTGGAAAACAAGTTGTTCATTCAAAACAGTTTTGAGTGAGCATGGTGCATTGGAGGTTTAAAATCAAAAGGCCCAAAAAATCACAATATTCTAACAGGTTTAATATCAAAAGGCCCATATATATATATATATGTTATACTAAAGCTCTAAACATTAGGAAGAATTCATTGCTAGCCAAAAAGGTGAATACATATATATTGTATAAGCTCTTGTAATAAAAAACCAGAGCACAGAGACTGGTCATAATAACGCATTGTGATTCATCCAAGCTATAAAATGGGATGCAAAAATTAATATTTTAATGAGAATATTGAAGGTGTTTCCCGTTGAACCAGGATGAGAGCTTGTTTGCTCCCCTCACTCACTGGACTCCAGTTCAAACTTCAAACATTACAGAATGCCGATGACAAAGAAGCAGATCGAGTTTGCAGAAAATTACCTGTTGAGAGGGAATTGCATAATTACAATTCACACAACTGGGTGGGACTGGGACCCATCAACACGTACATCCGGATACAAAACTACGTTGTCATCGATGATTATGTTGGGGACGTGAGCAATCTTGGGCCAGTCTTCCCCTTTCTCTCTCTTGCACCGTTGTGAAAGCAAAGGACATGCACAGATATATAGATAAGAAAGAGAATTGGGTAGCCCTTCATCTGGCAAGCACTGCAGCTCAGGGCAACACGCAATCCGCAAATCTATAAGAGAGTTGAGGTGTCGAAACCCCTTGCCGTCCATCTTCTTAACATTCAAAAGAGACTGGATCCGGAGATAAGTGAGAGTGGTGGGCAGCAGCCCCTCCTCCGGAAATGAATCATCTACTTCTTCACAATCTTTGAACCCAAGTGACAAGTAGGTAAGAGAGGTGAGTCTTGGTAGACCCCACTGCATCCTGTTTGTCATCAGTTTCTTGCAAGCAAAGATCCAAAGTGATTTTAATTTTGACGGCAATCCCCCTTCCGGAAATGATTCCAATTCTGGACAATCTTGTATCCACAGAGACTCAAGTGATGGGAGAAGGCTGTGCATCTCTTCAGGCAGCGACCTCAATTTCTCACATCCGCGTATTTCTATCTTGGTCAAGTTGGGAGTCTCCGGCCCATACCAACTTGGAAATGTTGTCCCTCCATATGAATAAATAAAAAGCCTTTTTAGGTTTGTATGAGGTTGGAGCTTCTCTAGAACTTCTCTCTCTCTTTCTTGGTGTGAGTCATCGGTTACACTACTTGGTTCCCATCTCAATTCTAGTTCATTGAGATACTTCTTGTCCCTCATGATGTTCACCTCTAAAGCATCCTTTACATGAACCAGATTACCAAGTCCCGAGATACGAAGTGTTCCTCGCAAAAACTGAAGCTCCTTTAACTCTAAAATGTCATGCCCTGCAGTATGCTTGTCCACCACAAAGTAACTTAATATTCGGAGGTCTTTCAATTTTCCCATACGTGGTGGCATCTTTTGTAATTTAGTACCCCCAATCTCTAGATGGCGCAAGTTGATTAGTCTTCCCAAGTCGGTTGGCAACTGAGTAAGAGCTTCACAACAGGACAACAATAATGTTTGTAAATTATACAAATTACACACTCTATCAGGTAACTTTTGAATGGAAGTGCAAGACAAGTCCAAGTGCCTTAGATGTTTCAACTTGTCAATTGAATCAGGCAGCTCCTTCAAATCATACCTTGCCAAATTGAGCACTCTTAAATATTGTAACTTTGAAAACAAATCATCTAGTACCTTCGCGTCCAATGTTCGGAACTTAAGACCATGCCCATGAGATGGGAGGAGAGTGCGCAAACATTTAGCTTCATATAAAGCTTCAAATTTCTCAAAGCCAGGACTATCATATTTTTCCATATATGAAAAATGACGAGTCTTACTCACAATGTTGGGTGAGTCACTATCCCCCCACCTCACACAAAAATCACCGGACACAAACTTTGCTAAATCATGAATAAGGTCATGCATGATGAACTGTGACCCAAAATACTTTGCAGGTTGAAAAAAAGACCTTGAGGTTAGATCATCGAAGTACTTTTTTCCAACTTCTTCCACCATCATTTTCTTCTTTTCGAATTCTAAAAGACCTTCAGCCTTCCATAACAACATCAATTCTGATTTTCCAAATTTGTAATTCTTGGGATATATTGAGCTATAGGCAAAACAACGCTTGAGATATGGAGGCAGATAATAGTAGCTCAACCATAGAGCTGGCAGAATATTACTCTTCTCATGTGAAATCTCCCATATGTCACTATTCAGTATATTTTCCCATTCCTCCACAATATTTAATTTAGAGCGTAAGAGACCTCCTAGTGACTTGGCAGCTAAAGGAAGACCATTACACTTTCGGACAATTTTTCTCCCTATTACTTCAAGATCTGAGCGTGCACTAACTTCTGCATTTTCAAAGGCATGATTTGCAAATATCAACCAGCAATCTTCTTCAGATATTTCCTCTAAACGACGAGTTTGAAGAGTACTACCCATCATAGAAGCAACGTCTTGATTGCGTGTTGTGACAATTATCTTACTTCCATATGCACCAGACTCAAAGGGACGCCTTAAAGAATCCCAATGAGTATAATTCTCATTCCATATGTCATCGTGAACGAAGAGAAACTTCTTCCCTGTCAACACCTCCTTTAGTTGTAATTGAAGGAGATCTAAGTTCGTCATATCACAAGTTTGTTTAGTGATTGACTCATAAATTGTTTTTGTTATGGCAAAAACATCAAATTCTTTTGAAACGCAAACCCATGCACAAATGTCAAAATGTCCTTTGACGCTATCATCGTTGTATAAGAGCTGAGCAAAGGTGGTCTTTCCAATTCCGCCCATGCCCACAATAGGAAGCACACTTACGTTATTGCCAGTTGCATCATCTGATAGCAATAACTTAATGAAGCTCTCCTTCTCTTCATCTCTTCCATACACATTAGATTCTACCAAAGAAGTAGTTGAAAGAGGTAGTATTGATTCTGGTATTCCGTGTCTACCATCTGTTTTCAAATTAAGGGCATCCTTTTGCTCTACAATGAATTCTAGAGTCTCAAGAATTTCCTCTATCTTGGAGTTCAGTGCTCTGTGGTCAAAAGCATGAACTGAAGCAGAGATGAGTTGTTGTACCTTATGACTTGTGCTACCTCCAAGTTGATGATGCTCAGCTTCAACCTTGCGCCGTAAGGCTTCAGTCTTGATGTCCGCCAAGAGGTCCTCAGCATCATAAACAGCCTCCTTAAGCTCATCGAGCCACTCCTTCACATTTGAGTCAGTGAGTTGCTTCGCCTCGGCATTTCCGAGAACAGAATTGACAGACAACATCTTGATCTTCAATTTCTTCAGTAATCGATCGGTCATTTTATTTCCCCTGAGGAAGTCCATGACCTCCCCAGAAGCCATTGTATGAAATACCTCCTGAAAGGAAGCAGAGAGAAAAGCTCCACCCACAACCTCGAAAGCCATGATTATATATATAACTTCTTAATTTGCAAATGGAATTGAGAGCAGTTGAGACTTGAGAGAGAATGTAGATCAAAGAGCTAAAACAAGGTTCAGAGCTATTGATGATAATGTGAACTTCAGAGCATAGATCAGTTGTTTGCTATTGATGCTGCTATGAAATTACACAGACAAATATTAGTGGACGACCCATTAGTCAAAAAGTTAAAGTGACAACTCACTGATTAAGGCCTTAAGGGTGGTCCATTGGTTTGCTTTTTGAATGCTATCTGAAAATGCATTATTGATTATTTGATTGGTAGCAAAAACCAAAAAGCAAGGGTTGTGTGCATTGGTTGGTAGACAAAAAGCAAAACAAATTCTCATTGGACCGTTGGCTCCACTTTTATTCTCTTTCTCGATTAATTTTACTTTTATGGGACTTTTCCAATTGTTATTACTGTTGATGGAAACTTTAGGATGTTAGTGGGAAACTTCAGAACTTATTGGGAAACTTTATGAACTTGGTGGGAAACTACATACGCAATTCATTGTTAAATTTATTTTTGGTTCTGATCAAAATAAATTCATTGTTAACTTTAGGAAGTTAAATTCATTTCATCAACTCATTGTTATTGCAGCCAAAGAAGACAAAGAAAACATTGTTATTATATTAAGGAAAGACATGCAACAGCCTCTATTCAAGGAAAAGTTACCTGCAAGAAACTTCGACAAAGTTGCTCCAACAAATCTTCGTGGTTTGACCAGTGTTTTCAGACGCAAAAACATGACGCGAGGCGTTTTAGTCGTAGAAGGCGAGGCGTAAGCCTCAACGCGTTAAGGCGTAAGCTTTTCGGTATATATTTTTTATAATAAAAAAATTATAAATATATATATAAACATATATAAATAGATAAATATATATATAAGTATATATATAGAACATAAGACCCAAATATATATATAAGCAAGGGTATTGTTGTCTTTTCAGCACATGTAAAAAAATTAATATTTTAAAATGTTTTTGAATTAAAAAATAAATAAAAACAGTATTAGGACTGTTTAGGCTGTAAGACCAAAGCCTGATGGCCCAAACATATATAAATAGCTCCAGGAAGATTTTATTCATTCCAAAAAGACCAAAGCCTGATGGCCATCACCATAACTGCAAGTCAACCTTTGCCTTGCACGATCTTACTCGGTTGGAAGAGTGGGTTCTTCTCCAACCGATCTTCTCCAAAACAGAGGTGCAAAAAACCTAGAACAGAGGTTGAAAACAATCCCGCAGAGTTGGTCGCGAGGCGACGCCTTCAACGCCTTCAGCGCCTTGCCGTCGAGAGGCGTACGCCTTCAACGCCTTGCCGTCGCCTTTCAGTCGTTTTTCACAGTCCGGCGACGTCGTGCGCAATCGGCCGCCACCTCGCCATGACTCGCGCCTTGAGGCGCGCCTGAAGCTCGCCTTTGAAAACACTGGGTTTGACTGCACATAGAGCACACTGTTAAGTGATGAAAAGCAATAAATAAAACAAGACCTAAAATTTATAAACAAAATATTCCAATTTCTATTACGTACTATGCAAAATCGTTCAAAGGACTCTCAAGCTTCTGCTTTTTAAATTTACAAGAACAACCATCACTATACTTGGGGAACATTTCACAAATTTCAAAAGGCATGTAATGAAAGCACTTCTAATGGGCAATAATATGATTAATACTTTGATATCAATTCAGGTACTGTAGCATTCTAGGATGGTCTTAAAGTGACCATGTACAAACTAGACAAAAAAAATTTCTTTTATTGTTTTTACTTTTTAGGCTTATTTCATGATTTATTATCCATAACTTTTTTTATTTTTACAGTGTCTCCTGAAAGTTTTTTTTTATCTCAAGTTATCACCTTTAATTTACATTTATGTCTCATTTTACTTTATTCCGTCAACAAATTTATCAAAAATGCTAACGTGACCGTTAATGTGAAGTGGTGTGCAAATCTTGCGTTTTATTTGTTTGTGAAGTGGGTACACAAAAGATTTTCTTTTTAACTTGTACCCTCTGAATATGCTTGGGCAAGTCATGTAAAATGCCCTTTAAATTTGTCTTGGGTGAATAGATAAATTTGGATTTGTAATTATCAGGAGTTTCTTCTTAATTAGTTTGTGGTTTTTTCAGGTTTGAAGCTCACCAATGTGGAACGTGCTTTTGCTGAGAGACACTATGCAGACTTGTCTGCAAAGCCCTTTTTCAATGGATTGGTTGATTATATTATTTCTGGTCCTGTTGTTGCTATGATTTGGGAGGGTAAGAATGTTGTGTTGACTGGCCGAAAGATTATTGGGGCCACTAACCCTGCAGAATCTGCCCCTGGAACCATCCGTGGTGATTTTGCAATTGAGATTGGCAGGTATATTGCTTCTTCCGTGTTTTCTAAGTCCATTTTGCATGAATGATATTGCCATATGCGGTATTCTTGATGCCTATAATGTGATCCCAAATCATTTTCTTCTTGAAATGCTTAACAGTCAGTACTCAGTAGTATATTAATGCTTATGTTGTGTTATAGTGAAACAGTAATACTACAGGCACGCAATCAAATCCCAAAATTTTGAATTGAAATTGATGTGACTGTTTCATTTGTGTAACTTTGGGTTTACTAAGTCATCTAATTCAGTTTTAACAAATAAGATATATATTATCAAGTCATTTGCCACATCATTTAACCAAATTTGGGTAAAATTTTGGTGCCTCTCGTTTTATTTTTGCTGGTGTTAAAGTATATTTCTATGGCCTTGTGAAATTCGTTTGAAATAATCGTTTATGGTGATAGATCATTAAATAGAAATTTTAGTTGAAAGTAGTTTACGGCTGAGTTATTCACTTCCAAATTTATCATAAATAACAATCACTGAGACTCTTTATGTATGTTCTATTTGATGAAATTATGTTGGCTTGCAGGAATATCATTCATGGAAGTGATTCAGTTGAGAGTGCAAGGAAAGAGATTGCCCTGTGGTTCCCCGATGGCCCTGCTAACTGGGAGAGCAGCGTTCACCACTGGATCTACGAGTAAACTTTGTCTAATCGAGTGACCGGTTGCTTCCAGCATCCTATATTTTCCAATTAGTCTTTTGATGAACTTGTTGAGTTTTGACTTCTATTTTCAGTCTGGTGATGCCTATTTCCTTGGAACATGAGATATGTATAAGATTTTAAGCTTATTGTAGTGCTGCTAAGATCTTATGGTTGAGTCTAATATGTACCCATTGAAATGAAGGTTCAGATTAAGGGTTGTGTGCACTGATTCTCTTGTTGAATGCTATCTGAAAATGCATGGTAGGATTTGATACGGAGGGATAATGTTCTCTTGTCATAATCAGTTCGGCATGTTATCCTGTCATCTTATATGACAGGAGAACATCGGACACAAAGCATGAATATCTTGGTGTGATTCGTGTTATGTTATGAACCGTTTGATTTAAGGTTTCCTAAAGAAAAAGAAGAAACAACAATATTCCCTTCAGTGATAAGGGGGAATTTCCTTTTTTCACTGAAGACTCTATGAGACCTTATCTTACTCTCTAGAAAAGCATGGTAACTGGAATTGGAATTTCGTTTATTGTCTCATAGATATTGTAATCTATGAACTTGACTCTGCTTTACTGCCCTGCCGAATATGTTGAAGAAAATCTACATCTACATATTACGTATATATCAGAAATCATAAAAGTAAAATGAAATCAAAATCCACTAGTGAGCAAACACGGTGAAACTCCATCCACCCTTTTACCTCCTTAAGCCATTACCTCCTGAGGAGAGTGAAGACCTCTTGGAAATTGTACTAACAAAATGGGTCTCGTTCAAGGGACACAAAACCGTATTTTTTTAACCCTTTTTAGCACTTAGATGTTTACATGGTCAAAAATGTACCAGACAGAAAAACTTCTTTTATTGTTTTTATTAAAAACGCAACATTTCTGCACCTGTACATTATACAAATTTCCTTCTCTCCCTATAATAGTTGTGCACATTTTTTTTGTTTTCCAGTACTGATTCAATTCTCCTTCCTTACCCAAAAAACTTCTCTCCCACCGTTTTTTCCTTCAAACTCTCAAACACTTACAAGGTCCTGATGCAAAACTTTATAAATTTCACGATACATTTGAAAGTGCAGCTGATTTCGATATTTTTCTTTTTAATGTAAGAAGCCTTGAGCATAAGCTGAAAGTCACTTGTTTGTCAATTCAGTTATTTTGATTCTCAAATCAAAACTGCCCTTAACATCTTCATACTATATAACTACAGGACCAAAAGAACCAGTTCAAGACACATTTAGAATTCGAATAAAAGACCAAGAAATCATTAGGCGCATACTGTTGCCAACTTAGTTCAAAACATACCAATACATTCCACAGGCAGTCAATTCATGTGTCTAGAAACAGAAGAGTCAAATTCATATATACAACAGTATTTCACTACAAATCGGAAGTTGAGGCCTTTGGCAGTCATCCCTCCCTCGATACACATAGTTTGCCCAAAAATGAATGCCACCGAAGAAGACACCTCTCCATTCACATAGTTGATAGCTTCTGAAAATTCTTTTGTCACTGAGAACAAAGGACACATTAACTATGTTAAGCTGAAGAGGATGGGCAATTGAAACCTGCAAATGGAAAGTAGATTCAAGATTAGTACCCATATATATATATATATGTTATACTAAATGAGTTATCTTTAGCTCTAAACATTAGGAAGAATTCATTGCTAGCCAAAAAGGTGAATACATATATATTGTATAAGCTCTTGTAATAAAAAACCAGAGCACAGAGACTCGTCATAATAACGCATTCTGATTCATCCAAGCTATAAAATGGGATGCAAAAATTAATATTTTAATCAGAAAATTGAAGGTGTTTCCCGTTGAACCAGGATGAGAGCTTGTTTGGCTCCCCTCACTGACTGGACTCTAGTTCAAACTTCAAACAGTACAGAATGCGATGACAAAGAAGCAGATCGAGTTTGCAGAAAATTACCTGTTGAGAGGGAATTGCATAATTACAATCAACACAACTGGGTGGGAGTGGGACCCATCAACACGTACATTCTCATACATCATATGCGCTACCGATAGATGGATATGTTGGGGATGTGAGCAATGTTGGGCCAGTCTTCCCCTTTCTCTCTCTCGCACCGTTCTGAAAGCAAAGGGCATAGATAGATACTTAGATAAGAAAGAGAATTGGGTAGCCCTTCATCTGGCAAGCACTGGAGCTCAGGGCATCTGTAAATCCCCAACGTTTGAAGAGAGTTGAGGTGTCGAAACCCCTTGCCGTCCATCTTCTTAACATTCAAAAGATTGGAGATCCAGAGAAAAGTGAGAGTGGTGGGCAGCAGCCCCTCCTCCGGAAATGAATCATCTACTACTTCTTCACAATTTTCGAAGTCAAGTGACAATTCTGTAAGAGAGGTGAGTCTTGATAGACCCCACTGCATCCACTTTGCCATCACTTTCTTGCAAGCAAAGATCCTAAGTGATTTTAATTTTGACGGCAATCCCCCTTCCGGAAATGATTCCAATTCTGGACACTTTCCAATCCTCAGAGTCTCAAGTGATGGGAGAAGGCTGTGCATCTCTTCAGGCAGTGACCTCAATTTCTCACATCCGCTTATTACTATCTTGGTCAAGTTGGGCGCATCCAGCCCTCCATCGGGAAAACATACAATATTTGGGCAACCATATATTTTCAATGTAGTAAGGGAGGTGAGTCCCCCTTCCGGAAATGATTCCAATTCTATCCTCAGAGTCTCAAGTGATGGGAAAAGGGGCATATCTTCAGGCAGTGACCTCAATTTCTCACATCCGCTTATTACTATCTCCGTCAAGTTGGGCGCATCCAGCCCTTCATCGGGAAAACATACAATATTTGGGCAACCAGATATTTTCAATGTAGTAAGGGAGGTGAGTCTTGGTAGACCCCACTGCATCCGCTTTGCCATCAGTTTCTTGCAAGAACAGATCTCAAGTATTTTTAATTTTGACGGCAATCCCCCTTCCGGAAATGATTCCAATTCTGGACAATCTTCTATCCTCAGAGACTCGAGTGATGGGAGAAGGCTGTGCATCTCTTCAGGCAGTGACCTCAATTTCTCACAATCACTTATTTTTATCTCCGTCAAGTTGGGCGCATCCAGCCCTCCATCGGGAAAACATACAATATTTGGGCAATGAGATATATCCAACGTACGGAGGGAGAAGAGTTTGGGGGATTTAGATTCTTGTGAACTAGTAAGGGATAAATTCATGTTACTCAGTTTGAGTGTTTGAAGCTTTGGGAAGTAGTCCAATGGTAATCCCCCGTTTAGCTTCACACAATCCCTGAGAATGAGCTCACAAAGATTAGGAAAAACTCCACCTTCATCGCCACATCCAACGAAACACCATTCCAATTCTGGACAATCTTGTATCCACAGAGACTCAAGTGATGGGAGAAGGCTGTGCATCTCTTCAGGCAGCGACCTCAATTTCTCACATCCGCTTATTCTTATCTTCGTCAAGTTGGGAGTCTCCGGCCCATACCAACTTGGAAATGTTGTCCCTCCATATGAATAAATAAAAAGCCTTTTTAGGTTTGTATGAGGTTGGAGCTTCTCAAGAACTTCTCTCTCTCTTTCTTGGTGTGAGTCATCGGTTATACTACTTGGTTCCCATCTCAATTCTAGTTCATTGAGATACTTCTTGTCCCTCATGATGTTGACCTCTAAAGCATCCTTTACATGAACCAGATTACCAAGTCCCGAGATACGAAGTCTTCCTCGCAAAAACTGAAGCTCCTTTAACTCCAAAATGCCATGCCCTGCAGTATGCTTGTCAAGCACAAAGTCACTTAAATCTCGGAGGTCTTTCAATTTTCCCATACGCGGTGGCATCTTTGGTAATTTAGTACCCATACGCCCAATATCTAGATGGCGCAAGTTGATTAGTCTTCCCAAGTCGGTTGGCAACTGAGTAAGAGCTTCACAACAGGACAACAATAATGTTTGTAAATTATACAAATTGCACACTCTATCAGGTAACTTTTGAATGGAAGTGTAAGACAAGTCCAAGTGCCTTAGATGTTTCAACTTGTCAATTGAATCAGGCAGCTCCTTCAAATCATACCTTGCCAAATTGAGCACTCTTAAATATTGTAACTTTGAAAAGAAATCATGTAGTACCTTAGCGTCCAATGTTTGAAACTTAGGACCATACCCATATGTTTGAGATGGGAGGAAAGTGCGCAAACATTTAGCTTCATATAAAGCTTCAAATTTCTCAAAGCTAGGACTACCATATTTTTTCATATATGAAAAATGACGAGTCTTGCTCTTGATGTTGGGTGAGTCATTATCCTCCCACCTAACACAAAAGTCTCCGGACACAAACTTTGCTAAATCATGAATAAGGTCATGCATGATGAACTTTGACACTGCATACTTTGCAGGTTGAAAAAAAGACCTTGAGGTTAGATCATCGAAGTACTTTTTTCCAACTTCTTCCACCATCATTTTCTTCTTTTCGAATTCTAAAAGACCTTCAGCCTTCCATAACAATATCAATTCTGATTTTCCAAATACGTAATTCTTGGGATATATTGAGCTATAGGCAAAACAATGCTTGAGATATGGAGGCAGATAATAATAGCTCAACCATAGAGCTGGCAGAATATTACTCTTCTCATGCGAAATCTCCCATATGTCACTATTCAGTATATTTTCCCATTCCTCCACAATATTTAATTTAGAGCGTAAGAGACCTCCTAGTGACTTGGCAGCTAAAGGAAGACCATTACACTTTCGGACAATTTTTCTCCCTATTACTTCAAGATCTGAGCGTGCACGAACTTCTGCAATTTCAAAGGCATGATTTGCAAATATCAACCAGCAATCTTCTTCAGATATTTCCTCTAAACGACGAGTTTGAAGAGTACTACCCATCATAGAAGCAACGTCTTGATTGCGTGTTGTGACAATTATCTTACTTCCATATGCACCAGACTCAAAGGGACGCCTTAAAGAATCCCAATGAGTATAATTCTCATTCCATATGTCATCGTGAACGAAGAGAAACTTCTTCCCTGTCAACACCTCCTTCAGTTGTAATTGAAGGAGATCTAAGTTCGTCATATCACAAGTTTGTTTAGTGATTGACTCATAAATTGTTTTTGTTATGGCAAAAACATCAAATTCTTTTGAAACGCAAACCCATGCACAAATGTCAAAATGTCCTTTGACTCTATCATCGTTGTATAAGAGCTGAGCAAAGGTGGTCTTTCCAATTCCGCCCATGCCCACAATAGGAAGCACACTTACGTTATTGCCAGTCGCATCATCTGATAGCAATAACTTAATGAAGCTCTCCTTCTCTTTATCTCTTCCATACACATTAGATTCTACCAAAGAAGTAGTTGAAGGAGGTAGTATTGATTCTGATATTCCGTGTCTACCATCTGGTTTCAGATTAAGGGCATCCTTTTGCTCTACAATGAATTCTAGAGTCTCAAGAATTTCCTCTATCCTGTAGTTCAGTGCTGTGTGGTCAAAAGCATGAACTGAAGCAGAGATGAGTTGTTGTACCTTATGACTTGTGCTACCTCCAAGTTGATGATGCTCAGCTTCAACCTTGAGCCGTAAGGCTTCAGTCTTGATGTCCGCCAAGAGGTCCTCAGCATCATAAACAGCCTCTTTAAGCTCATCGAGCCACTCCTTCACATTTGAGTCAGTGAGTTGCTTCGCCTCGGCATTTCCGAGAACAGAATTGACAGACAACATCTTGATCTTCAATTTCTTCAGTAATCGATCGGTCGTTTTGTTTCCCCTGAGAAAGTCCATGACCTCCCCAGAAGCCATTGTATGAAATACCCCCTGAAAGGAAGCAGAGAGAAAAGCTCCACCCACAAGCTCCAAAGCCATGATTATATATATAACTTCTTAATTTGCAAATGGAATTGAGAGCAGTTGAGACTTGAGAGAGAATGTAGATCAAAGAGCTAAAACAAGGTTCAGAGCTATTGATGATAATGTGAACTTCAGAGCATAGATCAGTAGTTTGCTATTGATGATAATGAAGCAGCTGCTATGAAATTACACCGACAAATATTAGTGGACGATCCATTAGTCAAAAAGTTAAAGTGACAACTCACTGATTAAGGGTGGTGCATTGGTTTGCCTTTTGAATGCTATCTGAAAATGCATTGATTGGTAGACAAAAAGCAAGAGTTGTGTGCATTGGTTGGTAGACAAAAAGCTCAAACAAATTCTCATTGGACCGTTGGGCGTTGGCTCCACTTTTATTCTCTTTCTCGATTAATTTGTCTTTTATGGGACTTTTCCAATTATTATTACTGTTGATGGGAACTTTAGGATGTTAGTGGGAAACTTCAGAACTTATTGGGAAACTTTATGAACTTAGTGGGAAACTACATACGCAGTTCATTGTTAAATTTATTTTTGGTTCTGATCAAAATAAATTCATTGTTAACTTTAGGAAGCTAAATTCATTTCATCAACTCATTGTTATTGCAGCCAAAGAAGACAAAGAAAACATTGTTATTATATTAAGGAAAGACATGAAACAGCCTCTATTCAAGGAAAAGTTACCTGCAAGAAACTTCGACAAAGTTGCTCCAACAAATCTTCGTGGTTTGACTGCACATAGAGCACACTGTTAAGTGATGAAAAGCAATAAATAAAACAAGACCTATGTTGTAAATATAATGTTATATGTGGCTATTCCTGTAATTAGTTGTAGGGGCATACTAGTAAATATACAAAACCTAGTAAACCCTACTTCTATATAAGGATATTTATAACATGAATAAGGATGACTGATCATATTCTCTCTGCCTCCTCTCTTCCACAAACCCTAATCTTCACATACTTTTACAACACGTTATCAGCACGAAAAGCTCTTTGGATTGTGGATCGCCAAACAAAAGAGGATCATAATTCAATCCGTTCTTCAATCAATCAAGCACGAGAAGCTCTTTGGATTGTGGATTGTGGATCGATAAACGAAAGAGGATCATCCTTCAATTTGTTCTTCAACCAAGTAGGTTTTATAAAATAATTTTATGTTCATGGTTATTTAACCTTGATTGATTAAAAAATCCTCATAAAGCATGAACCCTAGATTTATGTGATTGATTTATTTGGGTTTATATATTTTATACATGCTTTCTTGGATTGAATGATTAAAATAAAAAGAGGAAGAATTTTTGGGTGATCGGGAAACCACCCCGAGCAGCAGCCCCGCGCTTCCAACTCCCGCTGCCTGCAGCAGCCCCGCTGCCTTGCGCGCTGCCAGCGCCTTGCAGCAGCCTCTCGCTGCACCCTGCCAGCAGCAGGGCAAGCTTCGCTGCCAGCAGCAGCTTCGCTGCCCAGCAGGCAGCCCACCAGGCCAGCAGCCCCTCCTCCAGCAGCCAGCAGCAGCGCCCAGCCTTGCTGCCAGCAGCCCCTCGCTTCGCTGCCAGCAGCAGCAGCCCGCAGCAGCCTTGCTGCCCTCGCTGCCTGCAGCAGCCCTTCTCGCAGCAGCAGCCTTGCTGCCCTCGCTGCCTGCAGCAGCCCCTCGCGCGCGTAGCACACCACCTCGCATGCTGCCAGCAGCCAGCCAGCAGCCTCGCAGCAGCCCAGCAGGTCCAGCTTTGCTGCAGCCCAGCCCAGCAGAGCAGCGCACAAGGCCCAATTGGCCAGCAGGCCCGCCACGGTGGCAGCCCAGTAGGCCCGCCATGCAGGCGCCACGTCAGCGCCACGCTGGCAGCCCAGCAGGCCCACCACGCCACTGCCACGCGGACGCCACGCAGGCAGCCAAGCCGCTGCCACGTCAGCGCCATGCAGGCGCCACGTCATTGACACGTCAATGCCACGTCGCTGCCACTCCCACGCTGACACATGGCGAGCCTCCTGAAACTTTGTAAAAAGGAGATGTTAATTCTTGTCATGCCTGGGGTTTGAACCCAGGACCTCTTGGGTACCAAGAGTGCACCTTTACCACTGTGCTGCTGATAGTTTATTGTTAGTATGCAAACCATTTAATATATATACTCTAAATGTCAGAAACTTTTATTCAAACAATTTTGTGGTATTTTTTCTGTTCTACTTAAGTATATGAATATTTTACTTGTTTAAATTTTTGCACTAGAATATATGTGTAGAAATTGCAGGTAATTAATGAACCAGTAGTTCATACATAAATATTGAACCTGTAGTTTCAATAATGCCGTATAAGGAACCTGAAGTTTCCTTCATAAATTCACCATACATGATAAAACCAGTAGATTTTACATGTCTATACCATGTTATAGAACTTGAAGTTCTTATTCATTGTTTATGGATATTATTGCCCGAAGCACTAATTATGATTATTTGTTCCTTTCAACCAAAGAATGTCAAATCTCAACAAGCTTGATTTCGTCGCTTTGGAAGTTTCCGGAAGAAACTATCTAAAGTGGACTCAAGATGTTAAGCTTCATTTGACTGCCAAGAAGATGAGATCGACAATCATTGCAGACAATGTTGTCGCAGAATCTCTTAAGGCAAGTGCCATGATCTTCATTAGGAAGCATATAGAGGAAGCACTCCAAGTTGAGTACCTCGCTGAAGAGGATCCACGAGCTCTTTGGGTTGCTCTGGAAGAGCGGTTTAACCATCAGAAGACCATTTTCTTGCCTGAAGCAAGACATGACTGGCAGAACATCCGTTTCCAGGATTTCAAATCCGTGAATGAGTATAATTCGGAAATCTGCCGGATCAGGTCACTCCTCAAATTTTGTGGGGAGGAGCTCACCGAAGCTGACCTATTGGAGAAGACTTTCTCCACCTTCCCTGCCTTCTGTTTGGTCCTGCAGCAACAATACAGGGAGAGGAATTTTACCAAGTTCTCGGCATTGATCACTACTCTGTTGCTCGCTGAAAAGAACAACAACTTATTAATGAGAAATGATCAAGCCCGACCTGTCGGTACTAAAGCAGCACCATTGCCTGAAGCAAATGCTGTTGCTCATCGCAATTCAAACCGCGATAGAGGATACCGAGGTCATGGAAAGGGCACGAAGTCCGACCGCCCGAGAAATGGAAGGAAAGGTTCTCAGAGGAATGGCCCGTATGATCGAGGCCAACGCGGCCAAGGCCCACGCGGTCATGGCCCACGAAACCCGAATTCTAGTGGCCAAGGACCACGTGGTAGGAACCGCGGTCCCTCGGCCCCAAGAACTCGAAATGAGAGGAACACTGGTCCAGCCCGTCGCCACCAGAATCAGAATCAGAATGATCTCTGTTACCGATGTGGAGGAACTGATCACTGGTCCCGCACCTGCCGTGCATCAGCGCAAGCTGTAAATGAGTATCACGCCAGTCGCGGAACTCGAGAGACCAATCTCGTTGAGGGATCATTTCCTATGGATACCACCTTAGAGGTCACTGATTTCCAGACTGCTACTGGACACTTCGAGGACTAGAAACTCGATGACATGGATATGATCGGCGCTTGTGCCGTATTTATTTTCTGAATAATGTTTTTCTTATTCAGATTATTTTGGTGATTTATGATTTGGATTATTTGTTTTGGAAATTTGGTTATGCTCGAATATTATTTAATTCAATTAAGTTATTTTCATACATGTGATCTATTGAATTAAATTTATGAATAAGCATGTTTAGTGGGGAAGTTTGTTGTCTGGCAGACAGTGCTACTACGCACACCATACTTCAAGATCGGAAGTATTTTTCAAACTTATTGCTTACTCATACCTCTGTGACAACCATATCAGGCCAATCCAACCTGATAGAGGGCCATGGCAAAGCCCATTTTTATGTTGTCCAATGGTACTGAATTATCATTAATGAGGCCTTATATTCTCCAAGTTCCAGAAGAACGTTGTTGAGTTATAAGGATATTCGAGCCAACGGTTATCACGTTGAAACCACTGAGGAAAATGGAGTGGAATATCTTTGCATAACCTCCAATTTGTATGGCCAGAAGCGTACATTGGAGAAATTGAAATGCCTATTGAGCGGTCTTTATATGACCACCATTAGATCGATTGAGGCCAATCACATAGTTAACCAGAAGTTAACCAATTCGAGCAGTTTCTTTCTATGGCATGACCGGTTGGGATACCCAGGTCAAAGTATGATGCGCCGTATCCTCAATTCATCACACGGGCATCCCCTTACTAATAAGGATCTTGTGTTTAGTGACACACTATGCCAAACTTGCTCGCTTAGAAAGTTGAATACTAGACCATTATATGCAAAGACTAGTAAAGACTCTATCCTTTTCCTGCAAAGGATACAAGGGAATATTTGTGGACCTATCCAACCACCATGCGGACCATTTAAATATTTTATGGTTTTGGTTGATGCATCGACAAAGTGATCACATGTTACACTATTGTCCACAAGAAACGCTGCTTTTGCTAAACTTCTCGCCCAGAAGGCTCACCACACGGATTATCCTATAAAGTCCAGAAGATTTGATAATGCCGGAGAGTTTACATCGAAAACTTTCGATGATTATTGCATGTCCCTTGGGATTAATGTTGAACATCGAGTTCCCCATGTTCACACCCAGAATGGTCTCGCAGAAGCGTTCATTAAAAGATTACAAATGATCGCACGAACCTTGGTTATGCGCACCAAGCTTCCAATTTCTGCGTGGGGCTATGCAATCTTGCATGCAGCCATGTTGGTCCGGTTGAGGTCCACTGCTACCCAACCTTACTCCGCGTTACAGCTGGTGACTGGGTACGAACCTGACGTTTCGTACTTACGCGTATTTGGGTATGTAGTTTACGTGCCAGTTGCGCCGCTACAACGTACCAAAATGGGTCCTCAACGAACGATGGGCGTATATGTCGATTATGAATCCCCATCCATTATACGCTTTTTAGAGCCCTTGACAGGCGATCTCTTTACCGCTAGATTTGCGGATTGTCACTTTGATGAGACAGTCTTCCCGCCGTTAGGGGGAGATATGAACGTCACCGTTCCTGAAGAACGACGTGAATTGACGTGGAATGTCCCCACTATGTCTCATCTCGATCCCCGAACCGCACAATGTGATAGTGAAGTGCGGAGAATTCTAGATCTACAGAGTATAACTCATAATATGCCAGACGCATTCTCTGATCTAGCTAAAGTGACGAGATCACATATACCTGCTGCAAACGTGCCTGCAAGGATATCCGTCCCTGAAGAACGTATCGTCCCAGGAGGACGTGTCGTCCCAGATGGACGAGGTACAGCCATAGCGGCTAACCAGTCATATGTCCCTGCCCAGAAGTGAGGTTGACCACTAGGTTTGATGGACTCTTATCCCCAGAAGAGGATACATTTGGCACAAATGAGTCCCCTTGACATCGCGATCTCAATCGATCCATCTCACGAAATAGTTCCGGATTATGGGCCCGTCCCAGAAGAGACGGCGTTGGGGGACGCTCCAACGTTTGAACCCACTCTCGAGAACATAGAGATCTCTATAAATTATGCATGCTTAAGTGGGCTCTGGAATCGAAACGAGATTATCATCGATGATATATTTGTATTCGCGGTAGCTACCGAAATCATAACTAGCGATGACATCGAACCTCACTCCGTTGATAAATGTCAACGTCGAGACGACTGGCCAAAATGGAAAGAAGCAATCCAGGTCGAATTAGATTCCTTGACAAAGAGAAAGGTGTTTGGGCCTGTCGTTCCTACACCTTCCCCATGTTAAACCTGTAGAATTTAAATGGGTATTTGTAAGGAAGCGTAATGAGAAAAACGAGATTGTGAGATACAAGGCTCATCTAGTGGCGCAAAGATTTTCTCAACGCCCTGGGATTGATTACGAGGAAGAGTATTCCCCCGTAATGGACGTCATAACGTTCCACTACCTTATCAGTTTGGTAGTTTCCGAAAAACTGAGTATGCAGCTTATGGATGTGGTCACTGCTTATCTCTATGGGGATCTTGATACAGAGATATATATGAAAGTTCCCGAAGGACTTAAGACACCCGATGCAAATAGTTCCAGACCACGGAACACGCTCTCCATTAGTTTGAGGCGTTCACTGTATGGATTGAAACAATCCGGAGGTGGTATAACCGTCTAAGTGAGTATTTGATCGGGATGGGATATGTGAATAATGTTCTATGCCCTTGCGTGTTTATTAAGAACAAGTTCTGGTTTTGCTATTATAGCTGTTTATGTCAATGACATGAATCTAATTGGTACTCCTGAAGAGATCAAGGAAACAGCTAAACACCTGAAGTTGGAATTCGAGATGAAAGATCTTGGGAGAACGAATTTCTGTCTCGGCCTGGAGCTCGAGCACCGTGCAGATGAAATTCTAGTCCATCAATCGAATTACATCCAGAAGATGTTAAGGCGCTTTAATGAGGATAAAGCAAAGCCTTTTAGCACGCCCATGATCGTCCGTAGTCTAGATCCTAAGAAGGATCCGTTTCGTCCCGCAGATGATAACGAAGAGATATTGGCACCAGAAGTCCCATATCTAAGTGCAATAGGCGCATTATTGTACTTGACTCAATGTACTAGACCGGACATCTCATTCGCTGTGAACTTGTTAGCTAGATATAGCTCTGCGCCAACACGCCGCCACTGAAATGGCATAAAAGACATTTTCCGCTACCTTAAAGGTACGACGGATATGGGCTTATTCTATCCCTAGCTACGCATCAAGAAATGGATCGAACCCCCTCGATCCTCGGAATGATGCCCGCCTTTTGGATATGCTGACGCAGGGTATCTATCAGACCCGCATAATGTGCGTTCTCAAACTGGTTATGTCTTTACCATTGAGAATACAACAATATCTTGGAGGTCTACGAAACAGACCCTTGTTGCTACCTCTTCGAATCATGCTGAGATTCTAGCCCTTCACGAAGCAGTTCGTGAATGTATATGGCTAAGAGCAGTTTCCAAGCATGTTCGAACTACGTGTGGGCTGAATTCCACCACTGATGAACCAACGATTATCTATGAGGATAATGCCGCTTGCATCCAGCAGATGAAGACAGATTTCATCAAAGGAGACAACACCAAGCATATTGTACCGAAGTTCTTCTTCAGTCAACAGCAACAAGAGCATCAGATGATTGAAGTCAAGTAGATCCGATCTCATGACAACCATGCAAACCTCTTCACCAAGTCACTACCAAAGTCCACGTTCTTGATGCATGTTCGAGGTATTGGTTCGGGTAGATTGGCTAATTTACCTAGTATGTAGTCTTCAGGGGGAGTCGACATCAGGGGAAGTATCCCGAAGCATACTCGCTTGACCATCGTGTACTCTTTTGTCCTTCGTCCAGGGTTATTTTGTCCCACTGGGTTTTGTTACCTGGCAAGGTTTTAATGAGGCACATCTTAGCATGGTCACCCTACTCATACTACATCCTGAAGATGTGTTGATCTGATATATATGCATTTGCTCATCTTTTCCCTTCGACCACGGGTTTTTCCCATTGGGTTTACCGGGCAAGGTTTTGGTGTAGCAACTCTAATGCACCCCGCTCCCATAGACATACTATCTGCTTATGATCCAGAAGATATGACTTCACCTACTTTCGAGGTTCTGATGCGACTACTCCACACTCACGCGCGTTGCACTCTTTTTCCTTCGACCAGGGTTGTTTTTGTTCCCACAGGGTTTTTATTACTTGGCAAGGTTTTAACGAGGCAACTTAGAAGCGCATAGCAGAGACAACACTAATGACATGGAATATCCAAGGGGGAGTGTTGTAAATATAATGTTATATGTGGCTATCCCTGTAATTAGTTGTAGGGGCATACTAGTAAATATACAAAACCTAGTAAACCCTACTTCTATATAAGGATATTTATAACATGAATAAGGATGACTGATCATATTCTCTCTGCCTCCTCTCTTCCACAAACCCTAATCTTCACATACTTTTACAACAACCTAAAATTTATAAACAAAATATTCCAATTTCTATTACTATGCAAAATCGTTCAAAGGACTCTCAAGCTTCTGCTTTTTAAATTTACAAGAACAACCATCACTATACTTGGGGAACATTTCACAAATTTCAAAAGGCATGTAATGGAAAGCACTTCTAATGGGCAATAATATGATTAATACTTTGATATCAATTCAGGTACTGTAGCATTCTAGGATGGTCTTAAAGTGACCATGTACAAACTAGACAAAAAAAATTTCTTTTATTGTTTTTACTTTTTAGGCTTATTTCACGATTTATTATCCATAACTTTTTTTATTTTTACAGTGTCCTCTGAAAGTTTTTTTTGTCTCAAGTTATCACCTCTAATTTACATTTATGTCTCATTTTACTTTGTTCTGTTAACAAATTCATCAAAAATGCTGATGTGACCGTTAATGTTGACATGACTAGCTGGATGTGAGCCACGTGTCACATCTTTTCTTTTATTTTCAAATTTTTTCTATTTTTAAATTTTTATAAAATTTAAAAATTAATTAAAAATAATTCCAAACTCAAAAATTCTCATTTGAGAATTAAGTAAAGCTGATATAAAATCAAATTAGACCGTGAGAAATTACAATTAGTGGAGGACCTACCCATTAGTCAAAAAGTTGAAAGGAACAAAGTAAAGACACGGTTGGTAGACAAAAAGCAAAAGAAACAATTCTCATTGGACCTTTAGCTCCACTTACTCTCTTTCTCTTTCTTTTTTGTGACTTTTTCAATTACTATTATTTCTTGATGGAAACCTTAGGAAGTTAATGGGAAACTTTTGAACTTGGGGGAAACTTTATGAAGCTAACGGGAAACTACATTTGCAATTCATTGTTATACCGGTGTCTCTTTTTGTCTCTTTTTCGGTGTTTACAGGTGCGTTGTATCAGATTAATAAGCAAGGCTTGGATTTGGGCCACTTGTTTGTAGTCCCTTAATCGGCCCAAATTCCTTTGGCTTACATTACAACAATAAGCAGCCGCCAATAACAATCATGTCATTAGCAAACGATGACTTAATTTTGCACGAGAACATTTTCCATCAAATAATTGGAATAAGAACTTGTGACATAGAAAACCCCAGAAGTCTAGGATTCAAGATTTAAACACATGGTAAATGAAGATGAAAAACAATAATTATGCATACTACTCATAGCGGAAAAAACAACTTATTTTAATTCCATTTTTCGGACAGTAATACACGACTAAAAACAAGGCTTTCGAGTGTAATAGTGTCGTGCCTACGGGTGATATGATCGTTTATCAAATAATAATATTTCGGAAAGCACTCAAAAGAGTTAAAGCCAAAACAAATCCCATTTCGCATTTCCTAGACGTGATACAAATCATTCATACCTACATATATTTGACATCCCGTGTGGGCCGTGGGGCAAATTGAGAAGGATGCTCTGGGGGGCGGCTTAGGCACACCCCAGAACGTAAGAGATTACATTCTGTTTTGTCTATTTTAAACCCGAATCAAATCACACTTGGTTCCAGCCTCTTAACAAACTCGAGTAACTAAAAGCCAAAATCCCTTGACGAGAATCAATGACAAATACGATGACTTGCAGCAACCAAATTTCAGGAGCATCGTGTCATGTACAAACACCATCTCTAGTTAGAAATAACAGTGTTGCCGATGATCATGTAACTAGCTGTGACAGACCATTTTATAGACTCTAGAAGAACGCTTCTATACTATCGGGAGAGAAGGCCATATGAGGGCAAGTCTTCCAGCCGTGTTATGTCTTCTTGCAGAAGCTCTTTTTCCAACTGCCGGCGTGTGGATTTCATCACTGTCTGTTAGGAACACAACATAATCGGGGACAGAATGTTAGCAAAAGAAATACCTACAACCAACAAGTGTGAAACAGAATAGCCTTTGCCCCAAACCCAAAAGTCAAAGTCTCTAGCCACTACACATAAAAGTGTGAAATTTCTACAAGATTACATCTGGAACCAAACACCAGCTATATAAATTCGCCCCCAGATCTATTTATTGCACAAGAGGATGGACCAATGAGGTTTGCATTAATAGCACTATTTTCACAGCATTTGGTGAGTTAAAGTTTATCAAAAGGATATATCATGCGTCAAAAGGATAGCTAATGTTAAAAGAAATCAATACAAGTTACTTTCTTCTTGAGGAATACATACATTGAAATCCATATATGATGCACGCATAGAAAGCCATTGATGGTCCATTAGCTTGAATGTGATGCAATAGATAAGGTCAAATGCTGATTCATTTTCTGTCAAGCAAACAAAAATTATTATATTAAGCAAATACATGAAACGGCCTCTATTCAAGGAAAACTTTCGTTTTTTCTTTTTTTGGTAAATATTCAAGGAAAAGTTACCTGCAAGAAACTTCAAGAAGGTTGCACCCACAAATGTTTGTGGTTTAACTGCACAGAGACCACACTGTTAAGTGATGAAAAGCATTAAATAAAACAAGACCTATTATTCATAAACAAAATTTTCCAATTCATATTACTATTTTGCAAAGTCGTTCAGAGGACTCTTCAAAGGTTCTGCTTTTTGAATTCACAATAACAACTATCACTATACTTTCAAAAGGCATGTAATTGAAAGCACTTTTAATGAGCAATACATATGATTAATACTTTGATATCAATTCAGGTATTGTAGCATTCTAGGATGGTCTCAAGGTGACCATGTACTTAATTGATAGGTGAAAGCAGATTCTGCAGCGCAGTCAAATGCATGTGGTGGAAAACAAGTTGTTCATACAAAACAGTTTTGAGCGAGCATGGTGCATTGGAGGTTTAAAATCAAAAGGCCCAAAAAATCACAATATTCTAACAGGTTTCTATTGTCGGGTAATATCAAGATTCTTCAAAACAATATGAACATAAATGAACAAGAAAAAATACCGACCTGCTTCAAGATCAAGCATCTGAATAAGCATGAATGTAATATTCACACCAGCAACAGCAAATGGGTATTCCCACACTGACCTATTACCTTCTTGCTTTCGAAGAAGATCCTGGAAAGATTTCTACAATGAAAGTATTTGAAACTTTCAATGAGACACAAGTAAAAGGTGAAGTAGCAAAAGGCGAAGTAGCATACGAATCGTGAGGAGAATATTTATTGTTGTAATAAAAATAAACAGAAAAGTACATAAGGTAACACAAGCAAAAAAAACTATAATCAACCACTCACATTTATCTGCCACAGCACATACTGTCCATGATATAATAAAATTTAACTTACATGTGGGGATAATCTTGAAACACTACATAAAAATTTTCTAGTTCTCTTGCGAGCTGATTATCTATCACCTGTGTATGTTTCTCCAGTTTTCAACTAGAGGGTTGCATGCAGAAATACAAACTTTGAATTCAAGTCATTTTTTACCAAAGGTCTTCTGATTTCAAGACACAACATATATATAGAGTAATTTTTACCTACGTATGTCTGGATGTGTGGTGGTGTATCTCAATGCTATTGATCATGTTGACTTTACCGCATGGTCAATGCGATCAATGGCATCGTGATGTCCGTGACATCCCACAGGTGAAAATTTTGTGTGTGTGTGTGTATAATTGTGTATATATGTTGTATATATACATATATAATAGAGAGAGAGAGAGAGAGAATCATACTGGGAAATTCCTCGCAAAGAACAACAAATTCTCCAATGATATAAAACCACCACCCCTCCAGAAAATTCAAATATCAACAATTAGTAACCCATGAAAAAAAAAAAAAAAAAAAAAAAAAGGAAGAAGAGAAAGAAAAGAGATAGCAACAGATTAGCTGTCCAAATGACAAAGGAGATCGGGCCGAAAGAAAATGACAAAGAAGATACTAGATATACCTAAAATCTGTTGATGGATCCTTCCCTTGCCAACCCATTTCCTTCCATTGCTCAGATATTAAACCATGAAGTTCTTCTTCAGGATAGGCAGCATTCCACAAGGCCCTCAAAGCTTCCTAGATAAATCAGAGACAGAAAAACCATCAGACTAAGTGCTGATCTAAATAAGATGATGAACTATCTGTGCAGAGGAAGATTAAAAATCATGCAAATCCTTCCCACAAACATAAACATGTGACCCATAATGTAGAATCAGTGACATAATATATACCTGGTGCTCAGGGATTGAACTGTCATAGTTAACATCTATACGGCTCTGTAGTCTCTGCAGGCATTCCTCCTGACAGAATCCAAGCAAGAAAAAGGGCATAACAATCATACCATGGACATGTAATCGATTTCCACAAAAGCATTTGTTTGAGTACTACAGGTATAGGTAAGCATTTATATACAGATGTTGGCAACTAAAGCAATAAATTTGAACCAGAAAACAAAGTTATTGGATCTTCCAAAAATCCTGCAATTGTTGTATTAGATACTTTCCAGTGACATTGTCATAATGGTAGGCCATACAGCTAAGTAGATAAACCATAACCCAATCAGCCTAACAAGTATGACTTTCTGACCCTTCAGAGGTTCTTTAGGGCCATAGAAACTTAAAAAAGTTATTGTACTCCAAGGATTCAAAACAATAAAGATCTTCTATGACATAATCAGCATGAAAACCAGATTTTAAACTCAATAAAAGAAAAACTTCATTTTCTTAATTATTTCTATCAACATATTACAGGTTTTTGTAATGGTCTAGAATCCCCCAAAGCCTCTTCCCACAAACCCAAAAGAAGAAAACAGCAAAAAATTAAAAACTAAAGGTAGACAAAGGCATCACTTCAGTATGTAAGGTAATGATGTAAGAAAAAGATCAAAACAACAGTTCATTTTACCAATGCTGATGACAAAACCTTAAGCAACTGAACAGTGAAGAAAAAGCAGCAGCCCAACATTTTCTGGACAAATCACTTAGTGATAGAGAAATGGTAGAGCTTGGTTAACCAAAATAACTATGCATCGGTATCGAGAACAGAGACCTCCTGACGTTTTTAAGATTTTTAAAGATAATGACAGCATCACATCTCTTTGCACAACCATTAAATAAGTAAAAATGCTAAGGTAATCAGATTAGCCTCAACTGGTCAGATATTCAAGGTACCCAACAACCCTAAAAGTTCATGCAGAACCACAAAAAAAAAAAAAAAAAAAAAAAAAATTTAGGCAAGTTATATATACATCAACTCTTTGCATGATAAATAAATAGGATGTACCAAAGGCATGTGTTTCATTCAGGAAATTTTTGTATTTATGCATATCATTGGAGAAAGGACAAGCATTCCCCTTATGAATACAATTCATTTCCTCCAAACTGAGGTCTTATATCCAAAAAGAACCTACCAGCATACTGGAATGGTCAGGTACAGTTTATACAATTGCAAAATGTTACCTGGACAGGGGTTAAATCAAAGGAGGGACGAGCATCACTCTCTCTTCTCTGTGCACACACACAAGAAAGGCCTCGGCCAAGCCATGCTGCTGACCCTGCCACAACCTCAGCTGTAACAAAATAAAGCCACCCAATAATAAAGATAGAGTTTCTAAATTCTCAAAGAAAAATTGTATGTACTTTCAAATGGTTACATAAAAGTTTATATGCTCAAATCATCAATTAATGTTTCTTCATCTCCCATCCTGGGGAAAAAAAATCCTCATAGTTCATGCACAACCCCACTTCAATACTTCAAGCTCAACTCTTAAAAATACTGTGATAACGAACAAAGGTTTGTAAAGTTTCTAGAACATCACAGATGTTAAGATCTGTAAGTGATTCACCCAAGCCACCAACCATAGTTTGCATGAATAGAGCAGCTAAACTACTACAATTACTATACATTAGGCATTCTACTTAAAATTAATGATAGTATTAATAAATGGCAAAATAATTATGTAAAAATATACATAATAAATAATTTTTTTGGCACCCATGGGGCCTGGATGTGAAATGAAACTTGAGCCCAATACTTCATAGTAAAGGAATTTTTAAGAAACAGGCACCAAATGCATATGACAGTACAAGTGCAATATGATAAACAGCAATGAAAGATAAATCAAAATAAAACCTAAGCACAAATAGTTATGGCTCCACAGTCCACACTAATAAGATTATCAAGTAGCAAAATTCGTAGCAAATAGTTATGAAGCTCGATTACAAATTTACATCTATTTTTCAAAACAAAAATCAAATCAGCTAAAATAAGCATGCAGAAGTAAAAGTTCAATTAATAAAAAATACAAAGAGGTAAAAGTTCAATTAATTCACGCACCACAGCAATTTAGAATATCAGAAAACATCAAGTAAGCGATAACTTCAGCTACAATCCGAGCTCGATAGTCTCGATAGCAGATCTAAGCTCCGATTTTCTATTTTTTTGTTTTAAGAAAGAGACAATTGCTGGAAGAGATAAAGTTTTAGAGAGAGAGAGAGAGTTCTCTTTCTTTTTTTGGTAGAGAGAAAGTTCTCTTTCTAAAAGAGAGAGAATAAGAAACAAAACAAATAGAAAAAAAAAAAAGCGAAGGAAAACAGAGAAGAGAGAACAAGTAAAAGTACCAGAAGTTGAATGGCAGGTATTGCCACGGTCGAGACCTTGAGAAATCCTCCTCACAGCGACAAACGAGCCTCCTCCTCTATCGTCCATAGTGCTTCGCCACTACACCATAAGCACGAATCCACAGTCCGATCGACAACTCGCCGGAACCTCGCCGGCGCCGGAAATGCAGCGCGAACCGGCACCGAGCCGCCGGAACCGAAGAAACGAGAACCGGAGCTTCTGGCTCTTCGCGGAGCGCGAGGAGAGATCTCGATCGAAAGAGAAGGAGCGAAAAAGAGAGATGGTTGAGACAAAGAGAGCGAAGTGGTTCTTGGAGGAATGGGAGAGAATCTTGAAGAAATAGCTAGGGTTTGTAGAGGATCTGGTACTCGGATTCCATTGGAGAGTCAGTTACAAGCTCTCTCTCTCTATATCTTTCTCTCTTGTTCTCTCTTGTTCTGTGTGCTGTGAGAGCGAGCATATGTTCGGTGTGGTGGCGTTGGCGTCGTTTTGTTTGTTTGGAGAGAGAGGAATCGGAGGTTACGAAAAAGAGTATTATTGTGATTAATTTTTGTTTAAAATTTAATCACGAGTAATTAATTAGGTAGAGCCGGCTGTGTCTGTTCTCTCTCTCTCTCTACGAGTCTCCTCTTTTTTTTTGGGCCACGAGTCTCCGTCTTAAATTCTTAAAATCTTTGGGGGTTTTATTTTCGGGAGTAACGGAATTAGCAATGAAGGTGATTGATGACAGACTGACAGAGTAGGGTCAATTAAATCGGTTGAAACTGGGAACTGCTAAAGCGGGAAAAACAAACGCAATCGTTAGATTTTTTTATTTTTTACTCGAAGAGTTAGTAATTAGGAATTTTTAAATACACATCCCATTATGTCTCAATCTTATTTTTTTCAACTTTACTTTTAAGTTTTAACTAACAAATTTATGAACGGAACAATGTCATTAACCATTTGATATAAGAGTTAATTACACTTACACTTCTTAATGTTTATCGTCTTTTCACATACATTCATTGGAGTTTCAACAATTATACATACACCCCTTAGATTTTAAAACTGTTGCATATAACCTCTTATAGTAAGACAAAACATAATGAAAAATTATGCAAAATGTATGCTAAGGGGTTAAATGACCTAATAACATTACTCAAGGTGAAAGATCCAACCTCAATATAAATATTTTTTTTGTTTATTTATTTTTTTCTCTTGTAGAGGGTTATATGCAATGAGTTAATTACACTTACAGCCCCTAAGGTTTATCGTCTTTTCATATACACTCCTGAGGTTTAAAAAATTACACATACACTCCTTGAGATTTCAAAACTATTACATATAACCCCTACAAGAGAAAAAAATAAATAAACAAAAAAGAAAATATTTTTATTGAGGTTGGACTTTACACATTGAGTAATCTTATTAGGCTATTTAACCTCTTAGTATCCCTTTTTGTATAATTTCTCATCATTTTTTGCTCACTATAAGGGGGTTATATGCAACAGTTTTGAAACCTCAAGGGGTGTATGTGTAATTATTAAAACTCCAGAGGGTGTATGTGAAAAGACAATAAACCTCAGGGTGTGTAAGTGTAATTAACTCTATATGCAATAATTTTGAAACTTCAGGGAGGTGTATGTGTAAATTTTGAAACCCCAGGGATGTATGTGAAAAGAAGATAAACCTCAAGGGGTGTAAGTGTAATTAATTCTTGATATAATCATATAAACGACAGTTATTAGTAAAAAAAAATAAAGAAAAATAGACCAACAAAAATAAAACTAATAAATTTAAGAAACTATTTTTTTTTTTGGCCAAGAAATTTAAGAAACTATAAATACAAACAAAACAAAACAAAAAACCTAGAAGGGTGAAACCTCAAACGGCCAACCTCACTCCACTGCCCACCCCCGCCACCAATGGTTCGACTTCAACCCCACACAGTTAGCGCCTCTTCATCTCTTTCTTTACACCCCCTTATTGATGAACGAATCAGGGTGTGATTGAGCAATTTTACCACTTAATAATTAGTTACCTAAGTTGATCAATTTTAGCAAAAAAAAAAAACAAAAGGACTTGACGGTAATGATTAAATTAGAAAATTAAATAAGTTTGAGAATTGTAGAATATAAAAAAAGAACCAAAGCGGGAATCATGGACAAGTTTGGTGACTATTGTTCCAATTAGTCCTAATATATAAGAGCATGGTATTCTAGATTTTTGGCAAGTTTTTTTGTTGAGACCCCTCTAATTTTCCTCGACCATGGTCCATACACGCTAATATATATCAATGGTATTTATTTAGAAAATCTTTGGATAATTAGTCATCCAATGTAATATAGTACATGTTATGTATCTCACTTAGAACTACCTCAATAGCATATGGTGACATAGTCTTGAGTGGTCGTATCATGATACAACTTTCCTATCCAAGACTTTGTCCATGGCTACACATAGGGGAGAGAAAATAGCTAAAGAAAAAGGTGTTACATTGCATAAGATGAAAATATCACATGGGCTGTAGCTAAGCGTGGAACCATGCCATGATTGATCAATTCATTTTTGCAAGAGACCCTACCACGCACCCTAACATCATTTTGTATTTTGCTTCCTTATTATTAAAGCCTCCAAATTGGAGTTATGGTCCACACGCATGGGTCTCCAATGCTCACTTTATATTGGGGTGAGTTTGGCATGCGATCGTAGCACAATAAGTAATCTATTCTTCTCATTATACTATTTAGGCAAAAGGAGTGTGTGTGTGTGTGTTTTTTTTTTTTTTTTGGTACTGAAAAAGGAGCGTGCTTTGATAGGGAACCAAAAAACTAATCCAATTGTATAATCTATACTGATCGAGTAATAAAGAAAAATTAGCATGCAAATTAACATTCATTCTTCTATATATGATAACCACACTTTTTCACGTGTGACACTTTTAACATATATATACTATAGAGAAATATACTAAACCAATATATAATTAGTTCGTGAAAATAGGAAATTTATGAAATATGCAAAACTTGAAGTTAGCTCTTTTAATTTGATTTATATGAAATATCACTAAATCAAAATTCGACTCTCACATATATACCCAGCCAAAAAAAAAAAAAGGTTAAACTCTCAAGTACATTCCTCATGTTTTTTATTGAAATTAAATATATATATATATGGAGGTGATTTTCGCACTCTTCTTTTTTTATTAAGCTATCATGCATCATACATGTAACATTCATTTTTTTAAAAATCAAATATGCTACAAATTAGCAGTGGTTGCTATGGGAACATTTTTCTTGGTAGTATCAAAAGACCAAAAAATGAGGGAATGGACTAATTGAAAACCCCAATTAATTTCATAACACAAAACCCACCATCAAAGAAGAAGAAGATACATAAATCATGACCTTCATGAAGAAAACGAAAAAAAAATGACAGGCTAAATATTTTCCTAATGAAAGTATAGAATGATGATTGAAAGCACGTAAAAGACTGGTTCACATAAATCATGACTCTCATGAAGAAAAAAAAAAAATATATGACAAGCTAAATATTTTCCTAATGAAAGTATAAAATGATGATTGAAAGCACGAACAAAATTGGTTAAAAAAAAAAAAAGGCTTGGAAGGCAAAGAGATGCAATATGAAGAAGATACAATGAGGGAGAGAGAAAATTACTTATTTTTATTTTTTTAATAATGATGAGAGAATTTAGGAAAAAATAATCATTACTCAAAGATAATTAAAATAAAAATTCAATAGTCATAAAGGGTTGATTTTGAAAAATATATAATAAAAATATACAAAATACATTAAAAAAAGGAGATAGAAGTGTAAATGGAGAAAAGAGGAGTGCGAAAATCGCCTCCTTATATATATATTACTTTTACCAAATTAAAAGGAATGTGATTTTAGCCAAATTATTGGATTTTAATCGAGAATTAATTAATGGGAAAAGGACAAGATCATCTTTAAGAAGATGAATATCACCACAAAGGAAAATAAAAGAAAAGTGTCAAAGCCCATCTTTTAAGTAATGCATGTTCTCTTATCATTTGATACATAATGACTAATATAGGGGCTAATTATGAGAGATTGTGAGGATTGTTTTATAAGAGCCTTTATATTAATTTAATGACAAATATTTTATTCACTCATGTCCATTTTATTACTTAATAACCCATTTGAAATTACTAACTCTTTAAAAAAATAAAAATAAAAACAACTTGCGTAAACCCATTTTATTCCTCATCTCTTTTTTGACCTCATACGTCGATGAGTTCACTACATACCCATCTAGAATGTAGAATAGAGCTTGTGGAGCCTGCATGTTAAGTTTAACTCTGGGATAATTAAAGCAAACAAACCAAGCACCTTATAGTTAGTCTTTCATATTAGCTGGATTCTCATTTAACATGTATTGTTATCATATTACAATAAAAATAAAAAATAAAAAATAAATTGCGTAAACCTATTTTATTCCTCATCTCTTTTTTGACCTCATACGTCGATGAGTTCACTACATACTCATTTATGATGTAGAATAAAACTTGTGGAGACTGCATGTTAAGTTTAACTCTGGGATAATTAAAGCCAACAAACCAAGTACCTCATAGTTAGTCTTTCATATTAACTGAACTCTCATTTAATGTATATTGTTATCATATTACATTAAATCTTAACCACACTTTTAAACAATAATCTATATTCAATTAATAGTTCAGATTAGCAATTCCTCGTACAATTTAACACTTGATTATCTAGCAAAACAACATTTTTATTATTTTAGTTATAATTTCTTTTGTATTGTTGCTCAGACTCCAAGTATAATGTACATCTAACCATTGCCTTTTTGTAATCTTGTTACATACTTGACAATATTTCACTCACAAACACTATATACATAGAGTGCAAGGCAGGACCCTCGACAATTCACATCACTTTGCTGAAAACATGAATCCAATGATGCCAACCCAGAGCTATAAGCACTGTGGATATGATTATTATTTCAATGGAAGTTGACATTGACTTCTCAATTAACAAAGGCATGGGGTTTTGATGCCCCCGTTGAGATGAGTCGTGCTTGGCACATATTTGTAGGAAAAAGTAGGTTTTGAAATGAAAGGACTTGATGGTTTAGTTTGTCGGCCAAAAGTGGAGGGTGGTGGGGTGTCTGAGTTGAAGGATTTAAGGGTTTTATGGCCTCCACAGGTGACAATTCCATGTTCATGTTTCAGCCATTTGCCAAGCACCATGATATATATGTGCATGTATGCTCAAAAAAGACCTACTAGTACTACTATGATTGATGCAAGATTAATTAGTAGCAACGCAATGCCGCAGTGCATTCATTGTTAATTAGGAGTCAAGAAAGTAGCCAATTACAAAAGTTTATAATTTAATCTAATTGTATTCCTCTGAAAATTTAATTTGGCAGTTGGTCACGTGGAGTACATAGAGTAAAACTTAGGTTTAATAAAGAAAGAGTTAGACATCAAAAATGTATAAATTTGTGATAAGTCCTCTAAAAATAAATAAAAAATTCCTGATAAGTTTTTCTCAGCATTACATAATAGTGAGAGTCAAATTAACACAAGAGGTAATGTTCTCTTACTATAAGCTTTTTTACTCAAATACCACTTGAACTTTTGGGGGTGTGCTCATGTACTATCAAAACTTTTTTTCTTATCAATTTACCACATGAAGTATTAATATGTATCAATGTGGCATCTACAATCAATTTTTCTATTAAATCAACTTTTTTCTCAAACTTCCTACTTTGCCCTTAAGTATAATTAAAAAAAGAGAAGGAAGGAGAGGAAGGGAGGCCGGCATTGTCAGGAATGGGTCGGCGTCAGGGGTGAGGGTGGGTTGGCTGGGTTTGTTTGTTTTTTTTTTTAATTGTATTTGGATTTTAGTTTTGTTTTTCAGATATTTTATTATACGAATTGACAATATTACTTTTAAAGTTAACAGAAAAATTGACAGAAATAGATGACATGTACCACATTGGCATATATTGATACTTCATGTGGTAAACTGGCAAAAAAAAAATTTGAGTGGTACATGAGCACATCCCCTATAATGCAGATCATATTTGAGTAAAAAAGCCCTTACTATATATCTAAGAGCATCTCCAATAGAAGAAGCAAACTTTGCTCTTCAATTTCACTTTTGTTGAGTTATGTGGCAGTTTGAAGAATCAGATTTCCTACTTTAAAATTTTACATTCTAACAGACTCTTCAAATCCTATTAATTTATTCTTCTCACTTTTGCTGTGTTGTAGATTATTTTTTACCTCTCCCCTTCCTTTTTAGCTTCCAATACACCATAATTGTGTAATATTTTAATAGTGAAAAATAGTTTGACGAATCTCTCTTGCTCGGCTAATCAGCCGAATGAAAATCGGATCCCCAATTTGACAACTGACATTGTCAAGTTTGTTGGAGAAAAATTTTCTTACGTGGCTCATCATATAAAGTTGATATCTTGATTTGAAGAGATTGTTGCTGATATATGTTGTTAGATTATCAATTTAACACCACACAATTCAAATAAGAATCCACTTAATCAGGATTAGGTTAATAAATAACATGTTTGGGAAAAAGTAATATTCTCTTAGATATTTAGCATGTACTCAATGCCAATGTCATGGCTGGCCCGAAAGAATGTCACCAACTTTGACCTGCATCATCAAGGTAGGGGAACGGGGAGATACCATTATTAATTGATGGATAGGGAAAAAGGTTTTGGATAATGAAATATTTCATTATCCAAAATATGTGGCATTATAAATAGATTAATATGTGGCATTATGTTTTGGATAATAATTATATAGAGTGAGTGAGTTAGTATACCAAACAGTACACATCAATCCTCCAAAATATTTTCTGGTTAGAGATGTATATTTTATGAATGAATTTATGAACATTTTAATTAATACAGCAAGGCAACTTTGGCAAGATTGACCTATGTGAGCAGGTCAGTGTAAACTTCATGGAAAATAATATGTGAAAACAAAAAGCTATATTAATAAGTTGATAGCTAGCCATCTACTAATTGTTAGAAATTGTGATTATCATAGCTTAACTTCACAATGTGATTAATTTGAAAATCAATAATGCTAGTTGTCCTATATTTTTTCTCCCACATTTGTATCTTATCTGATGTGTCATTATTTTACTGGAATGATATTTCCTTTTTCTTTTTTAGGTTGTATTTTTTAATTTTTAGTATCCAATGTATGAATGTTATGTAAGATAGTATAAAATTGTGGTATAAAAATGTGGTAAGTGTAGCATTACTGTTTGAAGATAATGTCATGTAAAGTGAGAAGAATATTAAATAAGTAATCGTCCAACCATGAAAATATTCTATGAAATATCTCTTTAAATTGCATGTATTTTGAGTCTAAATTTCACATAAAATGGAGGGCAAGTAACGTGAGCCCAACAAGACACAAATATAATATGACCATGATTTGTTGCGTGTGAGTGGTACTGCCTTGCATGTCACGCAATTTGGTAGCATGTGATCTGTTAAATCTACCAATAAAGTAAAATTGAATAAAAATTATAAAAGTGACTAACTTTCCAAAAAGAAAAAAGTTCACCAAATTATTCTTATCAAGTCAAAGAAAGCCCCGGCCATCACCTTACCAAAAAAAATCCCACCCAAATAAAAGACCGACAGATTGATTATTTTTTATTTTTTGTTAATTTGGACAAATTGATTTATAAACTTAGAAAATAAATAGTCCGGGCAATTACCACTTTGACCATATGATACTGGATAAAAGACCACTTCAAGAAACTGAGGGGCAACTTTGTTATCGAATCTACTAAAATATAAGTGTTTCACATACCGAAGAACAAAAATCTAAGAACCTTAATCGATTTCTATACAGTAATTAGCTTTCTAAAAAAATGCTTAATTTAAGAGAATTGGATGAGGCCACCATGATTAAATTAAGAAGATTGTTATTCACATCAAATACGTCCTTCCAAACTTAACTTATTTATAATAAGATCTAATATGTATAGCAACCGGATATTATTTCAATGATATTTTTTTTCATAATTTTAGAGAAATTTCAAATTTGAATCTTCTTTTTTCTAGATCGAAAAAATAGATATTGACATGCATTAATGTGGATAAATTTGATGAGCTTAGAGTAGCAGATGATGAGGACAAGCTCAACATACCAATCGTGAGGACAAGCTCAATAGACCAATTCAAATGCAAAGTTTTATCACAAAAGCCTTTGGTGTAACATAAGTGAGAATATCTCACTTAATCTACTAGTGATAAACTTATTTAATGAAGAGTACCTTCTATGAATATTTGGGCTAATCCATTTATTGAAGATTCACAAAAATTCCATCACTCATTGCAACTTTGTTTTTTGGACACACATTACTCTTTTTTTTTTTTTTCTTTACATGGACTCACATTACTCTTTGGAACTTGCATATAATTATTTATTTATTTCATGTAAGAAATTGGCTTTTGGTTGCAAGCTACAGCCTACAAGTATCCATAATCCAAGAAAGTGATACGTTTATCGACGCAATCTTGTGATTAAAATTAGATTAAGTAAAAACTAAGTTAAGATGTGGCTGTCATGTTATGCCCATGGCCCCATGATATCAACATTATTTTCTATTTCTCGCCAACTGAATATTGCGTGTATTTTTTATTTTATCAAGACCTTTGTCCAATGATCCAATCATATTTCTTACACAGAAAGCAACCAATTTTCCTTTTTTTTCTATCTTTTGAGAAAAAGAAAAGCAACCCAAATTTTGAAACAGAGACATGTCTCAATATTAATTATCTCCACAATTAGAAAATCCTATTTGTTATATTTCTAACTAACAATTAAAGAACAATAAAACTTTGTACCAAAAAAAAAAAGAACAATAAACTAAATTAATTAGAAGCTAATGATTTCCCAGGTGAATATGTTTTGTTTATCCAATGTTTTGGAGAATGCAGCCACACCTGATGGTGCTGTTTGCAATGTCATAAGGATTAATATAAAATATGAAGATTACTTAAAAATAGACATTAATTAGTAATTTAGTATGATATGAGCCAAGTACTTTGGATACAATAATTTGAAAAGAATATCTAATGTCTAAGGGATTTTGGATTTTGGAATCTAGATCTGCAGAATCAATGTACTTTTCTAATTTAAAAATAGAAAAGGAAATTAAACATGAATCATTATATTTAAATTTTAAAATAGACAAATAAAAGAAGTTTATTAAACTGATTAATATGTTTCAGTTTAATCTTTTATCATGCATACAATAGACAATGCAATGTACGTGTTGATTCTGTTGAAGATGGAAAAGTTAATGTTTGTCCATTGCTAATGCATAACCTTGGCATGAAGGGAAATAAAAAAAATTAATTTATACATGAAAGGAAAATAAAAAAAATGACATGGACTTATGAGATGGGAATAGACAAATGGCTGTGACAAATTGACAACCAATTCAACATTGACACAACTAGTCCTCTATTCGATAAATTATTTTGTGTGACCGTAATACTACATGTAATAAGATAAAATTTCTTGATAAATTTAGCCACTAAATTTGAGGTGGCTAGAGTTTGAATTCAGGACACTATATATACTTCATAAGACCCCAAATCCCCTATGGCACAGAAAAGGGTTGGTGCCTGGAGGGGAATAAATGCTAAGCTAGAGCCACATGAAATGGGCAGATCATGATACCATATAGTGGGAGATAATTCGGCATAGAGCAAAAGTAAAGAAAAGGTGTTTCCCTTTTCAGGTAGCACCCATATTGAACTAAAGTGGATGGATGGGTGTATGCACCAAACCTTCTTTTAGATTGCGTGTCACTAATTCAAGGTTGTGTGGACTTGGTTTGCAGGTTACTGACCAAACATCTTTAGGCCATGAAAAAGTCATTGAGATCACAATGTCACTCAGAAGTCAGACCCATTAGTGGGCAAGAGCTTTGTGAGTTGTGAACAACATTTTTTAGCTTTAGGTGGGCTCAATTACTTTCCTCAAAAAGTAAATTATGTTTTTGATCCACTTATTATTTCATAAATTTCATTTTGATTTATAAATTTTTTAAAAGTTGTATATTGATCTATAAACTATCTGAAGTGTTTTATTTTGGTTCAAACCGAGAAAAATAGGACAATTTTGCCCCTCAATTTTGTATCAATGAGTTGACTTTGAGAGATAAAATTATCTATTTTGGATCAAAATAGAACATATCAGACAATTCGTAGACCAATATGAAACTTAAAAAAATTTGTGGACCAAAACAAGATTTATGGAATAATAAGTGGACCAAACACATAATTTTCTCTTCCTCAAATGAGTACTTATGTAGTTATTTAGTATTTTTAATGTAAACAATCCTTTTAGTAAGAATTTAAATTTTCTCATTGTCTTAATTATCTTTAAATTTTAATCTAAATAGTCCATTAAAATCTAAGAGTTCTCTCATTTTCTGTAGGTTTAGTAATAATACTAAAAAACAGAACCCTTTGGATTACAAACCAAGGATAATCAAGATTAAAAGAGGATTTAGACCCTTCTAGTAGATGACCCATGAACCTATGACATCTCTCCCCTTAAAAGGAGGAAAGGTGAATTAATTGACACATTAATGATGTTGACAAAAAGAGTTTTGGCCGACAAAAATGGTATCGACCAAAACATAGTCAGATCTTCTTGCAAACATAAGAAAAAAAAAAATTAAAAGAAATGGTACTAGTGTGATGTCGGTTAAACTCCTTGAATATTTAAGTCAATTAAGTTGTAGAAAAAATCCAACTTGAAGCTACTTGTATTTTCTCTACAACTTAGAGGTGGTACCGTGGTAGGAAGAAGGGTGAGAGAATGGCACTATAGCTAGTATAAAATAACAAATAAAACAAAAGAGTAACCCATAAAAGGCTAAAATTTAAGGGCATATATATAATATGGTAACCATTTCACAAAAGCTTGCTTTACTTTTCACCAAAAAAAAAAGGTTTGCTTTACTTGTAAGTCCTAAAGGTCCTCCATCTCCATGCACAACAAATGGTGGAGCCACTATGTTCAAAGGTGGAGTGAACCAAAGAAGAACTTAAGCATGAATATGTTTATCTATTTCTTAATTTTCTTGAAGATCTTGTCAACTTAGAAAGTAACAGACCCATCTAATCCAAAATATATGGTCTAATATCTAAGAAGTAATAGCAAAGTGCATTGATGATTATATGCTTTTTCATGTTGTTTCTCTATTCATGCACATGACTGAGCTTCGTTTAGTCGATGAACGAATACCTTTTTCTAATTAATCATGGATGCTACGTACCATTAACTATTAATTAGGGTCCCCATCTGTGCCGAAAGAGAAAAGGCCTGTGCTTTCTATGAACTATAGTAGCTCCATAGGCTTTATTCAAACCTTTTTGCTTGCTCTTAAAGAAATAAAAAGGAAGGAAAGAAAGCTTTTGGACTTGTGGTTATACACTTATAATAACACTTTAAAATTTAATCACTACACCCCAATACCCAAGAAAAAAATCCTAAACTTTTTTAGGGTTGTGAAGGCCAGTCGCTTGCCTCTAGTCTTAAAGGTCGGACTAGTCCCCGTGATGAGGGTTGTCCGAAATGGCCTTGATAGATGGATGCTATGCCTGGCCTCCATTTTTTTTTTTTCAGATTCTTTTGTTTTTGTAAGTTTTAAAGAAACACAAAAATAAAAGTTGATATGGGAAAAGTCCCGTACATTTTTCGGAAAATGCTAAAGTCTTAACTTTTTTTCTCAATATTTGTTTCTCACTTTATATGTCATTATTTTATTGGACAAAATATATATATATTTTTTAAATTTTATTTTTAGTGGCTAATATATAAATGACATGTAAATTGGGAAAAAAAAGTTAAGAACCCTAGCACTACTGAATTTTTTGGGTATTTTGTGTGGTGATCAAATTTTGAGGTGCATTAGACGCACCCTAATATGAACATTCAATCATGGAAGGACTAAAAACTTTGATCCAGTATCCTATGGGCTCAGCAGAGAGAGATTTGAGCTGGCCCAAAAGTACTGGGAAGGCCCAACCTTTTCAACCCAAATCCAAACACTTCAAATTTATCCATTTCTCTGTATTTCAGTTACTCAATCTTTTCCTTCCTCTCTCTAGTCTCTAGAACATACACAAAATCCCCAAAATGCCCTCACCGGCGCTTCGCGTCTCCACCACCACTCACCACCACCACTTGGGGTTCAACCACACAATCTCCTCCTCGGCGGCCCAAAACCTCTTCACCTCTCTCTCCTTCCCCTCCTCCACTTTCCCAAAATACCATCGGAAGCTCTTTGCCCAGTGCCAGAAGAAACAAGTACCCCACAACAGTGGCAGAGCCAAGGAGGGGGGGTTGCTCAAGGTCAAGGGCAAAACGGACAATGTGTGGAGCGTGGACAACGAGCTCGCCGCTAAAGAGAAAGAGAGAGGGGGAGGCACAAGGAGAAGAGGCAAAAGGAAGGTTGTGAGGAGGAAGAGAAGTAGAGATGCTGGTGGAAGAGATGTGTTGGTCTCTGGTGCTATGTTAATGGAGGTCGAGACAGTTCTTCAAACTCGGGTACTTTCATTTTCTTGTTTTGTTTTGTTTGTTTATTTGGGCTATGTTGGAATAATGGGTTTGCGTTGTTTTTGTTTTGTTGCTGATGAACTGTTGGGAAAATGAGAGGAAATGAGTATTGAGAGTTGGAAATTGGCCACATGATAATGACTATTGACAGTTGGAAATGTGGGAAAAGAAAGTGAAAACCAATTTTTTTTTTTTTTTCATTAATTGTATCAAGTACTTTATTCTTTTAAATGTTTCCAAATTTTCTAATTATGCTGTGTTAATGGGTGTGGAAGTGATTGTTCGGTTGCTAAGAAGCTTTGGGAAGACGATAGGGATAAGTGTTGACACTTGGGAGCTAACTAGTTGGTGGAAAGTTATTAATTTTCTATTTTGTTAATTTTTGGTCATTGGGATATTTTTTGTACCTTGCTTGAAAACTAAGTGAAACAACAATCTGGTTTTCGGATGTTTCCGTTGTTCTATGAGCTCATAGTTGTATCAGGCAGTTTGTATTGGTTAGAACAGCTATTCATACTCAGGTGTTTTTATGTTTTTTGAGCATTTGGTTCATGATTTTATATGTTGCATCTAAAGTTGGAAATAGTGGAGAGGACTCCTTCCGTCATTGATTTACTACCTCCGGTTGGTTGTCGAATAAAACTGAGGAAAGAAGTTTTATTTGACAATGATTCAATAATTGATGATGGGACATTCATGTACATGGTTTGCGTACATATATTTGAGGGCTACAGTTTTGGTGTCCTAGAATTTAACCTAATTCGACAGTGGCTTTTTCCTATCAGGAACCTGTAATAAAACCATCATGGAATACATTTGCTAGCAGTGTCAATGGGATATGGAAGGGGGTTGGAGCAGTATTTTCACCCATCACTGCTGAAATGGAGCCAATTGAAGTTGGAAGCAGAGATGAACACTTATTTGATTGCTATACTCTTTCCCGCATCGAGGCCATGCCATCCTCTTCTGGAGAGCCAACATCTAAAATCCAAAGGAAGATTAATTGGGTGACTTTAAATCCTTATGGTGAAATACCACAGCATATTGGAGGAAACAAAAGAAGTAAAGAAGAGCATAAAGATGGAGATGCATCTTTGCGCAAAAATGATGTTGATGAAAGTGGGAAAAAACATGTTTTGCCTCAATTTGAATCTTTTAACTTTGAAAGAAGTGATGTGATGGAAGAAGATGTCATGGGCAAGGAACCTGGTCTTGTTTTCTTTGAGGTATGTATGCTTGATCCTGCCCATCTTCATTTATTATTAAGAAATTAGAGTATGGACACCATATTAGTACTAAAATACCAAGAACAAGTATTGACAAGGGTGTTTTTGAAACAATATGAATGCATTGTTGCCAACTCTCAAGAAGCTATCTTGATAATAATTAAGATTCACTGGAATAGAGTTCTATTCCATTGATGCCTCCAGTAATTTGTCATTTGTGGTTCTTAATAAACTAAAGTATTTCCGCTGCATATTTTCTTGAATACTAACAGGAACTACTTAATCTTCTGATTGATAATGTGCAGGATGGATCTTATTCTAGGGGTCCTGTTGACATCCCAGTTGAAGTTGATGACTCTAAGTATTACCTTTCACCAACTTTCAAATTTGAACAGGTAAGTTTTGCATGGCACATACTGGACATTTTCAAAGTCACATGTAGATCTAGATTGTTAAATTCCTTCCATGACATGCATTATATACATTTACACATGTACTCATACGTGCCAATGAACAGGGGACAATGACATGATTGTTTCTGGTTGCTATAAACTTGTGGTTTTAAATTGTCTTATAAATTATTTACAAGCCCATTTGCAAGTTAAGTTGATTTGATACTTTCAGAACAAAAGTGTGGTGGCTGAGTGATTAGTTAAATGGTTTAGTTGATTAATATACAACTGTTTGCTTCCGCTAAAGTGGTTGATATAGATGCTCATGAAAACTAAAATGTGTTGATTAATTTAATGTTGGATGCTGAAGCATAAGTAATTCCTTTTGTTGATTAAATATAAAAGTTTTTTATTATATTTTTTCTTGGGTTTAGAAATTATGTGATGATTATTTCTTTGGTGAATGGGTATGCTAGTACTTTGTTTTTAAGAAAAATATTTTTTGTTTTTCATTTTTGCTTCTAGATTCATAAAGCTCCTTCTGACATGATAAGTGGTGGTGCCTAATAATGTAAATCCATGTTTTAGATATAATAGTTTGATTTAAACCAATTGGAGACTGGAGAAAAATGGAAAGTTCTTTAATTTCTTATTTTAATTTTAAACTAGTTATTCAGTTTCTTAATCTTTCCTTGTCTAGTGCTTGGTTAAAGGTTGCCACAAGAGACTTCGTATAGTTCATACTATAGAATTCAGCAATGGTGGTTCCAACATACAGATAATGAGAGTTGCTGTTTATGAAGAACAGTGGGATAGTCCTGCCAATTTTCATGACCAAAGGTATCCATGCTTCAGTTTCATTTCACAGTGCAGTTTGCAACATTATGTTGAATATTGTTAAGATTCCACCAAAATTAATTTCATGCCTTTTGTACTATGAACAGTGATCTGGAGTTCGATTTGAAGCCATTTTCTCAGCGTAGACGAACCAGGTCATCTGAGTTGACTGGGTCCTGGAAGGTGTTCGAGGTCGGTGCTACTCCAGTATATGGTGAGGAGATGGACCAGATGATAATGGAGCAAGACAATAGCACTCCATATGTCTACCTTTGCACAGAAACCTTAAAGAAGAGGAGCTTGCCAGGGAATGCAGTTTACTTTGGAGAGGAGGAGATGCTAGACATGCAAGATGTAACTATGCTTTGGCTTCCGGGTGGTGTCACTGCCTATGTTGATGTAAATAAGGATGGCATCCTTTGTATTGGAGTTGGATGGTACTCAGATGAAGGGATCAACCTTGTTATGGAGAGGGATTATGGAGTCAATGGGAAACTCAAAGAGGTCCGATCAAAGTCAGAGGTAAAAAGAAGGTGGTCTGATCCACTACCTGTGTAAATTGCCCCTTGAAATAGTTCTGGTTTGTTTCTTTGTAGTAATTGCATGTATTTTGTTTTTGTTTTTTTGCTTGTACATTATCTCCAAATCAATAAATAAATAACATAATGAAGTTTCAAATTTAACATGATGATGCTTTCCAGAAAGCCAAAAACTGAATATGGAAAATAATGAGGGCAAGAATATTAGCATTGATCTTGTTGAAGAAGATGAGAATGGAACAGGCAACATTGGCAGCACTTGAATTTGTCTAGGTGAATGTTTAGGAGTACTCTGCTGCGCTTTGGTTAATATGACTTTTATTAGAAGCACATAAAATTTGTTCATAGGAGCTCAAATGCTTCTATAATATTATAAGAACTTCTGTATATTTATGCCAAACGCATAAAGAGTTATTTTAGAATTTTAGTTATTCGGAAACGCTTTCAAAATTGCCAAAAACACTTCCGAACAGCTCCTTTACAACAGGCTCATATAGTAGCACTCAGGTGAGATTGATCTTATGGTTTCAAGCCGAAGCAGTTTACACCAGTGTAACCAGGCAACTTTTAAGCCAAGAAACCAGGTGAGGAAATACATTTTGAATTTATGTACCCAAAAAAAAACCATTTTTAATTTGGAACCTTTAACTATGACACTATGTCAAACAGAATTATATTACACTTTTTGATTAAAAAAAAACTTATATTACACTCTACTTTCTTCATGTACAAGATCATTCTGGGCACTCATAAGCTCATGCCTGAACATCCTCTGCTTTCTCAAGCTCTCATTGCATGAGGCAAAGAATTCGTGCCTAAGAGCTTCCTCTGCACTTATCCTCAGCCTTGGATTTACTGTCAGGCACTTGTCCACAAGATCAAAGAGTGATCTTGGAATCAGCCTGAAAAACTGAGGTCTCTTTGTGTGAGCCTTGCACCAACTTCGCAGTTCCATAGATGACAAGCATTGGATATCCAATAACTCCTGGGAACATGGGCAATTATCAATAAAATGCACTTCATTTTCAATGCAGCTAAAACTCCAGCAGTTGAAATTGTTACCTTCATATTCTAATATTTTCCTCAAAAAGACAAAAGAAATCCAAATTGAAAAAAGTACCTTTGGAAATGAGGATTCACGGTCATGTAGCTTGGCCACTTCCCATAAATCTTCACTGCCCTTTAACTTTGCAATGTCTTTTATATTCCTGCCATGATTGTGATATCATATGGTCAGGAAGAACTTGGGCATAAGAAGAAATGTAGTAATCTGTAATTGTATTAAGCCTGGGGGTTTTACTGTTCAGGGTCTCCAGTAAAAGGAGTTCTTCCCATCATGAGGTAAAGCAGGGTGACTCCAGCTGACCAGACATCAACCTTTGGTCCTTGATGCAGAGATCTGAACAAGACCTGTAAAAGTCAAGTATAAGACTTAACACAATAACAACATAGCTATAACATGTGCAAAGCCAAGGTTTTGAGGTGATATAACATTCATCCAAACAGATTTCAGAGCAACTATATATAGTTTGGCTATATAACTGAACTTTCCTTGCAAATCATCACCATATAACCTTTAATATGTGGGATGATACGGAGTTACCAGTATTGTGGTACATTTGGGTTCGCAGTATGTTGGAAGTAAACTTTGTTGGTTTGCCAATTTTTAAGCCACACCAAGGCTATATAATATAAAGAGAGCTGGTATAATGTTTAGCAGATTAAATAACAATAGAAAAACCATGATGTTGATGCTCAAAAGGAACACAAGGATGAAACAAAGGCGATGTATTAACAATTGAATGAAGCATTAGGTTGTGGTCCTTGTGAAAATATATGCATACATTATCAGAAAAGCATCTATGAAATAAGGATGAAGGCAAAACCTCACCTCTGGAGCACGGAATCCCTTGGTTCCAACACATGGACCTTCTTTTTCCTGTCTCCCGTCCCCTAAAGACAACTAAAGCAATCAGCGGACAAGTTATTAGTATGTTTACTTGAAAATACTTTATCCAGCTACACACCTTTGCTCTTCAGTAACCTGGCGCCAGAATCAGCTACACCAGTAAAATGCAAAGACATTGGACTTGTATGGATGATTTTTCTGTCGATTTTGCCTGGAGTAGCAGCAATTCTTTTCCTCTGGGAAGCGGGAGTTTTTATAGCATCATGGTTTGGACTAAGAATGGTATCGTGCACCAGGCTGATCAACTCTTTTCTTCCTTGGCATGGAAAGGGTTCCCTCACCCTTTCTGTAGATGAAGTCCTGGTGCTTGTCACATCCTTTTTATAGGTTATACCTGAGCCATCCACCCCTTGGCTCTTAAATATATTCCCACCACCCATATGAGGATAATTTTTCAAAAGAGCCCTCTTCCTTACATTCTTATTAGGATCATGCGTTTGCTTAGTATCTACTGTTGCCCCCAAATTCATATCTACAATATCACCTCTCATAAACTTTTTTTCTTTCTTCAATAGAGCAGATTTAGATTGAGGGGGAGGGACGTGACCAAAAGACACATGATGACTTGATTTTGACTTGCCTGAGAAATGGATAAATCCATCTATTAGTCAAATATAAAATGTAACTTGTTCTTTTTGAGGGCAAGGCATTTTAATAAAGAATAGCTAGACTTGACCAACTTACTTCCAACTGCGTTCTTTTTCTGTAAATCCTGTTACAAGAAAATAGATATGGCACACAATCAGATCATTTCAGTGAAAATGTAAGCAGAAAAAATTTCACAAGAGCAGGGCAGAACTAGCAAGATGAAGATCCTAACCATGGCAAGGTTGAAATCGATGAGGTAACCTTTGTTTAGCTTACGAGAGAAGAGGAAGTTTCCAGGCTTAACATCTCTATGCACCACGCCCTGCAATCATAAATCAATAATTTAACATTTTAAGCTCTCTGCAAAATTTTCATGAGACTTCAATAGATGTACGACAACTGTAGTAAAACCCTACCTGCTTATGCAAGCATGCAAGGGCTCTAAACATGCAATAGCCATACCACTGGAGCTCAAATAGATCTATCTCTCTCTTCAAGACCTAGCAGTTAAGATGAAATTAAAATAAGACTAAAGAAGGAGAAGATAGTTGTGTCAAACAGGCTGCTAAAAGAGGTATTAATTCAATCACAATTTATCAACATAGGTGTATAGTGAAAATCCCAATTTCTTTATGCAAGCTTTGCATGCAGAAACTGTACTATGGACCCTTTTCCAACAATGATTTAGCTCATTAGCTCATAAGAGGCTTAATTACTGTCAGGCTGTCATGTTCAACATGTTCCAAAATAGAGAAAAGATGAACTGGAGCATTTGATAAGTACCTCAGGTCTCTCATGTTCAACATGTTCCAAAATAAAGCACTCACTGTCACCACTTCTGCAAGAACCTTCATACTTTATAATGAAGTTCCTACCCCTGCATCATAAATTTGAATAGAATATTTGAGTTTACATATAGTATGCATTTTATAATGAAAAAAATATTATCTTAACTGCGATCACCTCCTGAATACTTACCCAAAACGCTCAAGCATTTTTAGCTCATTATCAACATGGTGTTTATGAGCTTTGCCATGGGGACCTGAGGAGCAAGCAAAAAATGTAGCATCAATAATTGCAAATGAATCTCAAATAGTGTTTGTAAGTCACAAGTTTTCAAATTGGCATGCAAATTGATTGATCCCATTTGTAAGTTAGAACGCTCATTATTCTCATAATTTCTAATAGTGTTCCATCTTACAAGCTGTTACGTTCTCATAATTTCTGAAACAGTCTCTGGCTAAAAAAGAAAGTAAAAAACAGTGTACATGAAAGCTGTATATCACTTACATTTAATAGCAAACCTTTTTCCATCATTCTTTCTCTGAGCCCTGTAAACAATACCATAACCACCTGGATGATTGGGTGAAAAATGGCAGAAAACAATCAAAAAGTCTGGGCATAAAATTCATCAGTAAGCAGAACATAGAACTAAAAATCTGAATACCTGAACCTTCCTTTTCCTCGATGATAAAATCATCAAAGTGAGGTAGTTTTATTCTCTCCACCTGGTTCAGCAAAGAAACCATTAAACTTCATGTTCAAATTTAACTAGCTAATCCCAAACAAGCACAAGCAGCAGTTCAATAATATCACTTACCTTAGGAGATATAGAGGTAGTATCCACCATGTTTTCTTTCCCATGTGTGTTATTTTTAGAACTATTCTTCAACTTATGTTCTATAGAGGGAAAATTCTGACCCCTTTTACATTGATATTGATTCTGCTGTTCAGGACTGTTAGCAACTTCATTATATTCTAAAGATTCCACAAGAACTTGTCGTTGTGGTTCTTGTGAAGGCAAATTCTTGCACATGCCCTTCAATTTGCTAGAGGAATTTTCAAGCTGCTGCAGAGTAGAAGGGCATTCAGCTAATAGGGGGTCGGTCTTTATCTCTGCCTTTTTCATATTCTGGTCTTTCTCCAAGGTTACGATATTCACAGTATTCCCAGAAGAAATACTGAAAATGCTATGTGTTAGTGCTTCACAAAATGCAGCAAGATTCTCTGATAAAAGACTTTCAGAATCTCCTTCTGCCCCAAATTCAATAAAACCTTCTTTTACGCTATTTTCCACTGGAGTCTGTGAATCTTTTTTTAGTTGATCCATTGAAGCTTTGAAAGAATGAGTGTCATGAATTGCAGCATCCATATTGTTTTGTTTATCTTCCTCTAAGTAAATTGTGGCAGTATCATCTGTTTCATTTTTTAATCTACCATTACTAGCCAAGGCTTCCTGGCCTGATTGTCGATGACGATCACTACTTGGTGGAGGCAAGTTCAAATCGGGCAAGCATGCCTTACTACTATCAACTTGAACTGGCTTCATAGTGCATGAATCTCTTAAAGCTTTGAGCAAACTATGATGTAAATTGGATGTATCTACAAATCCAGGCCTCTCTTTATGCATTAAAATGTCAGCATCACCTTCCCCATGTTCAAAATGTGTCAAGTGAGAACATGAAAACCCAGCATTGGAGTCAACAAGTAAGGGAACCAAAGCTCTCTCACTGTTTGAATTTCCCTACTCAAAATTTTGTGGTAGGCAGAAAACAACAGTCAACAAATACAGTTCTTCTGATCAATCTCAACATTTCCCAGTTAAAAGGGACAGAAAATTGACATAATAAAATTAACACATAATTAAATAGAAAGAAGAGACAATACCTCAAGCAAATTGTGCTGAGAACAATTTAGTCGAGACACCAACGTTACATCTGCTTCACCTGCCATCATTTCAATTACTAGTAAATAAGTTGCAGTTCAAGCTACAAAAATTCAAACTAAAAAAAAACACCAAAAATCCATACCATTCTCAATCGGATAAAACAATCTCCTTTTCGCCATGGACACCGCCACATCGTCCAAAACCGCCCTCTTCCGTTTCCTAAAGTAGGTCTTCACTTTACAATCACACAACTGATTCGATTCCATCAACCTCATTGGCTTCGACACGAACTCCTCCAATGCCGAAACTGCGGCCATCGATGCCGTAACAAGCCCCGTCTCCGTCAAACAAATCGGAGAATTAGGGATTGAGCAGAGGCTCAGGACAAGGTCCGCCGTCGCATCGAATAATTGGCACCGCGAAGCCAGCTCTTCCGGACGAGCCGGGAGGCGAAGAGTCGATAGAATCGAGAGAATGTGCCATGCTTTCTCGCTCTCTGATTTGCTTCTTGTACAGTGCTGTGGTTGTTGCTCTGAGCTTGTGAGGTAGTGATGTGACATGGCGGTGGTTTGGTCAACGCGATTTCTTGTTCGAATTGGAGAGTTTGAGAGCTGACATCTCAAAGGTTGCGGGCAATGTTATGGAGATCGAGAGAAGCTGAATTTTTCTCTCATTTTCTCGACAGCCAAACAGGATTAGAATTTTTTATGGCAGTAAGTTAGTAACAAACAGAATTAAGAATTTTTAATGAAAGTGATAGAGAAAGGCGGGAATTAAAGGATATATGGGTATTTTCGAATTTTGAGGTTCCCGCCTGGAGCCTGGAAATTACGAGAAACCACCCCTAAATTGTAATGAAATTGCAAAAAGCCCCCCTTCAATGAAAAGTCTACTTTAAAGTTTAAACGATGACTAATATAAGAGATGAAATATAAAAGACAAATGAGAGACAAGTACAACACATGTAATAATTGAATTTAACATGATGAAAATACATTGGAGTAAATACAACCATTAAATGTTGTTGATACCCGTTTCTTCCAAGCAGAATTACATGTTATAGAAATGAAAACAATAAGGCTTTGATGACGTTCAGGTCGTTGTCCGCATGGATTTGGAACGAGAAGGCCCAAAAGACTAGAAGACATATACATAGGACCAAAGGGTCTATGGATCAGCATGAGACGAGGCCTAAGCATAGGACCGAGACCCAAAGGACCAGGACCCAAGTGCGGGTTTGGCAACTATAGGGCCAAGGCCATATTAGGCTTGGTGACTGAGAGGTATGAGGCTAGGTATAGCCTCGGTACTGACATGGGTTATGGTTTGTCAATAACCATGGGCTTGACGCTCATGGGTATGAACCTAAGTACTATAGGGAGATGACTCATAGGTTGATGCTCATGAGAATTACCCCTCGAGTATGACCTTCACAGGTATGATCCCACCATGATACAAGGTCTAAGTGTGACCTCAGTACTAAGAAGGTATGAGGCTAAGTCGTAGCCTCAGTACTCAAAATGTATGAGAGGCTAAGTCGTAGCCTCGATACTCAAAAGGTATGAGGCTAAGCCGTAGCCTCAATACTCAAAAGGGATGAGGCTAAGCCATAGCCTAGATACTCAAAAGTTATAAGGCTAAGCTTAGCGTTGGTACTAGGAATGAAGCTAGCAATAGCCTTGGTACTTAAAAGGTACGAGGAGGCTCGTTACCAACAAGGCTGAGGCCCAAGGTTCGGGCTCAGGATTTTGTCACAAGGGACCTCATAGGTCTACACCTAGAGGACGCCCAAGGAGGGTAGGTGCGCTAGAGGTGACCCATTACCAACTTAAGGTCATGCCTTGGGACCCAAGTAAGGGGGGACCTATGAGGTAAGATCTATGAATAACTATGGAAAAGAATATGAGCTTCTCGACTAGAAGGCCTGGTGCTCACAAGAGACGTAGCCCAAGGCGGTGACACGTGCCGTTGTGTGGTTGGTCACTTAGTTGCCTAGTTCGATAAGGACAAGGAAAACCCTCAACAATTGATCACTATAAATAGAGGACGCTACTCACCAAGAAAAGATATACAAAGATTACTCTCAATACTACTTTGAGATAGCTGTGATTGCTGACTTGAGCATCGAAAGATGCTTGATCAATAACATACTGGTGCGGCGGTGCCCCCTTACGATTAATGTTTGGTATTTGGTATGCAAGGTAGGAAGAGAGTGACGTATAGACTTACGTGAACCTTGACATGGAGGTCAGATGTCGTCGTTGATTGTGTGACGAATTTTATGCGTCAACAAATGTTCAATGGTGTTGTTCCTCACTTGTTCCTTATATAAATTGGACTGTAAATACATGATTAGCTAAGATGAGTTATGATTACGAGGGATAAAAAAAGTAGAATTCATTTCTCATGCTTACAGCGAGAACTAGACCATCTTGCTTTATATGGACTCTCTTTTGATTTGAATAAGTATGGGAGAAGTTGCAACCTAGACCTCTAAATTCAAATACTCAAGAACCTTTACATGAGTGTGGTTACAAATGATAGTATCTAAAATTTATCCTAAAACCTTTTACTTAACGAAGTGGCTCTTTTTAATGGCCAAAAAAAAAAATTAGAGGCTCGAATAAAATCTTCTCCAATCAGCAATTGCAAGACTTAAAAAAAGGTGTCCATAATTTTTATATTGCAAGTGTCATCAAAATTCATCCGAATATTTCTTGTTTTATTTTACCACTTCATCCGAATGTTTCAAATTAAGATGCTTAACATCATTTTTTTTTGGGTTAAGAAAACATATTGTTCGTTGTAATACTATAAATTCCACAGCTAGGATGTAAAACTATGAACCGTTTTGAGACTCAACATGATTTAATCCGTTTGGGTCCTTTTTGTTTTTTAAGTGCTTCTCTTCTCACTTTTGTGTACTAGCAAGTGTTGTAGTTCCCTAGAAAACTGAGGCTACAACTAGTTTGCTAAAGAAATTCTTGTATAAAAGTTAAAACCATTGTATATAATATTTCTCTCAGAAAATTGGTCGCATGATTAGTATATGAAGGGTTGTAGACAAGATTTCTTTTGATTGCAGAGTCACACATACAGGCACACACACGACCATGCACGCACAATGAACCATCACAACCCCATACACAGACATACAGAAGAACAGACACTGAAAAACTGGAGCTTTTGCAACAGACTGTAGCATTCCACTTTGGCATACATTCTGAAATCCATGAAGCACTCCCAAAATCATCCAAATAACAAAAATTGCAAAGATCTGTTAAATGATTCGGCCTACATATAAAAAATGGCAGCTCTATCGAAAAGCATACACAACCCTTGGAATACAACTTGTGTAGCGACCACTGTTATCCGTCTTATATAGGCTTGATCTTGAAGTGGAGCGAGATGAGAGAAAATACAAAGCACTTCAGATCCTGCAACCACATAAACAAATCATTAAGAAACAGTTTCAGGAGAACTTTATAAGGAAACAGGAAAATCCTCTCTGTGTTCACATGCTGTGCTGCTGACAGAAACAACACAAATTCATAAAATAGAAAACTCATATTAGGCGGTGAGAAAACTAGGACGTCTTATCTCATAAATGGAAACACCACTATTGACCTATCACCTATACATGATAGGGCAGAGCTACTATCTTATCACTTTCCCAAGAAAAGCCATTCACCACCAAAAGGTCTTGAACTTCCGACCAACTAGAATATGGTGCAAGAAGCAATTCACCCTGTTAAGCTCCTGATTCTTAACAATTTTCTAGCCCACAAAATAGCATGATATGTTCTCTCTTGCTAAGACAAAAGTGAAGAATGCATTGAATAATGAAAACAAAATACCAGCATTGACATGTAATTAAGAATTTAAGAGCTAAAAGAGATAGATCCCCACATAAAAAATATAACTCATAGAAAAGAAAAGGGAAATTCTAAAGCCATAAAATGAAAGAGTATATCAACTGACCTGAACAAGATAATAAAAGATACGAAGACCATCAGGATCTTTACTGCTCTGGACATCAACAAGGGATCCAATCTTTGAAGTAGTAAAGGAGATATGCTCATTCCCCATTACAATCTCAAGCTCCTGCCGCCCAATACGGTCAGGTTCTGGCCAGCTCTGATCATCCTCCTTCATGATCTAAACAAAAGCAAACATGCAACTGATTTAGGATACCAGGACAACAATACAAATGTGTATTCCTAAAAACATCAAATTAGCATAATAAAACCACTCAGCCTCCACTAATCAGATCCAGGAAAGAATACAGTTCACATACGAATAATCAACATAAAGTGCAAGTGTTGACAACCCTACAATTATGTTTGAGCACAATCTCAGAAATGATTTTATGCCATAATTCTTTTTCACTAAAGTTAGAATTAATGGGTATTTATTTTCCATCCGTTCATAATGCCATATTAGATGCCCTCTGACATCTTTTCTTTCAATTCTTATTTAACTAATTGGAAAGAAGAACAACTTCAAATTTTAGAGGTGATTTTCTTGCTCTGGAGTCCCATATCCAATTGGTGTTAACTCTAATAAAATCATTGAAGATATTCAGACTGCTCACAGGATGCCTGAGAAACCCCATTAAAAACTCCAGAAATGTTAAATTAAATTAAATCAAATCACAACACTCACAAACAACCTCAGCAAACCAAAACCTAACAATTATTACATTAATACACTTGTTTCCTGTAATAAGACCTAAAAACAGACTATGTATGAAAGTTTATGCCCTCTAATCTTCCTCCATTGTCTCAGCAACCCAACCTTTTGCAAACAAATTGGCCTCTGAACTTTTGAAACCATAAAATTCCTGAAGCACAAAATGGAAATATACAATAACCCTGAAGAACTACAGAGAAGATATTCAGATAAAACGAATTGTGGAGAAGAGTGACTTTCTGTATGTTTTGGGGCATTTGGCTAGAAAAAATAGCTTTGCTTTTGAATGCAAGGAGCATTCTTCTACGCAGATCGAGGGCAAGCTCTTTCAGTCTGCTTGATTGGTCCAAAGAGTAAGAGGATAAAAAGCTATACCCTCCCACTGTTTCTGTTGTCAAATTTTAGATTTTCGTGTATTCTTATTGTATATATGGTTTTCACCCCGTGTCACTTTTTGAATTAAATTCTCTTACTTGTCTAGACAAAATACAGAAGCAAATATTCATAATCTCATATCTTATCTTATCTTATCAAATACACATATCTTATCTCAACAAAATACAGAAGCAAACATTCATAATCTCAAAAGGAATGTTAAGGACAGTCGTAACAATCTGTGCATGTTGTGGCTCTCATGTGCGGAGCCCATTTATGAGTGGCATGCACAGGCAGTTATAGTTTAACAGTCAGTCACGATTGTCCTTATAATTTCCCTAATCTCAAATTTTCAGCTCTATTTCACAAACAGGAAACCTGAAAACTTCAAACAACAAACAAGCCTAAAAGCAAACACTAAATCCACACATAACTACTAATCTATCCCATGAGAACTAATCACATGCATAAATTTATTTTCTTTCAATCTCCTTTGATTCCTCAACCAGGTAGAAAACCCTAAACTCTATCGAACGACAAAAAAGTCATAAATTGAAATGCATCCATGTTTCTTGCACAAGACAAATTGAAGTTTTTTTAAAAACTCAATCCCACCTTATCCTCTCTGACCTAAACTTCCTCAGGAACCAAACAAAAACAAAATAAACTAACATAAAATGAATAATCACATAAAATCAGACATTAAAAGCCCCAAACCCTCTAACCCCATAAAAGTCTCCTTAAACATGCATCAAAACTCCACCGTTTTTTCCTTCCCCACATTTTGAGAAGCCAAGCAGAGAAAATCCGCTCACTACAAATTCCATTCCACCAAAATTTTCCAGAACAAACACCCACATAACAAAACTCCATTACATATACAAAGAACACACAGCCCCTGAAAATTTCCCAAAACAAACACAAACCCACATAATCAAATTCGAATAAATGAGTAAATAACACACAACCAGTATGTCTCATGGGCTGTCCGTGCAAAACCAGCTTGCAAGGGAAGGGTGCCCATGAGCTCATATATCACTCCAAATGTTCTATCTTTTCAATGTGGGACATTACACAACCCCGTCAAATTTTCCACAAACAAAGACAAACCCGTATCACAGAATTAATTAACAAAAAAACCATAAACCCTAAAACCCGATATACAAAAAAAATAGAGATTGATTATAACTAAGTGAAAAAAAAAGGTTAGAGCTGAAGAACCTCGCTCTCGGAAATGATACGGCGACACTCTCTGACCACGGCAGGGGTGACATAGACCTCCTTGCGAATAATAGTGTCGTTCTTGTAGTTGGAGTTGTTGGCGTAGCGGAGCTTCCCGTCGGGTCGAAACTCGAACTCCAAGAACTCGTGCCCAAACTTTCCTTTGTGACCCACGTAGTACCTCAGGTAGAATTCACTGTTCTCTTCCTCTCCGGCCATCTCTCTCACTTCCTCTGTTTCGATTTGGCGAAGGAAGAAGGAGGGATTTTGATTTGGCTGATAGAAGTTTATGGGTTTTGTTGGGCTGCTTTGGGCATAGGATGTATTGGGCCGGGTTGGGTTACCAATTTACTTACCTAAGTGACAAGTGGGGCATGAAGTTTTATTTTGTCTTGATTGGGCCTTCTTGTTAAAGAAAATAGCAAAAAAATAAGGGGGGGGGGGGGGGGGGGGGGTGTTTAGACCACCCAAAATCACTGAGTTAACCACCCTCTTAAATTTTTGCCCCTTTTTGCCCATTTTGCCCATGTATGCCCATTCTCCAATTTTGGCCGGCCACCCCTCCTCGTCACCGACGCAACCCCACCCCCTCGCCACCGCCGGCGCGACCCACCCCATATCCCCTCTCTCTGCCTCCCTCCCTTACCGGACCACCATGGGTGGCCGGCGCAACCCCACCCCTCCCAGCCGCCGGCGCGACCCTAACCCTCCCATCGCCAGTCAACCCTACCCCTCCCCATGGCAGGCACGACCCCCCCACCCCCACCCCCGATCTCCCTTCTCTCTCTCTTCCCTCTTTCTGCCATCTTCTCTCTCCCCTCTGTCTGCCTCCTTCCCTCACCGGACCACCATGGGTGGCCGGCGCGACCCCCGATTTGGAGGTCTATGGGGTCGCGTCGGCCACCTATGGTGGTCCGGTGAGGAAGGGAGGCAGATAGAGGGGAGGGAGAGAAGATGGCAGAGAGAGGGAAGAGAGAGAAAAAGGAGATCGGGGGTGGGGGTGGGGGTGGGGGGGTCGCTCCGGCCATAGGGAGGGGTAGGGTCGACCGGCGATGAGAAGGTTGGGGTCACTACGGCGGCTGGGAGGGGTAGGGTAGCGCCGGCGGCGAGGAGGGGTGGGCGGCCAAAATTGGAGGGGTGAATTTTTTTTATGTAGGGGCAAAAAATTAATGGGGTGGTCAACTAAGTGGTTTTGGGTGGTCTGAATAGCCCCCCCCCCAAAATAAAATTGGACTCACCAAATTTATTCATGATGTATTTGAATAGATGTCGGTATCTGGTATCTTTTACTTTTTTTCTTAGTCACGTGTCTCAGTATTTTATTTGTTATAAATAAATGAGGTCTATAGGTAACAATAAGAGTTAATTACACTTACACTCTCTGAGTTTATAGTTTTTTCATATATGCCCCCTGGAGTTTCAATAATTACACATACACCCCTTGAGGTTTCAAAACTATTGCATATAACCCCCTATAGTGAGACGAAAAATGATGAGAAATTATGTAAAAATGCATGCTAAGAGGTGAAATGACCTAATAAAATTACTCAAGGTGTAAGGTCCAACCTCAATATAAATATATTCTTTTTTCTTTATTTCTTTTTTTCTCTTGTAGGGGGTTATATGCAATAGTTTTGAAACCTCAGAGGGTGTATATGTAATTTTTGAAACCCCAAGGGGTATATATGAAAAGACGATAAATCTCAGGGAGTGTAAGTGTAATTAACTCGTAACAATAATGCTACAATTTCAAATTTGGGGTGTATCCTTTGAGATCTCAAATGACTTTTTATTTTATATATAAATATTTTAGTTGTTGTGACATAAATAAATTTTTAAAGTGAATTATGTATAAATCAATAAAATATTATCACATCACATGAAACATAAATTTAAAATCTCTAACACTACTCATATAGGCATAGTACATCTATAACAAAAACTTATCACTTACCACTTCTCCATTTTCATTAGATCACTAAAGTCGCATAAATTTTTGAATTTCATGTCAAACCGCAACTTTCAAGTTAAAAAATAATCCTTTAAACATCCAATTTGATCTAAAAATCCATAGGAGTTTTGTTCCTCATCATCTAAGCCTCAAATGCATATTTATACATGAAGTGAAACAAAAAGTTACAATCTATCATAGTTGGGATCGTAGCAAAAACGAACACGCACTCTAACATGGAACTTTTCTCAAATCTTCTTCAATTACAATTTTTTTTTTTTAAACCTTGTTTAAACTTATGCATATGTTTTAAAATCATGTTCATAACATTTAATGGTGCGTTTGGATGAAGTAGTTTAAAATTACTAAGGAATTCACAAATGAAGGAATTTAAAATGATGTGATTTGAAATTCTAGAATATGTAAATTTTCTTGTTTGGATAACATGTAAACATAATGGAGTTTAAATACGAAATTTATGGTAGTTTTAATTTTTGATGCATTAATTAAAAAGAGTGATGGTGATGGTGATGGTGATGGTGATTGTGGCAACAATAAAAATGATGCTTTTGGTGAGTTGACGATATTGGTAGTGGTGATGGCCCACAAGCGATGGGAGAAATAGTGGCGGCGAAAATTGGGGTGTTGGCGGTGGCGGTGGTGGTGGTGTTGGCAATGGCTGTGATGGTGGTGGCGGCGGCGGTGATGGTGATGGTGATGGTGATGGTGATGGTGATGGTGGTGGTGGTGGTGGTGGTGCTGGCGATAGTGATGGTGATGGTGATGGTGATGGTGGTGGTGGTGGTGGTGGTGGTGGTGGTGGTGGTGGTGGCGGCGGCAGCAGCAATGGGGGTGGTGGCGATCTCGGTGGCGGTGGTGGCAGGGGTGGCGGGGGCGATGGTGTTAGTGGTGGTGATGTTGGTGGCGGTGGTAGTATGCCGACAAGACTTATTTTTCTTTTGTAAAAATTGAAATTTTGAAAATGACATCAATTTAGGTAGAATTTAAAGTTGGAATTTATAGCCTTTAAATCCCAAGTTTTTTTCCAGCTAGAATTTACAAAATTCTGTATTTATTGATCCAAACAAGGACATTAGAGCATGTAATTTCTTAAATGCTGAGTTTTGTTTAAATTTCATGTTTTTTTTCTCCATCCAAACACATCATAATTGATTTCTTTTTCAAACACAAAATCACCTAATAAACCTATAATCTTTGAACTTTGACTACTCTTTCAAATGAACATGAAAATCAAAATTAAAACCAGTTTCAAAATGCCCGAAATATCACCTTTCAAACCCAAAGTATTTGGATGAAAACTCAAAATATTACAAATGAGTTTTCCATGTTCTTCCAAATGAACAAACCCGAAAACTATAACAAATTTCCTAAAATAAACCACAATCACAATAATTCCAATCATAAATGAGCTTAAAAACACGAAATTAAAGTGTTTGAATCAAATTAATTAACAAAAAGAGAGAGAGAGAGAGAGAGAGAGAGAGAGAGAGAGAGAGATGAATATATAGAAGAGAAAAGAAGATGGAGGTTTGAATGGACCAAAATACCTCATGAAATGTCTCAGGTGCACGCCACATAACTATTTTGACGGAAAATTAGATGAAATTAGATCCAATTAACGACAAGCTTTACATTGCAACATTTTGATTAAAATTCAAGTCTCTATATAGAACCCTTTTTTTTTTCTAGAAGCAAAGTGACACAAGGGGTGAAGTTAAAGAGATATAGCCACAATAATTTTCCCATCATTTATTTTTAATAAGTGACATACTGTGTGTTATCTATCATATTATTTGATGATCAAAATTTAGAAAATTAACTTTAGTATAAATATTGTGTTCTTTAAGGGTCACAGCCTCACAGGTGATCATGCAAATTGCTCAAATAATTGAAACACAATAGAATAATATAAATAGGGATTCTGAAATTTTATGAAGAACCAATTGTTCATTCATAATATCATGATATAAACATAAATCTACATCTTTCATCTAATTAAAACCACAAATCCAACAATACAACAGCATTAGATCATTCATTAATTAAAAAAAAAAAAGGATCAACAGCACTGCCTCCTCCCTAGCCCATGAATGCAAGCAAGGTTGCCAACACAAGTGGAAGCCCAATTAGCATATTCATGTTAAGAGTACTAATTGGTGCTCCATTATAATGAGGTGGTGGCGGTGGCGGCGGCGGCGGTGAGTCAGTGGTGGGGGGAGTGGTAGACGGAGTGGTGGGGGTGGTGGGCGGGCTGCCACTTGGGGTGCCAGCTGCCACAACATTGACTGCAAGCTTCATACCATTGAGGCAGTGACCTGGAGTGGGGCATATGAAGTAGACTGGACCAGCTTGGGAGAGGGTAACTGTTGTGCTCCCTCCCTCATAGGATTTGAGGGAATTGCTTGAACTGCAGCTGTTGTAGTCAGCTTGATTTACTACATCCAACTTGTGGGAAGCATCATAGTTGAACACTGGTTTTGAAGATCAAATGTTTTGGTTAGTACTATAGGTGTTAGTGAAACATCAATCATGCATACATATTTGGTTTGGTCCAAGTACATGCTAGTCAAGGAGAACATTGATTGTAGTTTGGCAAAGACAAAAAAATACATCAAATTTGGACCTGTGAATATCTGATAAGAAATTTATTTGGTATATATTTTAAAGATAATTGGACACCAAGAAGAGAAATTGAAATTTTGAAATCTCCTTTAATATTTGGTTTTGCGTTTCCATATTTAGGAAGACTAGCTAGCTTGATGAGAGATTAATATTGATAATCATAATATGAGTCAAAAGCTTAATCAATTACCAAGAGTGTCACCAACAGTGAAGGTTTGAGCAGCAGCCCAAGTGTCATAACTTGCTGATGAGCTCCAGCCAGCGCTGTCACCAACAATGTGCTGCACTCCATACACTGCAGCTGGACCTGCCACCAGGAGAACCAACAGAGCTAGTGTTGCTGTGGCCATGCTTGATGATCAAACTTCCTTCTCTATATGCTTGAGAGATGAGAGACAGAGAAAGAGAGCTAAGGGCCTTTAAGCATATGTAATAAGTTATATAGACACAGCTAGCTAATTAAGGGCCTTGAAAGCCTAATATAATATGCACAAAGGAAAAGTCACCTACCACCAACACCTTTATTTGGTTTGAGTGCATACCATTTTCTGAAAGTAATGAATTATGTGTATACTATATAGTTTAGTTGTTAAGGACTTAGTAGTGGTTCTGCTAATTCCTTTATTGTCTGTCCTCATCCCCACCCCCATTTTTGGCTTTTTGGGCAAACTCTATCTACCTAATGCATTGAGACTTTTGCTTCTACCTCTTTCTCTCTGACTTCATGATCTGAGGCTAATTATGGCATGCATTTTAGGGTCTCTGGCTTGAGCTTGTGGATGGCTCAGCTGGGGTTCACTGTTATAAAATTTGAGGTAATTAAGCATCACCAAAAGGGATTTAGTACTTAATGGAAACAAAAAATTAAACAACCAATTTTCAAAATTTCTCTTATGAAAGAAAACTCCCCCCACTCTAAAGAGGAGACACATTCACTTTCACTTTTAGTTGGCGGAGCAATAATCTTACTTGCATAGAGGCTAGAAGGGACAGGACCAATATTCATTCCTATATATATGTGGCTGTGCTTTTACATAAATCAAACAATCCTAAAATATAACTTTTCTACATAATGAAAATTCAATGTTATCCTTTAAATGTAACTTAAATCAGATAAACCATGTAAAATTTATGTATTCTGTATAATTATGATTGCACGCATTTAATTTCCTCATTGCATTGACCAAATATTGAAATAAACAAAATGTAACCTTCATGGAAAAGTTAATTTACATATAACATTACCAATTAATTAAGCTAGCGAATCCCCAAGCCAACCCAATGAAACAGAAGCCAAAGGGGACTCATAAACTTCAATATATCGCATGCATGATTTGACCATATCTCCATTTCTCTATCATTTCTTTTATAGAATGCCACCTAACATGGGATAAGGAACACCATCATCATGTATAGATTAAGTAATCATTGATCCCACACCCTATTTTCATAGTGGACTATTGAAAAACGATTAGTTATATTAGGAATTGAAGCTCATTGTTGACTATTATATGCATGTAGCAATCGGAAACCGGTGGAGTTGTTGAAGCGTGCATTAATTTATTCATAGCAATCATTATTTCTTTTTCCTTCCAATGACATAACCTTGAAGCAAAAATCAAAGGAAATTTCATGATCAGATGACAAGATCAGGACGATTCCACATTGGTTGGTTAAAGGGATATATGGATGCCTACTTGCATGGTCAATGCTTATTCGACCATTGTGGAGATTCACTTAATCACATCCATTGGCCAATGGTGGCAAGTCCAACAAGTACAAGGCTTGCCAAAGAGAGGAACACATTTCAGGCCCATTAAACAGACACAAGGTCCAAAACAACAAAAGAAAAGCACAAAGGGCAGCCCAAAACTAACAGGAAAAATACCTTTTTGGAATTTGGATAAGGTCAAGATTGAGCCACCATTAGTTTATTAGTTGAAATAGTTATGACGCAGTTGGTTCTTTGCAAGGTTATGAATTTCATCAAAATGGACAAGGACACTGGTCTAAGAATGCTCACATCCATAAGAACTTGAGTGTGGTGGTCTAAGATTATTACTATTATTTTTAAACCCAAACAAAATACTCTAACCCGAGTCAAAAGGACCTAATTTTTTAGACTAAATCCGCCACTCAAACACCCAGTAACTCTACATGACAAAAGTATCCTTCAATTAATTAAAACATAAGAAAAAAGAAAATTCTTCAAAATCCTTAATAATCCCAAATTTCTTTTGTAAATATGCAAATACCTCATTTTTAGAGAAATGATAAATACACTTCAAAATTATCTTCTCACGCAAGAGGTTCTTGCAAGTATTATTTTTAGATCGCAAATAATAGCTCTTTTTTTTTTTTTTTTAATGCTACTTAGTTTTGTTGTGTTTTTGGGCCTTTGACTCCACTTGTAACCAAACAAATAATGCTAGAAAGGATAGTATTTTCTAACACAAACCCAACATGAGCACATGAGAAAGTAGATGAAAAACCTTTCTAACTCGATGATAGGCGTCATCAAATTAAATTTCTTTTGTTCAGAAGTAATGCCCATCTGCATCTGCAACTTACCAATTTTAAAAGCATTTGCCTCATATATGCAAAAGCATCCACACGAAAAACTAAGAAGAAAACAAAAATGTTATTTAATTGCAGCCGGTTTTGGGCAGATAAAGCCAATAGGAAAATTGGTTGTTTTTCAAAAAATCCTTCCACCTCTGAAATGTTTGGCCTGGTGTGAAGGTTATATATTCCCGGCCTTCAAGGCAATACGTACTGTGTGTACTACTACAAATAGCTGCTTAAGATATGGAATCTTTCGTATCCATTATCAAATGTTAGTCCTGGTTTTAATTTGAACAGTTGGTAGTTGCATACACAATTAATTTCCAAGTTCAGATGTCAAAGTGAGACATGGACTTGGTATTGCAGATTCAAATGCAAGATGGGAGAGGGACAAAAGAGGTATATATGTTGGGACGATGAGTTTGGATCCTCTAGTGCTCATATTTTTTGGGTTGATAACTTGGTATTTTGTATGTCTAAAACTAGCTACCTAGCTTGTCATAAAATTTTATTAATTAGACAATTATTATAGCCTAAAAGTTTTAGTTTTAGGTCACGTGCAATCCCAACAAAATTGAGAAATAGAGCATTCAAATATAGAACATCTTGCAAATAAGACTCTGATATCAAATTAAATAACCACTTTCCAAAACATAAACTATCAAAAAATAGACCAAACAAAGCAAGATAAATTCATTTGCTGATTGTTTGGAAATAGAATTATCTGCTGATCATTTTGATGTTAATTTTGTAGTTATTTTCAAAATTACATCGTTCTGCCTTTAACAATTAGTTTCATTTAGTTTGGATTTACATAAGAAGAAGAATTGAATGGAAAATTAAAATGATATAATTTTGGGTATAAAATCGGCACCAAAAAATCAACAGAGGATCACACTTTGTAAATCCAAAATTTTAAGAGTATAGAATGATAAACTGAGAGTGTGAATAACAGTTGTCTTAGATTCAATTCCAAGAGTATGTATGGCCTCAATTTGTTAAACATGGAGTGGATGTTCTGTATCTGTGTAACAATAGCATTCTTGTTGTTGTGGACAAGGAGTTAAATTTCGAAATTTTCGGCGAAATTTCGCCGAAAATTTCGTTTTTCAAGGGTATGGAAATTTTGGCACCTATTCGTCAATATTTCGTCAACATTTCGGCGAAATTTTCGAAATTTCGGAAATTTCGCCGAAATTTTCCGAAATATACCGAAATTTCGAAAAGCTTCGTCTTCTCCAACAATTCCTTCTCTGTCTTCACTCTTTGCAAGAGAGGGAGATCCCAGCCAACTCCGGCCAGATCTCAGCGGCCCAAGAGAGGGAGATCCCGGCTAGATCTCGGCGGCCTAAGAGGGGAGAAGAAATCGGGGAGGAAAGGAGGAAGAAATCGGAGAGGAGAAGAGGAAGAGAGGGAGAGGAGAAGGAGGAAGAGATTTATGCGCGGGCTGGTACTTGGGAGAGAAAAATGAGAGGGAAGAAGGGTCTCTGCCACGGGAAGGAAAAGGTAAGGAACAGGAAGGAAAGACCGAAAGAGAAAGGAAGAAGAAAAAACAAGAAACAAAAAGGAGAAACAAAAAAACAAAGAAAGAAGAAGGACTTGATGACCGATGACTGATGGGTGCGAGTGGGCGACCACTGAGGGACTGACTGCGCCCAGAGGAAGAAAGAGTGGGCGTGGCTTGTTCAGCAATTGCGTGCACAGTGCACTGAAGGAGAAAGAAAATAAAAGAAAGAAAAAGTCAAAGAGATAAGGCCATCAGTATTGGGTAGTGGTATTGGGCTGCGTGAATTGATATTGTGGAAGTGTGGACTGTGGAGAGAGAATTAACAATTTAACATACAAAATTTGATTTTAGATTTTTAAAATTTATGTTTATAAATTTACAAAAATGTCCATTATTTCAAATATTCATATCTTTTAAATCGTAACTCCGATTGATGCACAGTTTACGCTCATATATTCATGTGTTCGAGACCTTTCCAACAAACCACAGGTCGAAGTCAAAAGCACAATAGTTCAAAAAGTCAAAGAACGGATCAAACTAATTTAAAATAAAAATTATAAAATTAACCTAAAATATTTTATTTCTCAAATAAATTTTTAAAATATTTTTCAAAATAAAACTTGGAAAAATACGGGGTCTCACAATCCACCCCTCTTCAAAGGGGTTTCACAATCTATCCCCCTTCAAAGAATTTCGTCCTTGAAATTTCCAATAAAAGTAATAATCGAACAACTTCAAACAAGCACAAACAACAACAATCCAAAGCTTTGAAAAGTTCTTTTCATTTATGAAAAATTGAAAAATAAATTACACAAGCTCTGAGGTGTTTGTTAAATTAAATTTATATAATTATTAATTAGTAAGCTATTTTTTTAACAGTATTTGTCTCCAGCGCGCATTATATTCATCTTATATCACATGAAACCTACTATATAATTTGGTTTCTTCAATGTTTTTTATCAATGTAGTAGATAATATGTTAAATAAACATATGGTAAAGTTTCATTCAAAATTTCCGTATTTTGATAGCAATTTCCGTCATTTCCATCTAATTTTTGTCGAAATTTAAAAATCTTCGAAATTTCCGTCGAAATTTCCATCGAAATTTCCATCGAAATTTCCTCGAAATCCGAAATTTTATTCCTTGGTTGTGGATCAGAATGTTCGACAAATTGAGGTCAAAGAAGTAGCTACAATGCAGTAGCGGACGTGGCTACTGCTGGTTGGACAAGTATATCCAATTTTGATTCCATGTGTCAATCTTGTATAATGAAGCAACGCACTGAGGGCAAAGCCAAATGAAAAACTTCATAAAATGACTCATTTTAATGAAGTGCTTCTGTGCTTGTAATTTTCACATCTATTTAAAACTAGTAATAATTTTGACGTTTTTGGTTGTGAAATGACCGAATTATCCAAATAGTTGAGAATATCAAGATTATAATCGAACAAGTCTGAGAAACAGTCAAATGTATATATATATATATATATATATATATAACTTTAGAATAAAAAAATTCAAGATTAGAGTCCATTTGAGAAATTCGGTTCACAAAAAGAGTCAAACTTTATAAACATTTAAAAGCATGGATCAAAATTGTAGGCACTTCATTAAAATAAGTCATTTTATAAAATTTTCAAAAAAGATTGTAGAGGAAATTACAGATTTAGTCTAGTTATTTTATACCTAGTTCAATTTTGGTCCACAATCTTTTTTAAGTTCTGTTTTGGTCCACTAATTGTTACACTTGTTCAATAAAGGTCCAGATTTATTTCTCAAATTTGACCTATCTTTTACCCTATCAAATCTCACTCAAATTCAGCAAGCATATACTTGTTTTAAAGCTATACATTTCTTCTTTACAACCATATAAAGATCATTCAAATTGGAGTTCTAAAACTCAAGATAATTGACTTCAAAGTAGGGTATTCGAAACTGCCAATTTTTCAAACTTCACCCAATCTTAATTATCTTAGATTCTAATTCTCCAAATTTGTTTTTATGACTAAGAAATGATGAAATATAACTTATACTTCAATTATAATTGAAAAAAACACAACTCAAAGAATTTAAAGTCACAAATCTGGACCTTTATTGAACAAATGAAATAATTAGTGGATCAAAACAGAACTTAAAAAAGATCGTGGATCAAAATTGAACTAGGTATAAAATAAGTTGACCAAATCTGTAATTTCCTTAAGATTGTATATATCGTAAGACTAGAACATGCGATAACATTACCATAACTCTTCATCACATCACGTTACATAATAGTATGGAGTTTAATTAAGAAAGTTTTACCAACTAGCTAGCTTGTGGTGAGATTTTTCTCCACATTATTGGAGATGTCCTAAGTTTAAATCCTCATGTCCCCAAGATTAAAGAAATTATATATATATATATATACAGGCTCCTTCTATTGAGGTATATCTCAACTTATTTATGTTGAGGTATACCCTATTAGGGCCCACACGAGTCGTTTTATGTCGATCCGAACCTTTCATTTTTTACATCTCTATTGATAGATCATCCTTGCAAAAAATTAGCCAAATTGAAAATCATTTGCCTATCTAACTTTGATCAAATAAATGGACGAACCAAATATTTTCGATGAAACCGTCCATTTGTTTTATCATAGTTAGATAAGCAAATGATTTCCTATTTGACTAATTTTTTGCAAGGATGATCTATCAATGAAGATGATCCTTATGAACGGTTCAGATCGACACAAAACAACTCGTGTGGGCCCCAACAAGGTTATACCTCAACATAAATAAGTTGATGTATACCTCAATAGAAGGAGCCTGTATATATATATATATATCTATAGGCATTAATCTTCAAATAAAAAACAAAAGAAATAATAATTTTTTTTCAAAAGGAAAAAGAAAGTTGTAGACATCATTTATTTTTTTGGGCCACTAAGTTGTAGACATCACTTAATTCGATTTAACTAGTGTTAAAATGAGTGCCATCTTACCAATATAATAAAGGGAGATTTAGAGTTTAGTTCATTTTATGAGTCTTTCTTAGACTAAGACCAGTAGTGATTTAGAGTTTTTAATCAAGTTATTTTATTTTTTTACTTTGACGACTTTATGTTAGGTTTTAACTCTGAAATTTTGGCTAACATGCAGTCTCTACAAAACTCACTCTACACCCCAAGAGGGGAAATACCCTTCAAACTGGGAGAGGACTATATTATGAATTAAAATGATTTTTTTATAAATTAAAAGAACTTTATTATGAATTAAAAAAAATTCTTATAAATTAAAGAACTTTATTATGAATTAAAATAATTTTCTTATAAATTTTAAAACACACTCGTTCTCCATCTAAAAACTGTTTTGCTAAATAACTCAAGTCTAATTATCTTTATAATAAATAACTAATCATGCTTCCTTACATCATTGATTTTGAAGACATAATAATGCTTTTCCTATGTATCTAATTAATATATTAATAAGAAGGCCATTGATTGTATTTGACCTATATACACAAAGACATAACATTTATTGGCTCATTTGTTTCGAGAGTAATGCTATTTGTACACACTTATCTCACCATATTAGTTGACTATCTTATGTGACAGTTGATGAAGTCATGTCATATCAATTAATTAGATGGGTTGACATGGCCTCATCAACTGCCATATAAAGTGTTCAACTAATATGGTAGATAAGTGTGTACAAAAAGCATTATTATACTCTTGTTTCAATTACATAATATATACATCATGCTTAATTGTATATACTTAATTAAAATAAAAGTACTTAATTAACTTTATTTACTTAATTAATATATATATAACACTTTCTATTATAGAGGTGTATTAGTATAGTACCAAAAAAAAAAGTTACAAATAGTTTTATGGGAGACTTAGAGTTCAGTCTATTTTATAAGCCTTTTTTAGACTAAGACCGGTAGTGATTTAGGGTTTTTAATTAAGTCATTTTACTTTTCTTATTTGACGGCTTTATGTTTCCGCCCAAAATCTCAGAGTTAAAACCTAACATGCAGTCTTTACAAAATCCACTTTACACCCTAGAAGGGAAAATACCCTTCAAATCGGGGAAGAACTTTATTATGAATTAAAATGATTTTTTATAAATTATTATAAAATAAAAAGATTTTCTTATAAATTTTAAAACACTCTTGGTCTCCATTTAAAAACTATTTTTGTAAAGGATCTAAGCCTAATTATCTCTAGTTTTATTCATAAAAAATGTTGTGCACAAGAATAATTGGTTTTATCTTCATCTATTTCTTTCTAGTTTTATTTTCATTTGTGTAATAAAATGGCTCATCAACTAACTCAATTTTCTTTAATAGTTATTAACGATGTATAGTAGAGGATAACTTTCATGCACATGTGATACTGATTTGGTATCACAACATAGAGAGGAGAGTGAGTCTCAAAACTTAATGTCCAAAACATTGATTCCATCTATATTGTGATATCTTCTCATAGTATGGGTAAAAGAAGCTCCCTCATAAATTAAAAATTGTCTTCTATCCTCATTGAGGGTAATATTTTTTCTGGCCATGAATCTTAATATGATTTCCTTCTTTTCTATAAATTATCTTTTAGCCAAAAAAAGAAAATATATATAATACAAATAATTTTATCCAAAATAAATCCACCGCCCGCGTTAATGGAACAAATAATTTTGAAATGAGTTTGGGGTTTACAGTAATTTGGTCAAAGGAATCAAAACTAGCACATCAGGTTTAAATGTTCAATTAATGTTAACCGCATCACAATATAAAATGCCAGGAACAAACATTTCTCAAATCAAATACAAATATATTTCTTCTTAAAAAGTTAAAAACCTGACGTCAGAAGAAGATAGGTATACTTACCACTCTTTTTTGGCGCGTGAAATACACTAGTTTCGCCTCCCACATGCAAATGGATAGAATTAGTGGCTCACCTTTTCAATTTAATATTATCAAATTTATTTATTAAATAATATATTAAGAGTTAGGCTGATCAGCTGACATAAAAGATAAGTGAGGAATAATATATTCAAGAATTGAGTTTAACGTGATTGTAAAATCAATACAGGAGAAAACAAAAATTAAATAAATAAAATATTGTAATATCAGTTGATGTATAAAACTAAGGTTGCGATTTCACACTCTTATTTAGTACATTTGCACTCCTCATTCTATTATAAAAAAATACAAACCAGAGAAGAAGTGCAAATTTATAAGATTTCGACGTGAAAAACGCTACCCAATATTTAATGGGAATGAATTCGTGATATTCTATTTTTAACACAAAATTTGACATAAATATTCAATAGGGCCAATTCTATATAAGATTTTAATGATCTGAACCGTTTATTTTGTAGGTCTCCATTAAATGAACATTTTTGCAAAAAATTAGATAAATCAGAAATTATTTACCTATAAAAATTAAATGGTTAACAAAATAAACACTTGACATATTAACCATTTAATTTTATATGGTAAATGATTTATGATTTACTTAATTTTTTACAAAGATGATCCCTTAATAGAGACCTAAAAAATAAACAGTTCGGATCGTTAAAATTCTATATGAAGTGGACCCACTAAAACTTTGTATCAAAAATATAATGTCATTCATCCTGCTCCATATTTAATATACTAATATAGCGAGTGTAAGGTTAAGATTGAATTGAAGTTTATGGGTCCTTTCTGCCTGGAATTTGGCACCACTCGATGGCCTATTTCTATCACAGGGCTACAAAATGAGCACAAATTTTGCCCCACTTGATTGTACATTGTGTACTGCTTCCCTCACTCGGCTAAAATGTCAAATTGTCAATGACACATTTACATCCCCCCACCTCTCTCTCTCTCTCTCTCTCTCTCTCTCTCTCTCTCTCTCTCTCTCTCTCTCTCTCTCTCTCTCATGTATAAAAAGCACTTTTGGGTTACTATTCCATATTTCTTCCAATACATTGTAACCGTTTAACAAGCTGCAAAAAGTTTGATACAAGAAATATATACAAAACAATTTTCACTTGACCTTATAAATAGCCAGCAATCAGTCCCAAATAGTACGTACCAAGCAGATCATTCACACAAAAAGCTAGCTTGCTATATATATAGCTGCAGGGCTTTAATTTCTAAGCCAAAAAAAGAAAAGAGAATGGAAGGTGATCATCATCATGAGGCAGCAAAGAGCTCATCACCAACAAAAACTAAGTCATTCACTAGCGCACTCACACTGACCCAATTGGGGGTATCCCATGTGCCCCAACGCTATGTTCTTCCTCCCTCTCAACGCCCAAGTCCTTATCCAAATCTCTCTACCGCCCTTCCCATTGTAGACTTTTCCTCTCTGCAAAGTCCTCTTAGGCCCCAAATCATCAACGATATTGGGACTGCTTGTAAGGAACTAGGGTTCTTTCAGGTACATATATATAATTTCTGCCCTTGCTCATCAATATTTTCATGCAACTGTTATAATATAATATAATATATAATTAGTCAGGGAAATGTTATTTCCATCCCTAAAATTGTCATTACTAGAGCACTACATGCATATGGTTGTTGTACCTCATGTATGTGAAGCTTGTACGTTGCTCTGACAATTAAGCTCCGACAATATAACATATGTTTTTTTGTTAAATAATATAACGTACGTTAAAAATAACGGTGTTGTTCTTTACGTCCAATTTCATTGCATGCATATGTACGCAATTAGAGCCACTATAATTAATTTTAACCCCGGCCCCTTTCATGCTCCGCGGGAATGTTTCTTACACTCCCACACTAGAGTGCCAATAACGTCATCCCTTGTAATTATTAACCTTTCCTAACCTAATTTGTTAAACTTCTTGTAGGTGATCAACCATGGAATCCCTGCTTCAATCATGGAAGATGCCCTAAGTGCTGCAAATGAGTTCTTCAACTTGCCTATTGAGGAGAAAATGCTTTTAGGTTCTGATAATTTTCATGCACCAGTGAGGTATGGGACAAGTATAAATCATGTTAGGGATAAGGTTCACTTTTGGAGAGACTTCATCAAGCACTACTCCCACCCTCTTTCAGATTGGATCCATATTTGGCCATCAAATCCTCCCTGCTACAAGTAAGTAGCCAAGCACATCAATTCTAATTCATAGCTAGCTAGCTAGTTATTGATCAATATATTGTTCAATATATGTGCATGTTGACACATTTGGAAGCAAACCCATTAATGAAGTAATGAATTAATTTATTTCTACATATGATCATAGGGAGAAGATGGGAAACTATGCCAAGGCTGTGCAAGTGTTACAAGAGAAATTAATGGAGCTTGTTATAGAAAGCTTGGGGCTAAACCCTAATTACTTACAAGAAGATGTTGAAAGTGGGTCCCAAGTAGCAGCTGTGAATTGCTACCCAGCATGTCCAGAACCACAACTTGCACTAGGCATGCCTCCCCATTCAGATTATGGCTCCATAACGATCCTACTCCAGAGCTGTCCAGGGCTTCAGATTATGGACCAGGCCAAGAACTGGATATCAGTCCCAGCCATTGAAGGAGCTCTCCTAGTTCAGCTGGGAGACCAGATGGAGGTGCTCAGCAATGGCAGGTACAAGAGTGTCGTTCATCGGGCAACAGTGAGTGAAGACAAGAACCGGATTTCCATAGCAAGCCTGCATAGCCTTGCCTTGGAGAAGAAGATAGGACCTGCACCACTGCTTGTGGACAAAGAACATCCAAAGTCATACAAAGAGTTCAGCTTCAGAGAATTTCTTGATTATATCACGAACAATGATATTATTAAGGGAAGGTTTATTGAGACCCTGAAAGAGAATTAATCCATGAGCAGATCAGGGATGCAGAGTTTTTTTTTTTTTGGTACACGAAGCCCAAAAGAAAAGAAAGACTCTAGACTAAAACAGCTCTAGCTCTAACAGAGCCAGAAGCATCAGCAGCAAGAAAGGGAGAAACTACATCAGGAGGTTCCTCAAACCAGTGAATACCCAAGCTGAGCTCCTTGCTAAGGGAAGCTAAGCAATCAGCAGCAGCATTTTGGTCACGGAGGATGCAGAGTTTTTTATTAGGGGCTTAGGCCACATACATATAGCTAGTAAGCTTAAGTTTCATGTATACACATATATGTATGGGGTAATGTACTCAATTACTGTTTTAATTAGCTTCTGATCACTTTTATGTGTGTCTTGTGTATTTTGAGCCAGCCAAAGTTTATAAATATTATTGTTATTCAAATTGTGTTGGTATTTAGTCCAGTCTTTGAGGTGCATATATGATTGTGCGAGTACTGTTGTTGCACGAAACAGTATTTTTTCTTCCATATATAGCACTTTCGTTATGAGAATATAAAAGATTTTTCGTGGAAAATACAACTACTTCCTGCATTTTCATGTGGCAGCGCATTTGCATAATGTAGAAAGATATGTGTACCTTGTGCAACTTCTTCAACAAGTACTAAAAGTGTTTCTCTAAACCCAAAAAGTATTTTGTCTATTTCAACTAGAAAACACTGTTTTTCATTAATCCAAAGCACTTTTAACACTCTCTTTTTTTCTTTTTTTGGTCACATAATGATATTCATAGACAAAACGGCAACAAGCAAACAATACAATACAGAGGAAGAGAGGTAGAGGGGATGGAGCCCAGGTTCTTAAAACCCAAGGAAATGTAAAGCAATACGTACAACACTTTTAAAACTCTCAAACACACTCCCAAATGCTAGAAAAAGGCTTCTGGTTAATTGTTTGGTAGCTTGTTGGTAAAATTTGTGACAGAATTTTAAAGAATAATATATAATTGATTGCAGAAAAATCTGCTTCTTTGGCTGCTGTTGCATTAATTCAAGTGAATAGGACTTCATTTGTTTGACTAGTGGAACTCTAACTATATATTATATATAACATCGATCAAATTTCTCATCACTTGTTTGATTATTTCGTTTATCAATCTCGTTATTTTCTTTTCAATATTTATATACAACTAATTAAAGAATTGATGTGCAATTTCGGTATTATATAACCAATTTAAGAGTTGTTAAAATTCGATCAACAAACAGAATAATTCATCATGATCATGATCATTTTCATCATCATACACAGCATATATTGTTACCAAACCCACAAAATTAAGTAATTCAATCACACGTTTTTATTGATAGGGTACAAAATCCACAACTGTAGAACATCAATACTCAACTAACGATTGAAAATAAGTAAAAAAACAAAACCAAAATTACAAGTTGAAATTACCAATGATCTAGGTAATTCACTTTGAACAATAGGAAATAAATAAAGTGAGACTACTTACAGATTGTTCAAACTATCTAAAAACTTAGGTCTCTGCTTCTCACGTGCTGCTCTTTGTTGATCTTCTTTATTCCTTCTAAATTCTTATTGGGAACCTTGGCTTTCTCAGTTACAGAGAAGAAGCGGGAATGAACTGGAGTGAGGGATGGTGGTATGTAATACTGTACATCACACCTTATCTATGGGCTATATCAATCTGACGGTTGGCATTTACTATAGCCCCAATAGATGTGAATGAATGATCGACTACATATATTTAGAGTGGGATGTCAGCAAAAAAGATATTTGGGAGGGGATGGCATAGCATATGAGTACTCATACGCATTATAAATGAACAAAGACTATTCCCAAGGGCCAAGCAAATGACTTTCTTATTTAGGTTGCGACCTAGTAGATGGAAATTTTATCATAACAATAACTAGCTAGCTGATGGGCAATTAAATTACTTAAAATCTCAAATTACGTGTTTTCTAGTTTCATGGTTTTCATCGATCATGATACCTATTAAATAAAATTAATGGCCTTAATATAGATCCATGATACATCAATCAACATGCGACTAGTGCGATCATAATAAAATAATGATAATCATGCATTATGAAGTAATTTTTTTTGGTGGAACCGCCGCAGCAATAGGACCCCTTCTCATATGCAAGAAGTCGGTCCCAATATGATCATCGTACTTTAAAATTTATTTGCATCATCATACATAATTATGACATGATAATGATGCATCACTATAACGGTGATAAGCAAATACAAATTTTCCATCAAAACGTGCCACGTCCACCTCTATGTAACAATCTGTTTGAAGGAGGCAATTCAATGGGTGTGAGTAATACTCACAAAACTTGGTTTTTTGGCAACCAGTGCCAGCAGATCCCTTAAATGAAAGAAGCAACGTGTCAAGCACAGATGCGCTAGCACCACGTTTGGGGATTGAGAGAAAGCATGGCTAAGCGCTTACATAGCAAAAGTTGAATCGCGTACGTTGTCATGCTATGCTTATCTTAGCTGGTTCAAAAGAGAAAAAAGTCGGTTTATTTATTTATATTTGATTTGAGCTGAGCATGACTCAGCATGAGTGGAACTTGAGATTTTTTTAGTATGAAGAAAAAAAAAACTATTAAATTAATAATTAGTTTGTCAATTTATTAAAAAGTAGTAACTACTAACTAGTAAGCAACTCTATATTACTTTTTTTTTTTGGCCAAAAGTAAGTACTTTATATTACTTTGATACCCAAAAAAAGTAGCCCCACACTATATATTGTATTTTCATTCCTTTGTTAAAGAGTAATGTTATTTGGTCCAAAATAATTGACCAAATTGTTTGAATCAAATGAAGTGGCAGCCATCAATTAGGTGTCTTGGCTCAAGTATATATTAAAACACTCAATTGATGACTGCCACTTCGATCATTTGATCCAAGCAATTTGGTCGATCAGTTGTTTTGGACCAAATTAATACCATTAAAATAAAAGGTTTACCTTTTCTCTTTTCTTTTTCTACTTGATGTTATTTGTATGAGTTGAGAATGACTCGTCTTGATTATGATTCACTTTTATAGATGTTTTTATTTTTATCAATGAATAATGTTATCATTCTCCTCTACAAAACAAAGAAATTAACCTTACATGAGTTAAATCAAAATATCCTCTCTATTGATAAAAAAAAGTATAGGTTTCTATAAAACTAACACATTCATTACAAGAAAAATGGGTTATAGGGGCACTCAAATAGGGGCGGAATAAGGGAAGTGCCTCTAATTAAAAAAAACGTAAAGGCACAAATTTGAGAATTGCCCCCGTGTTTTTTTTAAGAAATAAAGTGACAGAAAATAAACGCTTCTATTTATATTAGTGGCAGTAGAGAATTGAAGCGCCCCTAGCATTTTAACAAAAGATATAAAGATAGCAACACATATCAATCTGTCTCTATTTTTTAAAATGATTTTAATTATTATTAAGGGCGTTTTGTATCTGCCCCTATCCTTTTTTTAATTAATTTGAACAATGGGGGCGGAATAAGGAAAATGCTTCTAATTAAAAAAAAATAAAGGCTTAAATTTGAGAAATAAAGTGACAGAAAATAAACACCTTTACTTATATTAGTGGCAGAAGAGAAACGCCTCTAGCATTTTAACAAAAAATATAAAGATAGCAACACATTAATCTGCCTCTATTTTTTAAAATAATTTTAATTATTATTAAGGGCATTTTGTATCTGCCTCTTGGATCTAGTGTCTCAATCGTAGGTGATTTAAGGTCTGCTTTAGGGTCACGGGTTTGAAGGCTCGAGTTCCAGGTTTGCGACCCGAACTGGACTTGGTTTAGCAATTGAATTCCAAATGATACATTTACAATAAACGATTAGTTTTTTAATAAAAAAAAGTATTGTTCTTTTATAAAAAAAGTATTGTTCTTTTAATAAAAGAATGGAATGTAAATAAATCATGACCATGAAAAATTCACATGACTAAACAACTTTCCTTTCTATATAAGAGGGAAAAAAAATTTGGATTTTTCCCGGCCACAATGTAGTTTTCATTGCATCCATCTAATAAATTATTTTTACCTAGTTTTACTAGGGCTGGGTTTTTATACCGAATTACCGAAAATTACCGACAACCGACCGACCATGATACCGAAAAATACCGAACTAGCCGGTTACCGATACCGATACGCGGTATTTATACCGATACCGATGATTTCGGTAACGGTATTGGTTTACAAAACCCGATACCAACGGTATACCGATACCGACCGTATATTAAAAAAATATAATTAAAATAATTCATTTTTATACATTTCTATACTATATCGATATACCCTAAATAAAAAATACTAAAATACTAAATACCTTTCTATATAATTTCTAATTTTATATAATACATTTCTAATTTTCTATAATTTATATAAAACATATATAAATTTATAAACCCTATAACTTATTAACTTATATATTTTTTAATTTATATGATACATTTCTATATAAAAACTAATTAAAAATATCCTAAACCCATATATTATACTAAATTATAAACCCTATATAGTATATGTATATGATATCTCATACTAACTTACTAATTTCTATACCCTAATAGTCTAATACTATAAATTTATACTTCATCGATTCATAGTTGGTAACTTGAGTTTGGTATATAGTATATAGTATAATACTATAATATGATATAATACAGTATAATATGGTATAGTATAGTATAATATGATAATATTAGTAATTTAATTAGTATATTGTATAATATGATATAATATAGTAAAATATGGTATAATGTATTAATATCAATATGGACTATGGAGTTAGGACTATTTATGATTTATGTAATTACCTCAATCATAAATTTATAATATAGTATAATATATTATTATTAGTTTATGGTATTAGTCATTTAGCCTAACAGCCCTATTAGGTAATATACTAATGTAGTATACTAATATACTAATAATGTAATATACTAATATCGTATATACTAAATAGTAAATAGTAAATAATATATAGTTATATAACTTATATTATATACTATATACTACATACTAAATAGTGTATAGTATTTACTAATATACTATAAAAGTATAAAGTAGTAAAGTAATATAGACTATATAGTATTAACTATTAAGTATATACTATATACATTAATACATTATAGAAGTATAAAGTATAGGCTATACTGCTATAGTGCTATACCCTAAGTTTTAGGATATAATTAATGATATAAATTAAAAAACATATAGACTATTAAGTATTAACTATATACTATAAAAATTTAAAAAACATATAAATTATAGGGTTTAGTATTTATAAGTTATAAGTTATAAATTTATAGTATATACTATATAGTAAGTTAGTAACTAGTAACTAGTTAACTACTAACTATAAGAATAAACTATAAACTATAAATTTAAAAACATATGTAACAAAAATAAAAAACTTCAAACCCCAACCAAACCCCAATTGAAATTTGACCCCAAAAAACCCTAAACCCTAAACCCCCAAAGTCCAAACCCCAAACGAAACCCCAAAATACCCGAATCCTACTATTCATAAATTTCTAATTTCATAATGTCTAAACCCCGAAATCAAGGGGCATTTTAGTAATTTTGTAACCTAGGATTTAAAACCCCAAAATAAAAAATCAGAAATCATTCCTGATTTCTCCAAAAAAACATCCGCACCCACCCTTTCTCTCTCTTCTAGCTATTTCCGGCGAGAACTTCGCCGTCCAGAGGCCAATGCCGGCGAGACCACTTCCATCCTTCTCCTCTCTTCTCCCTCTTCCTCCCCATGTCTATCACCCATCCACAAAACAAGCCACCGCCCCGAATCGGCGCTTGACAGAGCCGACTCTTTGCGGTGGCGATCCGCCGACTCCGGCAGATTTGAGGTGCCGGATCACCCCAGGATCGTTCCCCTTGATGCACTGAGTTCAATGGTGCCTTCAGATGTCTCACCCGACCTCCAGCGCTGGCAATTCAAAGGAAGAAAGCCGACGGCTTGCTGTCGTCGAGTTTTGGTTTCCCAGTGCCTCTCTCTTCGATCTGCCGCCCTCCGGCAACGGCTGGTGACGAGACCGAGCTCATCATGCTCGACTACTCGCCCTCCTCCTCCCCTCTCTCCCTTTGGTCTCCGCCCTCGCCGCCTCCCTTTGGTTTGCATTTCTGGGTTTTGCTGATAGTGGGTTTGCCGATACCGTTCCGACACCGCCTAGCTCCGACCGATACCGAATGCATCGGTTTTCGACTACCGTCAGCACGGTATTGGGGTCCAAAATCCTCCCTCCGCTCATTCTCGGTCGGAAGTCGGTATGTGGATTTCGGTACGGTTACCGTGCCGAACCCACCCCTAAGTTTTACTATAAGAATTATAAATAATTTCAAATGTTCATAGAGCAATATGCTTAATAGTGTATATATATGTGTGTGTGTGTGGACGCGCGTACAAGTGTATAAGTGCACGTTCATATATGTGCGCGTACAAGTGTATAAGTGCGCGTTCATATATGTGCGCGTACAAGTGTATAAGTGCGCGTTCATACATGCGGGTGCAAATCTTTTATATATATGTGGTCTTATGTTAAAAATATCCTTATAAAATTAAATACATTAATTTTTTTCTAAAGTGAAGCCACAAAATATTTCATTTACAATAAAAAAACAAGGAATAAAATATCTTTCTTTTCCATAATCTATACATACGACAATTCTCTAAATTAAGTACGAGGAGATCCACAAACTTAAAAGTGTGGACGTCATTTTTAGGGCCACCTCGCAATGTAATGCAATAATTCGAACCATATATAGTTTCAAGTCCACTTATTCTTATAAGAAAATTAGTTAAATTAAGAATCATCTAATTATCTAATTAATTGTGTTCAAACAAATAGACGAACACAATGTTTGAAATGATCCTAATGATGATGAAATAATCTCCAATTTAGTTGAATTTTGAAGGAATAATTCTTATGTGAACCTGAAAAATAGATGATTTGAATTGTTGGACAACAATGTTGTTCCAATAATGTTCACAAATTGTAAGTTTTTGGATGTCCACTCTAGAAAATTAATGTTTATACCTATATCCTATTCATATATTAATAATTAACTTATTTTTTTATTAACTGTTTATAATACCTAACTCCCAATAACTATAACGATTAAAAAATGAAATATTCTTTCCACATAAGAAATTTAAGAATGTACAAAAAATTCTTGAAGTTCTTGATATTCACACAAAGACCCCCCCCCCCCCCCCCTTCACTTAAAAAGACAATAAGATAGATAAAAACAAGAAAAAAAACTTTTTTATTTATTTAGTTCCTTGAGTACTAAAAATGTATTAGGGCAGAAAGAAAAACTACTCTTAATTAATTTCAAACCTTAACTATTGAAGTTGCCTTCGACCCAAAAAAAAAAAGAGAAAAACTATTGAAGTACGTTGCCAAGACTAAATATCTACTAAAGGACAGTTAAATAATGTTTAGATTAAAAATCAATAGCTTTAACGACGACTAGCTTGGTAATTAAGGGTAATCACCAACGAATAGCTTGGTAACGACGATTAATGAATTAAGGGTAAATAACGACGACTAGCTTGGTAATTAATTAAATTAGACAATTTAAAAAGAGAAAAAGAATCTCTTTTATTTTTTGTGGTAAACCCAAGAATATATTAGAACGTTACAAAAAAAACAAATTATAGCTTTGTGAGTATATATCCATAGAAAAAGGATTTCGTTTGAGATAGAGAATCTCTCCCATCATGCATTAATTAATTTTGTGAGTGGTAGACTGTGTACGTGTGTGTGTATATATATAGTTATATATATATATATATGCACAGTTAGCTTTCACATCTAGTTATTTTTTCTTATCTTTTTGTTTTGTTTTTAATTACAGCTTTTACATATATATAGTTAATTTTTACAAACTAAACATAAAAGCTTTTTATTGTTTTCAACTTAATTACTTCATTAAGGTTCCCCTAGCTATGTCACTATTAAAAATAAATGAAATTTGAGCAACGGGGAAAGGGAAGCAGATCGAAGGTAGTTTGAAAGAACTACATTTTTTCTTTAAGAAACAAAGATCGAAAATCTAAATAAATAAATAAACAAACAAATCAATAACCCTCAAGTTAAACTTACCTAGCCAGAGAATGCTTGCAGCCTTGCAAGGTCAATGCTTAATTAAAGAATGTTAAATTTTGTAAACTTGGTAATTAGAACTTTACCTGGATAATCCAAAAAATGAAGCTGGCTTAGCTTGGATTCGCAGCACTTGGGTGAAGTATAGCAACAAAGGCATGCATTGTGAGTAAAATTATCGATGATGAAGGTGATGATGATAAATTATTCAAACACACCCACCATGGAAATAATCTAATTAGTTAAGAACAACCAACGTACTCTAACAATCTTCTTTAATTGGTACTTAGAAGTAGTACCTAGCTAGTACTCCTTTCTTGAGCTAACTAGAGACCAATCTAGCACTCGATCTCTTGATCAATAGTCTTTCCCCTAGCTAGCAAGCTTCTTATATATGCATGGTTAGCTAGCTAGTTGTTGATAGAGTTAGAAATGTTTTGGACGTACATATATAGCTACTAGCTAGCTATAGCTACGAGGATATATGTTATATATCCTCAAGTACTGCACTACGTACGGATCAGAAAGATATATCATGCTCATGAAGCAATTCTTACGTACAGAAAGTACTACTGCTCCATCTGTTAAAAGATTTAGCAACATATATATAGCTGCTACTTGCTAGCTAGCTAGGCTGGCTTTCCATCGAATGTCCTCTGTGGCTGCCTCAATGATCAGTCATCACATATATATAAAGAAGATCGAATTTATAGTCTCTATTTTGCGTGTGAATTCTGCGTGCCAAACTATGTAAAAGAGTGCATGCATGTGCTGCCCCCTTGTATTTGCTTCATCTTCACCACTAAGTGATAAGAAACAACTTTTTTGTTGTAAAATCATTCATTAAAAAAACAATAATAATATTATAATATTAGACCCATCAAATTACGTGTTAATAAACATATACGTTAGTATCTTACTTATTAGAAATAAATGAGTTAAGAAATAAGTCTAAATCAAATAAATGAAAAACGTACTGTTACCTCATGATAAATAAATTTGGTAAGCGAGACACTACTTAAAAAAAAAAAAAATTAATTCTAAGTGATGGAGACATTAATTTCTTTGCCACTAAGGTGTGTGTGTAAAACAGCTTGTATGTTCTCACCAAAAAAACCGCTTGTATATCTAGCTAGCTGGTTGTTTAAGTGCAGAAGCTGTGGGTACTACTTTAATGAAAAGCGGTTTTACATATCTACATGGGAGGTTCAACTATGTATGTTAAACATTCACTGTATGAACAACTAGCTAGCTTTGATGATCCATCATGCATTGAAAAGAGAAAAAGACAACCTTTAACTTGGGGACGTTCAACTAGGCTCATTAATTCAAGGCTAGCTCCAACTGCATGCAGGTGCGTTTACTTAAAATTAAGGGGTCTGTCATCCATGAACTCATGACTCAAATTTCAACACAATTAGCATGGAATGAATACAAACAAACCAGCAAACAAGCAAACAAGCAAACAATTAATTAATGTTTATTGTTAGCGTATATATAATGTAATGGCAGCTCGCTGTATAGTTTTTCGAAGTAGTAATGGCAGTGACATACCTGATCACATGGGGCGGTTTTTAATTTCTTTTTTAATTTCAGTTTTTATTTATTGATTTATTTCTGATAATGGATCGATCACATCCAAATGGGGCATGCAATGCAGTTTGTTTGCTGGTGTTGGCAATATATATATATATATATATACACATATTTTTTGTGAAGATATGATGGTGCTGGCGGCTTTGCCTACACAAGCTAATTGTAATAGGACAAAAACCAAAAAGAAGCAAGCTTTTTTTTTTTGGTAAATAAACAAAAGCAAGCTTTCTACATATACATGGTGTGGCGGTATGCATTAATCAAAGCAAACGTAGGAGGGCACATGGGTTCTGCTGGAAGCCTGGAACCAGCTAGCTAGCTTTTCTGTGCCACATCCTGAGCTTATATTAATTTACAGCTTGAGCTTTTTGCACGAAATTGCGGGATTTAATTCTTCATTGGATCAGATATCGAGAAACGTACGTTTAAAGGAGGAAGTTTTTGTCTTTTTTTCTTCTTCTTTTTTTTTTTTTTTTTTTTTTTTTTTTTTTTTGAGGTATATTATTCACACCTAGCTACAGGTATTAGATATGAATGCCTGTTTAACCGTCAGATCGATGTATTTTGAGAAATAAAAAATTATAAGTCGATTTTCTTATTTTGTGTTAGAAGACCATTTCATTACAACAGCCCAAAAGGGCAAAGAGTAACAATTACAAAAACCCAAAGCCCCCAGACACACTAACCATATAGATAGTGAGGCCCAACAACAAGAAAAGGGCACAGCCCAAAAAGTTAAAGCCCACAATATATATATATATATATATAGAAAGAAAGAAAAACCGGAAACTAAACAAATCAAAAACAAAATTTTCAAGTTAATGATTGTGTGGTTTAGTAGATGTCACCCAATTTTCCCTTTGTGAATAAAAAAACAAAAAATTTTCAAGAACTTCTTATTATTGATTAGCTAAGTATCATAAGGCCTTCTATAAGGAAAGTAAGCCACAACCCATTTTGGGTATTTTATGACTTTATTGAACATTAATGGGCCCGAAAAAGGAACCCAAATACACCCAAATACTCAAATAAGAAGTCTAAATTTGGGATACCCTGACACCCAAACCCAAAAGATGACGTGACCCAGCACATGTGTGAGACATGCCTTTTGAATTTTTTCAAGGGTTGAGATATGTGGCCCATTGCAAATCAACGACCCAGATTATGTCATTATTTGTTTTTTTATTCATTTAGAATTCATAAAAAATTGAAAAAATTGTAGAAAAATTCTCCATAATTTTGTAACGGCTAGTAAACAAAAATTTCTATATATACCTCACTCTTCTTAGTTTTTTCTTCACATTCTTCTCTCTTTTACACAACAATTTCAATATTCATAATTATTTTATATTAATATATTAATATTAGTATCATTTTGAAGAGCTAATTAAAATATTAATAATGATATAATATTCATAATCATAAAAGTTTATAAACTTTAAATTAATAGGCACTTAATCAAATTTATACATAAGTTAAATGCGTAACTCATTTTGGTATGTTGCTGAGACCCAAACCCAAATTTTGGACACTTTTTGATGGCCAAAATGGGTTTGGGTTTTTAGGTTTTGTTGTAGTAGAAGGCCTAATACTTTGATAAAATGTTTTGACAAGTTGGCAGGTAAAAAGAAGAGTTAACAAATTGAACTGTAGTGTCACCTTAAGGCCAATCCAAGGTAGCATATATATATATATATATATATATATATATATATATATAAGACTAGTCCATGTCCACTTAAAAGGTATTCACTTGTCTCCATCAATGACAAAAGATACAAATTTGATTTTGAAACAAGAATAAAGAAGATATTTTCCCTGTATAAAAAAAAAACAAATTCATTCAAATCTAATTTATTATTATTCTTTATGTGGCAGGTATGACTGAAGTGAAAGGCTATTTTGGAACCTACCACAACAACATGCAAAAATAATTGTCGATTTGAACTGTTCATTTTTTACATCTCTATTGATAGATCATCCATGCAAAAAATAAGCTAAATCGGAAACCGTTAAGATATCCAATTTGGATCAAACAAACAGTCTATAAACACCTAAATTTTGACCGCTTAATCAAATAGGTAAACGGTTTCCGATTTGGCTGAGTTTTTGTAAGGATGATTTATCAATAGAGATGTAAAAAATGAATTATTCGGATTGACACAAAACGACTTGTGTGGGCCTCACAAAGGGGATCCCTCATTTAGTGTTAAATGATGGATCCTTCATTTAAAGGCCTCTATATATATATACTCCTTCAAGTGTGGGATCCCACATTTAGTGTTAAATGTGGGATGGGGCGGATGGGTCCACTTCATGTAGTTTTCCAACAATCTGAACCGTTTATTTTTTAGGCCTTTATTCATACGTATAATTAATATTACATATAATTAATATTGCAATCTGAACCACATTTTACAATTCTTGGCAAAGCTTTGCCAATTTTTACCCTCACATCAATATTGGAGAAGATAACAAATTGAGAATGCATATTTTTTTATTTAGTTGGAATTACATTTACTGAAATTGAGATGGATAAGATGGTCTTTTAACAAATATGATATTAATGAGATATGAAAAATAAATAATCATGTGTACAAAATTCTTGTGCCATAATAGGGCACAAAATCTTTATATATATATAATGCATTGAGAATAACCTCAAAGTAGTCCCACGACGAGATCATAATTCCAAAGATTTTGAAAGAAAATTGGAGACTCCACTACATCATCATTCATGCTAAAAGGAAGAAAAACACAGGCGCAACTATCTTAAAGTATTTCCTTCAAAATCAGAACGGGACCAAAAACAAGAAAAGACGTAAAACCTGAAGTTTGTTTATTTATCTACAAAATGGAAAGGTACAACAAGAAATTAAAAGCAAAAATAACATAGAAATGCTTCTAGTCTTGGACTCCCTAGTCAACGAGTGTAGGATTTATGCAACAATCCCCTCATCTTCCCCGCACTTTCGCTTTTCAGCACTATGCAATGCCTGCAGACCGAAACCTTCCACACTAAGGGAATGATTGCGCTCCTCCCATGTCGACACTTGAGAATTTTCCAAAGTATCCAGTTTAACCCTCATCTCCCTTGAGTAGTCGGATAACATTTTCGAAAGCTGAACATTCTCTTTCTTCATATCCTCCACCTTCTTCTGAGCTTCCATCAGCCAATTCTGATGTGTCTCAACGTGGTGGCGCAGGCCAACAATCTCCCAATTCCTGTCCAACAGGCGCTGACACAAATCAGCGATAGAAGCACTATTCCGATTAGCATTAGCCAAAGTTTCATGCACCGCTAAATCATCAGGCCTCTCAATTAAAAAGTATTGCTCTCTGGTAGTCAGTAACTCTTAGTCACCCCTACGATTATGGAGTCACTACTCACTGCTGAACTACTTGTTACAACAGGTATATTTGAAGAATAAAAACCATGGGGCAACATTCCACCTTTTGATTGTTCAGAAAGCAAAAGAGTAAGGTCGAGTTCAATTCTCGGAAGGGAAGCCATTCTCTCCCAAATAATTCAAGAATAAAGACTCTTGATTTTATTTAGTCCACACTACAAGAAAACTTATTTTTCCCGACAAAGATATTTTGTCGGGAAAGATCTTTTTTTGTCGGTAAAAGTTTTCGCCGACAAAATAATTTCGTCGCCCACTTTGTCTCCCAAAGCTCGTCGAGCAAACCTTTTGCCGACAAAATATTTTACTTTGTCGGGATATGTCAACGCCGACAAAGTTTTTTAGTCGGGAAATTAGTCGGTAAAGGCCATCGGACAATTAGATTTAGAGTTTTTGCCGACAAAGATTTTGTCGGGAAAGATAGTTTTACCGACCAAATGGTTTTGTCGGGAGAGTTTAAATCTTTTGCCGACAAACTCTTTGTCGGGAAAAGTCCTTTTTTGCGACAAAACTTTTTTGTCGGCCAAGATGTATATGTTTATGCTGACCAATATTTGGTCAGGAAAAATCTCTGCCGACAAAATAACTTTGTCGTTAGAAATTTCATCAATGATAATTCATGCACAAATTATTTTAATTAAATTAATTACATATTTAAAACTTTTTACAATTAACAAAACTGCAATTAGTGAAAGATACCTTTTTAATTCATATATCAAAAAACATACAATAAGTGAGTTCATGTCCATATAAAATAATACATACCCAACAAATTCCAAACATATAAATAGTACCCTAATTAACCATGCATGTGGCAACCTAATTCCTATCCAAAAAATTTACCCTGCAGTGGCAGCCTAATTCCTATCCAAAAAAATACCCTGCAATGGCAGCCTAATTCACATCCAAAATATACAACATAGCTGCATGCAGTGGCAACCTAGCTAATTCACATCCAAAATATACACCCTGCAGTGGCTGCCTAATTAACATTCAAGATATGTTTGATGCATGTCAAATTTATCAAAAAATATAAAGTCTAGATAACCCTAAAGAGGTGTATGATCATCCTCGTCGTCATGAGCACCATCATCTTGTTCAGGCTGTACCTGAGTATGTGTTGGGGGTAGTACTAACCCAGGGATAAGAGTCTGAAGCTGTGGTAGAAGAAATTGAATCTGTTGCATTAAACCCTCCCTTGCAGCCTTCTCTTCTTGAAGCTGAGTTCGCAGCTGCTCCAATTCTTTAGTAGTGGAATTTGATGGGGGAGTAGAAGATGATGCAAGATCGCGAAACCTCCCATAACCCAATCCACGGATTGCCCGTCCTGGTTTAGTACCCATTACATCCATAACAATTTGAGTCCCAACCTGAACAGGAACTGAAATATCTTCTACTGTTGTACCCTCAGGATACTCCTTCATGATATCATCAAGTATGGCATTTTGCTTCTCCATCATCTTATCCTAGAAACAAGTAAAAAATTTGGATAACATTAATAATCTGTTAGGCAAAATCAATAAGTAAAACTTGGAAAATATAACATACAAGAAGTCTTTGTAAATTTAAAGGCTTTGAGATAAAGAAACCAAATTCTTAGTATAATGGAAAACCAAATATAACATACAAGTAAAACTTGGAAAATATAACATACAAGAAGTCTTTGAGATAAAGAAACCAAATTCTTAGTATAATGACAGCATAAAGAGGATGCATTTGGATTGAGACAACAAAGGCTTCTTTTTTATTGACCAAGACAAAATATTGGCTTCCTTCAATTTACCAAACAAAAAAGAAAAATATAGGCTTCTTTGTCATGCTTTTACCGTTTTGATTCACATGTCCTTTACTCTTTTAAAAATGCCTAACAGTAAATGCCTTTTCTTTTGAAAACTTCTAAAATTTTTCTGGTGAATTGTTCCTGTGTGACCTGCACTTTGGTTCTAGATTCAAGTTCAGATAGCATGCTAATTAGTCAAGTATGATGCTATTGTCATCCCTCATCAATCTTTATTTGCTTGCGAAAATGTGAATGTGATGAAACATAACCATTAATGGAGACAATAGAAGTGAATATATATAGCATACAATCTTCATAAGACAGAACACAATCTAGAGAAGATAAGATATTGAAAAAGTGTTATGGTTGACTGGAGTGTGAAACAAAACTTGCAGTCCATTTATAAACCAGTCAATCCAAATCATAAATAAACCCCCTTTGCACCCCTTAATTTATGATCATTAACCTTTTTAAAAAAATTAACAAAACTTAGCTCCTCAAGCTAGGCCCAGATATTATAAGCATAATGGCCATCTTATATATTACAAAAACTGAGAATATTAACAACTGAGAAAATAAGACATTATAAGCATGATGGCCATCTTATATATATTAAAAAACTTACATATTTCTCCTTTGCTAGCTCATTGGTCCATGTTTTACCATCCTTCTTGTGGTGGACCTTCTTGAAGGTGACAACATCTGGAAACTTCTCCCCAGCCTGTAATTAAAACATGATTTTAATTTTACCTTATAAAGAAATCAACGTCATTATTCTTATATCACATGAAAATTTTACCTCATAAGCCTCTTGAAATGTCACACCGAACGGACACGACCCAGCACAATGGTTAATAGGCTTCTTGGTCCGGTTAAACTTGTTGGCCTCGGATCGCTTCTGCAATAATTGAAAAGGTTGGAGCATTACATATAGCCAAATGTTTACAAGTTGAATATTATAATATTAATTTGTACAAGTGACTGGAATTAATACCAAAAATGCAGGGCTAGAAAAAATATCACACAACTTCTGCCATTGTTCAACATCTCGGTCTGCCATCTCATCAGGAGGAGCTGCCCGTGCATCCTCATCCTTCTCAAAGGAAAGGTAGTAATCATGCAGCTCGTACTTGAACTCATTGTATGCCTTATTCATCACCTTATTAACATATTTATAACACCGGTCATCTTCCAAAGGTATATCAAAGTTTACCTACAATCCACGATTTAAAAAATTTGTAATTATGGCTAAAAAAAATTAGTAATAATATAACATATGAAATTGAAAAGGTTAATAGGAAACTCACTGTCAACTCCTCCATAAGGTCAACTCTAACATCTTGTGGAATGTGCCTCCAAAATTCATAATTCATTGGTGCTTCACTTCGTACAATGGCCCCTATGTCATTAGATAACAAGCTTCGTGTGGCTCTGTCAGGTAGATTACTAACGTTATGAAGAGTGACGTGAATCTTCTTCTTCATGGTTCGTGTGAGGGTGGAAGACTTAATTTGTCTACTTGGCCCTCTCACACCCCTTTTAGAAGCAGGCAAAGAACCCTCTGTGGGTGCTGAAAAGAGATAAATCAACATAAATCAAATTACCATACAAAATCAAATTGACTAAAATTAAATAATTGATTTTCAACCATTAACTTCTTACCATGGGAGCCTTGTTCATTACTGGTCTGGGGCATTGCAGAAGAGTCTGCATCCTCACCCAATGAGGGTCCTATATTAACAACAAACATATACAAGTATGAGAAAAATTATGAGAATTTAAAGTCAAATATTATGTACAAAAAAAGACTTACAATCAGCTTAATTGGTCTTGCTGAAAACAAACACTAGACTTAGACAAATTACTTAGAAGATATCCCAAATTCAACTCAACTCCACACCATTTCGAAAATAAAAAAATTTAATCAGATTTTAAGTGGGCTAATGAAGGTCATACCATTAGCAGATGTTCTGGCAGCAGTGCTTTGAGAACAAGACTTGTGACGACGACGTGCACTGGTAGACCGAGTCTGACTGGTAGTTTGGGGCATCGTAGTTTGTGGTGCCATAGTCTGTGGTGGTGAAGTCTACTGAACTAAAGTCTGGGGAACATAATTTTGGGGTGGTGAAGTTTGGCGAACTGAATTCTCAGGTGCTGAAGTGCAGCGAGATGAAGTCTCAGGTGGTGAAGTACGGCGAGATGAAGTCTGGAGGACAGAATTTTGGTGTGGTGAAGTACGACGAACTGAAGTCTCAGGTGGTGAACTGAAAGCTGTAAAAAGTCGCTTCCTTGGAGGCCTAACAGGTGGTGGAAGAGGGGTAGACAAGATGGTATCGGTCTTGCTCCTATTGGCTGTACGGCTCCTCTTTGCAGTACAAATAAGATCCATCGTTTGTCCATGGAAGTGCAATATTCTTGCTGGCTATGTAGAACTTATGAACATTAATATAGCACTAAAAATATAAACAAAACTTATACATAGCACCAAAAAAAAAAAAAAAAAACTTAATATATAACAAAAATTAACTCCTAGCAGTACATTATACAAAAGCAATTAACTAATACGGAACAAAAAATAAAATGATCAAATGATTACATATTAGCAATTAACTCATAGCATGAAATAGGTAATACATAGTAGCAAAAAAAATAACTAATACATATCAGCAACTTAACTCGTAAGAGCATCATATAGTTTAGTATACTCATCACTTAAAAAAGCATGCATTTTCTAGCAGCCAATCCCAAGGCTCATTATGTTTAGTTATAATGTATTTAAAAAAAAAAAAAAAAAAGAGTCCTCTAGAAATCATATTGAATTTGGATTAAAGTAATGGAAGATGCAAAAGATGTAAAGGAAGCAATTTGGAATATTGAAGGTGCTAGATTTCCTATATATCTTGACACCTAATCCTAAAGTTTTTCTTGTCTAGTGAAAAATTTAAAATTATAAATCATAAGAAAATGGCTGGATTTATTCATATTGTGTAGAGCTTTTCCCTATGTCTTCTAGTTCCCGTTTTAGTTTTTTGTTTGGGGGGAGAGAAAGGTAGACAGGGGACATGTAACTCTCACTAGTTAGAACTAATTACTTTCTTTGAAAACAATATTTTCCCTTAATATTTTGAAACACAAGAAATAAGCACAAAAAATATTCGTAAAATCCATCGCCTGTACTTTTCTATTACATTTAAAGTTGCTTCTTAAGGGACTAAAGAAGAGACTTCTAGCCTTAGAAAGTGGCTTCTTTTAAGTTTGTTTTTTTCTTTGTTTTCCTATGACAACTTGTATGAACAGATAACAATATTTAAAAGGGCAAACAAGCATAATTTATCTTTCCCCTAATATGTCAACAACAATTAAACAGGCAAGAACTTTACTTATAATTTGTCATTCACAAACTGGGTGACTATCTTTTGGTTACTATATTACTCTAAGAGTGCAAGCTTATTTCTCATCTCATGACAAAATTAGATGCATATATAAACTTAAAATCAAACAGAACAACAAGCAGAAAATTAAACAAACAAAAAACCTTAAAATATAAACCTAATAAAAATTAATACAATAACAAATTTACAAAATCAAATCCAAAAAAAAAAAAAATAGCAGATTTTTACCTCAAATAAGCCCTTGGAGCAAATCAACCTGCAAGCACAATACATTCAGAAACCAAATGATTAAATTGGAATGAGAAACCCATAATCCATTTAGAAACCATATCATTAAACTGAAATTTGAAAACCAAAACAAACAAGAAAAAGAAGAAAAAAGAAAACCTTTTCTCGCAGGAATAAGGAATGGTTTTCTGAAGTTTGGGTTTTGGGTTTGCGTTTGGATTAAAGGGTTTAGGGTTTGGGTTTATAAGGTCACAGAGTGTGAGAAAGGGGCTTCGGGTGTATAAGATCAGAGAGTGGTGGCGATCGAAATGGCAGAACAAATGAAACCCATAGATAGAGTGAGGTGGACTGTGAGAAAGGCGACGGCTGAGCTGGGTTTGTGGCGACGACGACGGAGGCGACGACGATGGAGGCGACGACGATGGAGGCAACGACGACGGAGGCGACGACGATGGAGGCGACGATGGAGGCGAGACTCGTGGGTGGAGAAGAGGCTGAGTTGGGTGGGTGAGAGCGTTCTGTGTTGATGGTAAACTGAGAGACAGAGTGGGGTGTGAGAGACTTAGAGCGTTCTTTGAATGCTCTGTTAATTTTGTTGAGAGGGCTTTTGGTTTTTTTTTTTTTTTTTTTTATGTTTCTCTACTTGACCCGACTAATTTCTGTCGGCCCATTGAAACCTAAGTCTTCACTACGCGGGAAAAATGCGCGCTATTTTTTTTGTCTAAATAGCTTCATTGTTTTCCCGACAAAACTAAGTTTTTCGCCAAAACTTGTTTTCCCGACAAACTATTTGTCGCCCAAAGTCATTACTTTGTCGGCCCATTTGGCTTAACTATTCTGTCCTTTTTTACCGACAAAATTATTACTTTGTCGTTAGAAACCATTTTGCCCGACAAACCTTGTCTTTGTCGGCTAAACTATTGTCGGGAAAAATAAGTTTTCTTGTAGTGCCAATAGAAGAACTAGAGAAAAGATTAAGCTTACAGTGGATATTACGTACGGTGAACAACACGCCTTGAACATGAAAAAACTGATTGACACGTTTCACTGCTCAAGACGCCATTTCTTTAAAGCGAATTCAATTTCGCGTATTTACGAAGCCATTGGTCTTGATGTAGGCCTGACAGTCTTACATAAACATGAATTATGACGCCGGACAATTTAGAGGCTATCAAGATTCGAATGTTGGATCATCTAAAAACCAACTATTACTAAATAAAAACCCTTGTCCGAGTAGAGCGACCCTAAGAGGTCCCGAGCTCGACAAGTAGAGACCCCAAAGGTCTATAAAAACCCTCGTCCAAGTAGAGCGACCCCAAGAGGTCCCGAGCTCGACAAGTAGAGACCTCAAAGGTATATAAAATTCTTGTCTGAGCAGAGCAATCCCAAGAGATCCCGAGCTTGACAAGTAAAAAACCCCAAAGGTCTATAAAGATCCTTGTCCGAACAGAGCGACCCCAAGAGGTCCTGAGCTTGACAAGTAAAAGACCCCAAAGGTTTATAAAGATCCTTGTCCGAGCAGAGCAACCCCAAGAGGTCCCGAGCGAGACAAGTAAATGACCCCAAAGGTTTATAAAGATCCTTGTTCGAGTAGAGCGACCCCAAGAGGTCCTAAGCTCGACAAGTAAAAGACCCTAAAGGTCTATAAAGATCCTTGTCTGAGGAGAGTGACCCTAAAAGGTCCCAAGCTTGGCAAGTAAAAGACCCCAAAGGTCTACAAAAACTTTTGTCCGAGCAGAGTAACCCAAGAAGTCTCGAGCCCGACAAGTAAAAACCTAGAGGTCTCAAGTTCAACACAGAGACTAAGAATCAAACGATTATTGACCGAGCCGAGACAAAATAACTTGGCAGAAAAGTTAAGTTTAACATTAAAGATAAAAAGACGTTGTCCACAAAAGCACCAAACATTGTTCACAAAATTACCAAACCCGAGCCACGTCTCAGCTCGAGGAAAAATAAAAAAAATAAACATAAAGAAAGAACTAATGGTTCTTGTCTTGAGCTTCATCCTGAGGAGAACTGAATGCCTGAGCCAGCCCAGAAGGCTGAACAGATTCAGAGATAACCGGAAGCTCGCCCTCGGTAGTGACTGGCGCCTGAACCTAATCTTCAATATTGTCTTCCTCTTCATCAGACCCTTCAGCCACGAAGTCGAGGTTCCATTCCGGGTGCTTGGTTTGGATTTTGTCGATCAAGTTCCAGAACCCATCATGCCTAGCTTTCGTTGCAGCCTGAACGCCGACCTCGCGCTCCTCCAGCACCCTCTTTTCGGCTTCCAAGACATCATTTTGCAAGTCTCGATTTAGTTTTTCCAGCGCAGCCACCCTCTTGTCAGATGCCTCTAGATTTTTAGCCAGAAGAGCCCTCTCAGCTCCCAGGGTGTTCAGCTGAACTTGCAATTCGGTCGCCCTCTTGTGCTCCTCCTCCCTCATTTGCTTCTCCTCAGCCAAAGCAGCATCCGAGGCTTCGTGCTTGTCCTTATAACTCTTCAATTGCTTCGCAGCTTTCACAGCCTCCCTTGCCACCTCAAATTGCTGCAAGGCGAGCTAGAAAGAGAAAGCAAAGTCAGAACAGAAAAAAGAAAAAGAAAAAAAGAGAAGTCTTTTAGGTTCTTACTTTCATAATCTGCTTGGAATTCTGCACAGCCATTTCGTCGAAGTCAGGATGCCCGGCTGGGGCCCACATCTTCTTAATAAAGCTCGGGGTCAAGACATTGACACAACCCCGAACAAAGCCAGAGAGATGAGCTCCCACCGTCATAGAGTCACCACCATCCGAGCCGACCTGAGGTTCTTGCCTTGTTCTCTTGTTCCTCTCTGTCTTAACTTTTGGAGCTTTCCTTTTTTCTTGATCCACAGGTTGGACAGGTGGACTGGTCTGAATCGTTGGCACGGGTGGTTGAACTGAGGAAGGCGAGCTCGACGTGTTTTCAGGCGGGTCAGATTGGCTATAAGAAGACACTCCTCTGGTCGGTTTTCTCCCCTTTCCTTTGTCCACCTTTTTGGCTATCTTAGCCGAACATTCAGGGTCATTGCGATTTAGCACCATTTCTCTGGCTTGACGCAAATTTCTCTTCGGAGAAGGAAAGTTGACCCCACTCGTCCCGATCTGCTCGTCACTTAAAAGAAATACGGCAGACCTCTCATTGGGAGGGAGATCTCTAACTTTCTTGAGCTCGGCTTTTTGAGGTTTGACAAGCCTGCACTTTTTCCAGATATCTGCAAGACAAATAAAACGGGTTAAACACCGATCCGAGCTAAAACAAACAAAAACAAAAACTTGGAAGAATAAAAAAAAAATAAACAAATTGGAGATTGGACAGATCCTAACTACCCTACCTGCTCTCCTAAAACACCGGCGACCCGAGCAACGGGATGCCTCTTTGGGTCAAATTCTCAATCCCCAGAAGCAAAGAAATATTGTTTTTTCCAAGTCTTCTGGGAAGTTGGATTCCTAGTAATTAACTGAGCTCCAAAGGCTTGAAAATTATAAAATCTGAGCTTGTTTGCCTCATTTGTCCTTAATCTGAAGCAATGAAAGAGGAGTCTGCTACTCGGCTTGTATTTGTTCACTCTTTTTCAGAGAATGTGCATGGCCAAAATATCCCTCAGCCAATATTGCAAAAAAGGATGTAGTGGTAACCTGACCCCGTATTCAACATTTCTAGGTACAAAGTCACCCATCCGCTTAGGGGTCGGCTCGGCCTTTCATTTGGGCCCGGCAACAGCATCAGAACCGAGCTCGGGATTTTGAACCTATCTCTAGGTCTTCTAATTCCAACTCCAACATTTGGTTAGGGATAAAGTCCGCTTTCCAAGACCGATCTTCATAATATTCAGGGTTGGTAGTGGGAGATCGGGTCGAGCTCGAAGCTTCTTGACCCCGATCATGATCGCCTGATTGGGCGATAATGATAAGTCCATAACTAGTGCTAGGCTCATCATGATCCTCATGTTCAGACTCATCTCTTTCGCTCTGAGCTCCCTCTTTAGCAGCATTCAACTGCTCGGAATCCGAGCTTACTTCAAATAATGAGATGGCACTAAGTATCTCCACCTCTGATTCAGGGGAACCTCTAACCTTCCCCGGACGCCTATCTACCGAGTCGAGCTCGTCTACTCACTGAACCAGCTCATCAAAATCAAGTTCAATAGATGGAGTCCTAGATGACTCTGTCTCACTATCCCCATCAAATGCATTACTCGGCTTAAGCTCGCCCTCAGAATCAGACATGTTTTGCCCATAAACAAAGTTCTAAAGAGAAATTCACTCGTTTTAGATCAAAAAGTGTACCAACTCAAGAAAAACCAAGAACACACACACTGGTATCCAGAAAAATTGAAATTCGAAGCAAAAAAGTGAGGAATCACTTACAGTTATCCCCGGTCACTCATTCTCTCTTCTCCAGTCGTCGAAAATGCCACAGACCACCATAATGATTGCTGGAACTAATTTCATAGCGAATCGGGGATAAGAGTATCGAAGAACTTAGGAAGTTTCTATGAGTTTGAAAGCTTGAAAAATTAGAGAGGAGCATAAATGGGAAGTAAAACCAAATGGAGGATCTTTTATACTTCCATGGGAATCTCAATCACTGCCGTTCATTTTGGCACTTCGTGTCTAAGAGGCACCATTAATGCACATGATGTCACCACACATCCTGAAGCGTCTTAACCTTTCTTATCGTGACACATGACCGGTTAGGTAGGAAGGACATATGGTGATTGAGGGTGGGTTTAGATAAGCTAATGTTGCCGCTTGAAATTCAACTCCTAATCCAAATGTTACAAGCTCGGATCAAAAGTTGGGGGACTTCTGTTTGTGGGAAAATCCCCCTTTATTCTCCCAATTAATATGATCCATACACGTGGAATGATTAACTCGTCAAGCAAGCTAATCCGATCAGCTCGGTGTCATCCTTGTCCAAGCCAAATTCAACGTCCCGGTCAGCCAGATCTCAACATAGGGTCTGAGCCGAACTCAAATAATAAAAATAGGCACATCCTAGATATGGTCAGCTCGGCTCAGACCATAAATATCATTTACGGAAAAGCCCAGTTCGGATGGAATAATGCCATGTCCACTAGGCACGAATATCAAGGGCTGGGCCAACTACACCTAAAGTAATCTTGGCAGTTTCTCAATTATTTCTGATACAGTAGTGTTAGATATCCCACATTTTTATACCACAATTTCATACCACCTTATGTGGCAACTTACATGACATTCATATATTGGACACTAAAAATTAAAAATAAAAACCCAAAAAGAAAAAGAAAAACTATGTTCAATAAAGTAATGACACATGAAATGGTATAAAAATGTGGTATAAGAATGTGGTAAGTATAACATTATTCTTTCTGATATGGAGTGACCACAATCCCATATTTCCTGAATTATGTGTCATTTAGTTAATGATTACATGTCTGATCATTATGACGGACCCCATCATAATGACTATAAAAAGCACTACCTTCCTAATATGGAGGGGGGATTGACATAAGAGAAGAGCTTCTTATGAGCTGAGAACTCGATGTTAATTCTGAACATATGTATTCTCAAAAACATTAATACATGGACTATGGATGTACCCCAAATTGGGTGAACCACCTAAAATATCTTGTTTCTTTTCCTCCTCTTTTCTACCCCATTTTCCACTATCATTATCTACACTTCATTTTAAATTTGTGTGACAGAAATTTGCACAAACATAAGGTAAGCTGGGATAGCAAAGGCAACAATCTTAAAACCTCTCCCTGCTAAAGATAGTGTTCCTTGCTATAATTTTATTGTCGACATGTCAAACTGATTTTTGTTTGACCTCCTACATATTGTAGCATACTGTAGGCAACCCCGAATATTTATTCAGATTATTTAAGACTTTGATCCTCCAATTCATTGCATAATACCACACAAATCAAGGATTCTCACCATTTCATTGCAGCAATGTGATCAAAAACCATGTTTAGTAGAATTAAGGATTTGTATGAGGTATTTCTTTCCTTAGGAATCTTCAATGGAGTTCTTTCCTTATTACAGTTACTTTTTGATTGACAAAATCACTACAAAAGAATACAGGGGCAAATTTTCAGCACACATCCCCCTGACAGGATAACAATACTAATGAATTGAAGTTTTACATTAATAACAAAGATTCAAGTACAGATTCTTGAAGAAATGTATTTTTTTATGTACCTTTTTCAGCAGATTGAGCCCACTTTGTGGTTGACCATGCCAATGCATCCATAGGGTCGATGCATTTCTTAAGAAGAGGATCATCCCGAGGAAGAAGATTGCGCATATCATCAGAGGCAAGAATTACAGAGTTCACAGCCCTCACTAGAATAACCTGGAGTGCAATCCTCAAAAGATTCTGTGCCCCCTCTATGTCCTTTCTGTTTAAGGCTTCAATAGCAGGGATTACAGTATGTTCCATGGTTGCTTTATCTGGCAGCACAACCTCAAATCCCTACATTTTTTATGAGAAAAATGAGTTAGATTCGCCAGTCACAAGAAAGTGCTAAAATGAATATCATAATCTGATGTAGCAGTCAAAAATGTTACAAGTTTAATCATCCTCAGTTATAAACCATCTTTCAAGAGTTTAGTACACAAGGAATTCATATTTAGCATGCAGAAGAATGCTGTTTATTCAGTACTTGTTTGTTTTAGCCTTTTAGAGACAGAATTTAAATGTTTTCATTTAAACAGTTCATGTATAAATACAATTTCGCTGTTTTCATTTCCATCAAAATTTTCATCCAAATGACACTTCTTATAAACCTAAATTGCCAATGTTAATAGAATGTGTGTGTGTGTGTGTGTATGAGATTTAAATGCTCTTAAAATCCTCAGAAGCACATCTCTTTGTGATGTTACACCAATACCTGGGAATGGGATATCCAATGCCCTCTAAACTAAAATTTACTCATCATGTTGAGATTTTCTTCTGCAGCATTATAATTCAACATATTTCTACATAAAACATCTATTAGAAACAGATTACCATTTCTAGACCATGCCCCAACCTTACAAGACTAATCAGACAATCGGAAACAAAATCTACATAATAATTACCTCACTCTGCAGTTTCTCCTGATAGAATCCTGCTGTCAAAGTTTCATTGGTTGCAAGCACTCCAATCTGCAAAGGACTCCCAGCTTCAAGTGGCTTCAACTTTGCTTCCTTGAGCTCCTTGGCAACACACTCACCCATATGGAGGAAGGGAACAGAACATCCCTCAGAAATTTCATCATGCCAACAATGTGCAATATGACAAGGCATTACTATGCAACGAGCTCCCGAATTCTCAAGATAAATCCTCTTACTCCTCAGATTCTCCACAATTGGAGTAGGATCCAATTTTGTACTTTCAATTTTACTGCTAGGGGAGGGAATAGAACTTCTCTCAACCAATAGAAGCTCCTTACTTAACACAGGATCAGAGCAAAGAACAAAAGGAGGGCAACTTCCTCCATCTTTTGAACTCCACTGAACTAGTTTTCTCAAAAAGTTTAGAGTAGAAACCAAAGATACCCCTCCAATTATACCAACTGTATTTGCTAGACCCAGAAGAGAATTACTGGAATCATTGTTTGTTGAAGCTGTAGTTGGACCAGAACCCTTCTTATACTCCAGAAACTTCCCACTTTCATCTTTGTGTGAAAGAACTGAGGATGGAGTTATAGCTAGACCCGGATTTAACCTTGGCTTATAGAGGGTTCTATGTGTATTTACAAAGCCCAATTTATGGAAAGGATAGTAGAAAGTGTGCAAAGAAGTTGTCATGCTCCCATCAAACATTTAGTCTACACCAGAACCACTACTAAAAGCTTGTAGTTCTGTATAAATTTCTCAAGTTTGAAGCCCATGAACCACAAACTACATTTGAACTTTACATGAAAGCTCCACACAATGAAATACATGGATTTTCACAGTAGATACCTCTCAAAGTCATGCTCAGAAATCTTCTAATCACAGCCGCGAAAAAGAAAAACTCATCTGGTTTTTGAAGCATGCAATCCAAGAACAAAAACCCACCTCCAAAATGCAACCCTTTAACTGGAGATTACTCTCAAAGAAACTACCAGGTCTAGCTAGGCAAATCCATGGACTCTCCCTCTCTATTTGTTAAAAATGATCAAGCAAAACCCAACTCTAAAACCCCAATCTCTGTATTTCTCTATGAGAGGATAACTACAAAGAAGAAGAAGGAGTCCACTAAGATCAAAATCTATATGAAAAAGTTGGACAAGTAAGGCAAGTGAGTACAGCATACAAATTTCCAAGATTTGAGGATTTTTGCATCACTATTCACTAGACGGTCCTATTTTATGGCCCCTGCAGGGACATAATTCAGCAATGGATCAGTGTTCAAGGAAGTGGCAGAAATCTTTGTGTTGACATTAGATCATGTGATTCATCATGTTCCAGCAGACCAACAGGGCAGCACTAAAAACCAACAATGGAGGCCACTGATATTATGACAATAATTGTGTGTTTAAAACAAAATAATATTAACTACACGTGTCTTTTTTACCTGTGTATGGTTTGCAACTTGCTCTTGGGGGTCCCCTTTAATGATTGATCTCTTGTCTGTCTTTGAGTTTGTAAGGATTTTATTTACGAAAAATGAGGGTATATGAAAAAATAATGTATAATTATTTAGGGCTCACCAAATAGCCCAAGGCCCGAAGCCCACCCGAAGCCCGCCCAGCCCGTTGGGCCCGAAGCCCGATGTGGCCCGACATTTGGGCCGGGCCGGCCCGGCCCGAAAATTTTTTGGGTTGGGCTTGGGCCATCCCCTTGAAGCCCACGGCCCGCCCAAAGCCCGGCCCGCTTAGGCCCGCTCAAAGCCCGCCCAAAGCCCGGCCCGAAGCCCAAAGCCCAAAGCCCAAAGCCCGAAGCCCAAAGCCCAGAGCCCGTTTAATATCTTCAATAAAAAAAAATATAGGATTTTGGCTATGTTCTAAATCGAACTTGAGACCTCATAGAACAAATTTCAACTCTCAACCAACTGAGCTAACTAGTTTATTTGTCTAATTGGTGAATCATAACATATTTAATAGGTTTTTTGTTTGTTTATTTTAATAAATTATTAATATGTTTATTAAGTTATTATATAATTCTATAATGTTAGTAAATACTAAATAGTAAATTAGTAATAGTGTAAACTATACTATGTAAGTATGTAATACCATAAATAATAAACTTTTAAAATTATATACAACATTACAAATTTACAACTATAATAAAACATAAATGTATATGTGCATATACAATTTTTATAATACAACTATAAAGTCTATAATTGAAGTTATTAAACCATGATGGCATGATTGTTCATTAATTTAACAATTTGAACCGTTCATTTTATATGTTGATAGTCAAATATCATCCTTACAAAAAATCAGTCGAATCGGAATTCATTTACTCGTTCGATTATCATTAAAAAAATCATGATCGTTAATTAATTCGACCATCATTACGTCATTTTTACATCTCTGATTGAGCTAATTTTTTGCAAGGATTATCTTTGAGTGGGGAACTAAAACTTGAACGGTTCGGATCGTTGAAAACACGATCGATATATGAACTTCTACATATAAATACACTTGAAGAGTTGAAGAGTATAATCATAATAACTTTCTCGTTGAAACCTTATTGTTTTCATAATTGTGAAGACCACAACGTGATTTCAACAATCTGAACCGTTCATTTTCTATATTCATAGTCAAAGATCATCCTTACAAAAAATCAGCAAAATCGGAATTCATCTACCCATTCGATTATCATTAGAAAAACAACGATCGTTCATTAATTCGACCACCGTTACGTCACTTTTACATCTCCGATCGAGCTAATTTTTTGCATGAATTATTTTTGAGTGAGAAATTAAAATTTGAACGGTTCGGATCGTTGAAAACACGATCGATATATGAGCTTCTACATATAAATACACTTGAAGAGTTGAAGAGTATAATTCTAATAACTTTCTCGTTGAAACCTTATTGTTTTCATAATTGTGAAGACCACAACGTGATTTCAACAATCTGAACCGTTCATTTTCTATATTCATAGTCAAAGATCATCCTTACAAAAAATCAGCAAAATCGGAATTCATCTACCCATTCGATTATCATTAGAAAAACAACGATCGTTCATTAATTCGACCACCGTTACGTCATTTTTACATCTCCGATCGAGCTAATTTTTTGCATGAATTATTTTTTAGTGAGAAATTAAAATTTGAACGGTTCAGATCGTTAAAAACACAATTGCATCATTTGTTTATAAAACATATGTAATAAAATATATAATAAAGCATATATTACACATGTAATAAAATTAAAAAATCCAAACCCCATCCAAACCCCATCCAAACCCCATCCAAACCCTGAAACCCCATCCAAACGGACCAAACCCCATCCAAACCCCTAAGCCCAAACCCCAAAATACCCTAAACTAATAAAATATTAAACCCTAAAGATAAGTCATGAGTATATAAAGCTAAGTCTCACACTTTGTAACCCTAACTCTCTATGTTCTAACCATTCGCCGCCTCCTTCAACAGTTCAACTTCAACTTCAACATCACCGAGGCTCTCAAACTTCTCACTTCTCAAACCTTCTCGGCCTCTCCATCATCACCATCATCACACTTTCACTGTAACCCTTTCACTGTAACCCACTAACCCTCTCGGCCTCTCCATCATCACCATCATCACACTTTCAGTTTCACTGTAACCCTTTCGGCCTTTCACTGTAACCCTCTCACACTTTCACTGTAACCCTAAGTATTAACCCCAAACACCTCGCGCTCATTTTTATGTCGCCGCCTCCTTCAACAGTTCAACATCAGTGATCACCGAGGCTCTCAAACTTCTCACTTCTCAAACCCTCTCGGCCTCTCCATCATCACCATCATCACACTTTCACTGTAACCCTTTCGGCCTTTCACTGTAACCCTCTCACACTTTCACTGTAACCCTAAGTATTAACCCCAAACACCTCGCGCTCATTTTTATGTCGCCGCCTCCTTCAACAGTTCAACATCAGTGATCACCGAGGCTCTCAAACTTCTCACTTCTCAAACCCTCTCGGCCTCTCCATCATCACCATCATCACTCTCTCAGACTCGCAGACCCTCTCCATCATCACCATCATCACCGATTCACCATCTCGCCACCCCCAACTCCGATCGAACCCAGGCTACCCAGCAACCCACCAAACTCCGATCGATCGGACTCGATCCGATCAATTAATGATCAGATCGAGATCTGAACTGCGATCGGATAGTTGATAGCACTATCGCTCAGACAGTCCGAGCACCACCGCAACGCCACCTTCGCACCAGCGACTCCGCCGCAAGCTCCCTGCCAGTTTGCCTCCCTTTGCGTGTAACTGTGTAAGTGTAAGTCATTTTCCTTTTGTGATTTCAGTGTAAGTCATTTTCCTTTTGTGATTTCAGTTAAGTCCGATCAAAAAATTCATCACTGTTTCACTAATTCTGTTTTTTTTTGTTGTGTGTAGGAGTTGGCCTGTGTAGCTTGTGGTGAAGCTGTCCTGTGTAGGAGTTGGCCTCTTGTGTTGGTGCTGGTGCTGCTGCTGTGTGAGTGGCAAATGGCAATTTGCTGAATTTCAGTTTATTTGCAGTTTGCTGGTATTTTTTTATGATAAGATCTGGTGTTTATGATAAGATCTGGTGTTTATTTGCAGTTTGCTGGTATTTTTTTTTGCTGGTAGTGTTATTTGCAGTTTGCTGGTAATTTTTTGCTGGTAGTGTTATTTGCTGGTATTTTTTTGCTGGTAGTGTTATTTGCTGGTTATTTGTTGGTAGTTTTTTTAGGATGTCTACTCACCCAGAGTCTAGTGTAATTGGAATCCATGAATCCATTGGTTCCCCCCCATCCACACCCCAATCTAATTCTATTCCTAAATCCAGTAGAAGTGAAGTGTGGAACTGGTTTGAAAAAGTTGTTGAAATTGAAAATGGTAAATCTGTTACAAAAGCAAAATGTGCAATATGTGGAAAAAAATTAGATGGCAGTTCTTCAAATGGTACTACTCATTTAGCTCGTCATTATAGGAAACATCTTGAAAGCCAAAATGTTAATATTGGTAATCAAATGCTTTTACAATCAAATGCTGCTGGTAATTTGTCAAATTTTGTTTATAAAGAGGAAAATGCTCGAAAAGAAGTTGTTGATTTTATAGTTAGGGCAGAATTACCTTTTACTTTCGTGGAAAAACATGATTTTAAAGGAATGATTCAAAGAGGCTTTACTCCACAATATAAAGGAATTTCTGCCACAACTTGTAAAAGGGATGTTATGAAACTGTTTGTTGAAGGAAAATCTCAATTGCTGTCTTATTTTGAAAAATATGAAGGCAAAATTTGTTTGACTTCTGATGTTTGGTCTTCTAGACAAAAAATTGGTTTTATGTCATTAACTGCTCACTTCATTGATGCTGACTGGAATTTAAATAAAAGGATTATTTGTTTTAAAATGATTGAGTATCCACACAGTGGACAGTCACTTGCAACTCATATACATGAGGAACTCAACTCTTGGCGTATCCACAATAAAATTTTTTCAATTACACTAGATAATGCTTCAAATAATGATGTTGTTGCTGATTTGCTGCCTTTATATCTTATGATTGATGATGTGCCTAGACAAATGTTTCATGTGCGTTGTTGTGCTCATGTTATGAACCTGATTGTGCAAGATGGTTTGGCTATTTTAGGTCCTTCTATTGATAAAATTGTTGCAATTGTGCGTAGTTTGAATTCTTCAAATAAGAGACATGAAATTTGGAAAAAATGTTGTGTTGATGTTCGTTTGGATAAGAGAAACATAGACAATGATGTTCCTCATAGGTGGAATTCCACATATGCATTGTTAGAAGTAGCCATTCAATATAAAGCTGCCTTGCATAGATATGTTCAGACAATAAATCAATCAACTAGAAGTTCTACTTTACCGATTCCATCTGAACATGATTGGCTTGTTGCTCAATTTGTTTGTGGTTTTTTAAAGACTTTTGATTCTTCAACAAAAATATTATGTGGTGTGTATTATCCTACTTCTAGTCGTGTGCTGACTTGTTTGATTGATATTCATTGTGCATTTCAATCATATTCTCATATTAATGCATTTGAAACTGCTATGGTTGCTATGAAAAGTAAATTTGATAAATATTGGGCAACTTTTCCTAAATTGTTTTGTTTTGCTACTGTTATGGATCCTAGGTTCAAAATTTGGGCAATTAGTGAGTGGTTAAATGTTATTGGTTGTGAGGAAGATGACATAAAGGTAAAGGTAGATGAAATTAAGTCTTCTCTGTTTAAATTGTATGACCATTACAAGTCTAATGTGCCTGCTGCATCATCACGAAACTCTACTGAAACCACAACTAATCCTCAAAGTACTGTTTCTGGTAGTACTAGTTCTTCCCCAATTTCTATTCCTAACTTTCAAAACAGTGCTATGAGAGCCTTGAAAATGGCAAAGGTGCAATCCTCTGTTTGTTCTACTTCTGATTTGCAATACTATCTTGATGCACCAGTTTTAGATGATGTTGATGAAACTACATTTTCTGTTTTGGGATGGTGGAAATCACATGATACACAATATCCTGTGCTTTCCATCATGGCTCGTGATTTGCTAACTGTTCCAGCTTCAACTGTTGCATCCGAAGCTGCTTTTAGTGCAGGTGGTAGAGTGGTATCGGAGAAGAGGGCTAGCTTGAGTCCGAACACTATAGAAGCTCTAATCTGCGTCAAAGATTGGCGCTTAGCTGAGGCAAGAATGCAAGAGGCTGCTCAAGAGGAGGATTGGGCAGAGGATCTAATGAATATCAAGCTATCAAGACCTGAATTTGTTGAAGAAGAGACCCCTTCCCCTGCTGAATCAGCCACCTGATTAACTGATTTTATTTTTTCAGTTTCACTATTGGTTTGTAATTTGTAAACTCCATAAGGAGTTAAGCACCATAACTCATAACTGCATATTGTTACTTTTAGTATAATTAAATCAATACATTTCAGTTTTAAGGGTTGTGTATGTGCCAACCTAGTTGGGATGTACATGTGAAATGCAAATGATAGATAGATTGTGTAGGTGCCAACCTAGTTGGGATGTACACATTCTATAGTGATGCATTTCCCCCTCTATTTATAATTAAATTATATGTTGTTAACTTGCTAAATTGTGACTTTGGGAGCTGACATTGCAAAATTTTGGCAAGTTAAAACCAATGAATTAGTCATCTGTTAAGTTTTATAGTTATAATAGACATAAATTAGGCAATAAATTAAGCAATTTGAGAAGCCAAAAAAGCCTAATTTGGGCTGCCCGTTCGGGCTTATTGGGCTGCCCGTTCGGGCCTAGTCCGGCCCGGCTCTAAAGCCCGTTAGTCTCAAGCCCGATGGGTGGGCTTCGGATTTGTGTATTCAGGCCCAAGCCCAGCCCGGCCCGGCCCGAAAGTTCTGTTGGGCTCTTGTACTTCAAGCCCGAGCCCGGCCCGAGCCCGAAAGATTGGGCCTGGGCCAGCCCGGCCCGGCCCATTGCCGACCCCTATAATTATTACAACAATATTAATTTTAAAATTTGTTATTAATAATATGGTTGACCTCTTTTTTTTCTTTTTCTTTTTTCTGTTCTTCTTATTTTTTGTTTCAATCATGTAAACTAATATCTTGGAGAAAAAATTGGATACTTGCTCTTCATATTGAACTTTACCATTTAGACAAAGGAGACACCTATTACTCAAATAATCAGCGGACTCTGTTCATGTATGCCATACCTTTGCTACTTTGCTAATTGCTTGAGTTGTTTCATTTATTGGTTCCTTACCCTTTTTGATATATACATCTAGGATTTGTGGTACTCTATCTGATTACTATCTTATGGGAACGAAATTAGAAATCACAACTAATAACATCAGAACATTAAATCATTAAGGTCAGAAGTCATTGCCAAATGCTTTTGCAAACTTGTTCCAGGCTATACTTAATGCCATGTGCACAATGCATATGATTGCCTCTTGAACCCCCATGTGATCCCAACCACAAAAACCTTGTATGTATAGTAATACATAGCAGCCCATGGAGTAAAACATTCAGCCATTATGAGAAACATCTAGTTTTTTTAAAACATACACTTTACCATAAGGCCCCATATATTCAGAAACCTTTCATTCATGTGTAACTTAGGGTTGAAAAGACTTGCTGAAAATTCAATAGCATTAAAGAACCTGCCAATAATTTTTGTAAAAGTTTTTACTAGGAAAATTTGGGGGTGTTTTGATGATGCAGGTTTGGTAAACGAACTAAGCTAATGTGCACTTGTCATTTAATTTACTTAGGCTTATCTACCATGATCATGCCGGCCACTCAGTTCAATTTTGAAAATGAGTTTTTAGGTCTTAGCAGAAAATTTGTGCTCTGCTCTAAATAATGATTTAAAGAGTTCAAACACAACCAAAAGCTAGTAGAAAACATATGTCTATTCCCATGTGATTTGATTAGGCCCTTTGAATCATTTCAAGAACTTTGTGCATTATGTTAGTTGAGGGATATATTTGAAGATGACTTGTGGATGAGACAAGAGGGAAGATTTACAAGAATGAGTTTGGTTAGAGGTCCAATGAGCCAACCCTTTTTCTTTATTATGTATTTTTAGCAATTGGTTGTATGCTGAATTGCTGAGTGAACTGTAACTTATACATGGTTATTCATACAAATATACAATAAATCAATGCCTTCTCATTTCCTGCAGAACACTCTTACTTCAAGCCCAAGTAATCTCTAAACATTCAACATATATATATATATATATATATATATATTAAAGAGACTGACCAGAAGCTGCAGTAGTACACATGCAATATGAGTTCAAAGAAAAGCCAAAGGACAAACACCAAGTTAAGCAAATTTAAAAGTGCTACATATGAAAATTGCTTTCTGAATGCAATTAAAGTAAAGAACAAATCTGTTCCTTTCTTTACAATTACAGTAAAGAATATTTAGTCACTTTCAAACTACAAATGAAAAGAGTTAAAAAAGATTTAATGATTTTTTAAGGCTTCTAGTACTTATAAATGTTTTGCCTTCACAATCCGCGGACCTCTACAGCTACGAATTATCCTCCTTACATCCTTTGCTATACACAGGAAGGCAGAAAACATGGCAATTGACATTGCTGGGTAAATATATATACGATTTGTGCTCACTGATTTTCTCAAAATGATTTCCCTAACAAGGCCCCATACGATAAGAAGCATACCAAAGAGGCTCATTCTCCCTGGTTTTATAAGACCCATAAGTGCTCCTGCCACTGATAAGTAGCTTCCAACAAGAACCTGGTGCAAGCCATAATGAGAATAAGTACAACAGAATGCAATCTACTATGTACTTTGTAAGTACTACTTACTCTCCTTTTGCTCTCATTGAAAATGCTTTATTCGCTAGTGCATTTTTTCTTAGTTCATATAGTTTTTGGCTTCAAACAATTTCAAATAGTTTTAGTTTTAGTTTTTTAAATCATTACATTGATTATCTTTCATCTCTTCCTCTTATCTCCCATTTTCTCCTCTTACACGTGGATTAGTTATATTGCGTGACATGAAGCATGTGTGGCTGATATGGACCTAACACGTGAATGAATCGTCTACTTTGATGGTATGTAAAAGTTGGAACATCTAACTCGAAAACAATTGATAACGAGTAGACAGACTTAAAACTTCCATCGCTCAACCTGGGACTTAATATTCTTAACAAAAAAGATATGACAGATAAATTCCTTCCCCTAAATTATCCTAATAAAAGTCAAATATGATAAAGGTTTCACCGTTTCAGCAATATCACATAGGAGTTGAGAGAGAAATGCTATGAGCATATATACTAACCTCTAGGCGCTGCAGATCAGAAATTGCAGTGGTTGCCTTTACATTGGTGAACTTATGTAACTTCAAACTATTATAGCTTGGGATTGCTTTGTTTTTGACTAATGCATTTGCAACAGCCCCCGGGTAGACCAGTGCCTTCACTACAACTAAAGGAAATAGTTCACATGCAATCAACTGAGAGGATGTTACCTCTACTGGTGTTCTACATATTCCATCTCTACAGGGGACCCTGGGGAGCAAAGAGAATAATAATATGTTAAATCTGTGAAATATATATATATATATATATATATATTCCTTTTGTTATTTCAGGGATGAATTTGGATACGCAGGAAGAATTTGGTGGCATGAGTAAAATTACAGCCACCACAATAAATCAAAGTTTTTCTGTACCAACTGATATTGCATTGTTCCCCCTTTTAACCCAATTTATTTCTACCAACTAAAGCACTAACATTACATCTGCCACATAGTGTTAGAATTTCGAACTTAGTGTTTGTGGTACAGTTACTGCTTTTGAAATAATAATCACATGGTAATGGTTCCCACTTCAGAGAAGAAAAAACCTTGGTGCTAGTTTGTTTTATTTATGACCATTTTCCAGTAGCTGGCCAATTGATTAAATGCAGCCTAAGTAAATACCAATATAGATGGTATCAATAAATATATTTAAAATGAATAGAACCCAGATTTCACAAATAAAAAAAAAAAAAAAACATTTTTATAATGCATTTCATATGTTTTAAATTCTAAGGCATATATATTCAACCCCTTTAAAAAGTGTAACACATCAAAACCAGGGCAAACAAAGATATCGTCTCAGCTTACAAAATTGGGACAATGAGAAGAAAACCGATATTTATTTCAAGCACACTACGTACTATATACAAATTTCTGATGTGTGAACTCAATTCAATGAGCAAATGTAAAACTGAATATTGTAGAGACATTTGAATTTGTTTTCTTTCTTGGGTGTTTCCTATAAAAATGATATTTCAAATTCATGCATCACGAATGATGATTAAGAGAAATTAAAACAGAAGTGCAAATTGTAATTACCTGAAAAGAGGAATTTGAAGGATAATGACAAGGAAATATATACAAGAAGCAATGGAAGATATGATGGATGCCCATTTCTTTGAAGAAACCATGGCGGGGAAGTTTTTTAAGGATTTCCACAGGATCCGGCACACAAGGGAAAAGGCAAAAGGAACGGAAGTTTTTTAATGCATTTGTTTTTTCAATTAATGTTTTCCCTTTTTCTTTTCTCTCAACGGTTATTATGTTCGAAGTTAACTCAAATACCAGTCGTGAGAGAAGTTAGAATACGATGGATCAATAATTTCATTCCTTAAAAAAAAAAAAAAAAAAAAACCAAAAAACCAAAAAATTAAAATAAAATTGGCAAAATGTTTTTTAAGAAACTTAGAAAAGTTACTAATTTAAGGATTGGAAAAGTCTTTTTGTCTACTTATTTAAAAAACACATTTTTTACAAATAATAATAATGATAATAGGAATATGATCATGTGCCTTGGAAACATGTTCAATTAAAACAAATAGAGCTTTAGCAAATTTACAATGCACCTAAGAAGTATTTAACCTACATCCTGATTTTCCCTATACACAGATGTTATTACTGATTTGATTTTCCCCCTATTTTCCATCTGGATAATTAATGGTATGATAGTGAGACACTAGTCACACTACCACTATGCCTTAAAATAGTTTTGGGTTAATTTTGAGCCTCAAACTATTGTCACTCTTTTTTCTAAACAGGTCTCTGAAGCATTTGGCTTCCTTTAACCAAACTGTTAGAGTTCAGTCCCCAAAAATCTTGGAGCCTATGGGTGTGGTGAATGATTAACCACATGTAGTTCTTGGAATAAAGAGTTTATCAGAGCCAGTTTTGTTGAAGATGAAGCACAAGCAATCAAACTTTAGTGGGATGTGAAATCTTAACCAGAAGCAATTCAACCATGTGAGCACTAGTTGGTTACTTGGTTTGTCATGTTTAAGCGAGTCTATATGCCCACAATCAAGGAGAAATATTAAGATCAAGTGAATTCTAACTAAATAACGACTAGGATAAAGAGTAATGGAGATGAAAGGTTTGTCATTAAGGGCTAATGAGTGCTATTTGCACTCATCATAAAAGCTGGATCTAACTTTAACCAATAGTGTGTATTTGACAAAGTAGGTATAAGTGAAATCTCTGCATTTAACTATCAACTTCATCATCATGTTATCTGCAGGGAACTGCTACACATGACATTTTATGCTCATGCAGTCAGAAAGCTACATTATTAAGAAAACTAAGAATAAAGTTATCAATATAACCAGAAACTGAACATGATACAATAGTACATAGAGTAACCAAGGAAGAGGGTTGAAGCTGTCAGGTTCATGAGTTAGCAGGTCACGCCGGTTAGGTCAGCCTGTGAGCTCCTCCATCAAGCCCTATTAGATTTAGTTGAGGACAGTAGTTAGACAGCTAGGAATTTGAAAACCCCAAGCGGATGCAGATTCAAGCTAGAAGGTTAATGAAACGTACCCGTGAGATGCACTGCTCAGCATCAGTTCGTTTAAGAAAATGCATTGAGTGGCGAGCAAACTTGGCTGTCTTATCACTGCATACTATTCCTTCACCAATGTCATCAAGGACTCTCACCTTGATGTAGGGATCTTTCGGCGGCACCATATCCTGGCAAACACAAGAACTCAGAATGATAATCTAATTAAATAGAGGAGTCATTTTTTACTCTAAAGAACTAGGAAAACATGGCTAGAATTTTTCCTTTGTTAGGCAAACCCATAGGGCATCTACTTAATAATAGGCATATTGCACATTCCGTACACCCATGCCATGCGAGTCTAACATGCAGACACTGAGTAATTTAACATGCTTTTTCAGGTGAGGATTCCTTTGGAAAGCTTTTCTAAGTAAAAGTTAGAAGTCAATATGAAGAACTCAACTGTACATTTAAATTGATGATTTATATGCACCTCAGCAGCTAACATGACAATCATTATTCTTTATAAGAATGTTCTTGCTTGTGTAGCTACCAATAATATTATGCTTGACAGACCTCCAGATCCTATGATCGCCCAATATAAAATATTTTAAAATTTCTTGCTTTTTCCTGTCATGTTTGCTTACTCCCCATAATCCTCCTTCACAGTTTTCTCCAGGGTTTCCCATTATGAGCACAAAAGGTTAAAGAGATGTCAGTGAACTTTTAAAATCCAGCATTTGGTACATAAAGGTTCTGCTTACAAGATCCCAAAAAAAAAAAAAAAATGTTCATCACTGTTATTCACTGAGGCTAAACAGCATTGACCCTAGCATAATCACAATATTTTCAACCACAGCACAGTATGCAACAAATTTGGTGCAGCCAACAGGTCTGTAAACTTCTCATTTAAGAAGGAAGCTATTGTCTTCAATTTTGGAAGTAACCAACAGTCAAGTTTCTCAAATCATTTTCATTAATAACATCTCCATTGTACCCCTCAATTAAAACTATAGAACTTTTCAGTCATTAACGACCAACAGTCATCTTGCTTGAATCATTTCCGTTATTAACATGTCCATTGAATCAACAACCATCTTAATTGTAATTCACGGGGAATATCCAAATATCATAGAGAAAGACTCAATAAATTGAGAGTTTATTTATAATGAAGATTAATTTTAGGGTGTGTAGAGAGAGATTACCACTGCCAAATCAAGTATCACTTTCGACATATACGATTTTATAGATGCATAATGATCCTTAAAGTACTTTTTTTCTAAGTCACTGAGCTTCTCTCGAATTTCTTCTGGAATTTCAGACCCCACCTTCCATGTCAGATTTCGTAAAATTTCTGCTCGGCTGTACCTGCATGGTTGCAAGAACCATATGCAATAAATAGCTGGTGAAGATGATAAACCTAAAACATACTAATTAGCAAAGAAGAAGTTTAGTCATATAAATAACACAACAGATAAAAAAGTACAGATATGCCATTAAGCAGCGTTTATTGCGAACTAAAGAGAGGTGGTGGATGAGTGCCCCATAGTGGTCCTCATTTTTAGCTGTCACATCTAATCCTTCTTCCTGCATTTTCCTGTTTCAACATTGTCATATGAGTTGATTGAGTATGCAAGCCAAAAGATATATCATGGCATATGGAAACATAAACAGAAACCACAATAGATGCACAGTTTTAGACAATCTTTGAAATGGGAGTTCTCAAAACAAATTCAACAAACTATAAATGAATTCCTAAAGAAAGTGCCAGAGTGCCCCTATTACATGATGATCAGGAACTTTGAATGTTGGGACTACCTAACGTCCACAGTCCACACTGAAAAAGTAAAAGTCTGACTCAACAGAGTATATGTACCAACAAAAGTAAAAGATAACCTCTAGTATTTAGTAAACGCTGTAATATAATATATTCATAGTCTGATATATCTTAACTGGCACAGTTTTTTTTTTTCTGGTATATCTTAAAGTTAGTAAGACAAAAGTTTTCAAAGAAACAAAATATATTAAATTAAGTACGCATACAACAAAGCCAGAGTTACATGAAGTAATCATAAATCTTTGTTATAGGAAATTATATACGGAAATCATGATCTTTGATGTAAGACAGAATGTAGTAAAACGTGCATGATGTAGTACAGTAGGTTCAATGCATCTACTTCATGCATCTATCATTATGACTATTCTTAGCTTTAATGCATCTTGAACATGCATCTGAGTGTACCTAGTTTAGGCCTATATAAAGGCTCTTTTGTAACCTGGATGATCATCCAGATTATCATATTTGAAATACAAATTTCAGAGAGTTTTCCATCTATCTATTTCTATTTCCCTTGAGATTCAAGGTCCTAGAGAGGATTTCTCTACGATCCTTAGCTCTCTAAGGAATATAGTTCTAGCAAGTGCTTCCCCTACATTAGTGCAAGTATATATTATGTCCATCAGAATGCCTCCACAGGCACAATATAAATAAATAATTAATAACTGACTTATGAGATGTAGAATGCAACCAATATAAGATTGCAAATACCCTAATGATTTACAAAATCAAGTAACAAGGAAAAAAGTCCCTTTCATTATAACACCAACACAACCACAATGCAGTGCCTGAACCATGGCGGAGCGTTAACAAGTTTTAAAATACCAAATGGTTATATATGTCAACATGACGATATTTATGCTTGCACTGAGGCATACTACATATGCATGCATTTATTTGTGTTTTTTTTTCTTTTTCTAAAAACACTTAAAAACACTTAAAACACCTAAAACGCATAAAACACTGTAGTGCCTGCATATTTGCAACATCATAAGTGTTTCCGAAACTCATGATATAAATTATGTTTCTGAAGTCTGAGCAGTACATAACCAAGTCAGCTATCAGCCTCAAATTTAAAATTCAACTCAACAACCCAAAATTTAGAAACATGTCAGAACACTGAGATGGATTTATGGGAGAGCGTTGGGATTGATATGGATCCTAACTTCATCATAGCAAAGCTATATAGTTTTAGCTTTTTTTTTTTTTTTTTTTTTTTTTACACTATTTCAGCAGTTAGTTTGAAACAACTTCGTCATTGCCACTGAGATGGAGCATGTAATTTGCTGCTATGGTAATGCCATGACTCATGAGAAAAATGAAATGGAAAAATAGAAGCCAAAAAAAAAAAAATTGATATTACCTTATCGAGGATTGGAACTTTGAAGAATGTCGATCACATTCAACGATTACTTCCTCAAATAATTTACTCTGTAAGATGAAAGCAACATATATATATATATATATATATCAGATTAGAGGGTATATACAATCAATCTGGGAACAACAAACAAAATTAGGGAAAATGGGCAGTTGGGTCTTACATTGAAGGGCGTGAGCTGCCCCTTTTCGCCGGTTGCAATTTCTTTGACCAGTTCGCATGCCTTTATCCCATACATCTTCAAAGCTCAAAAGAGTGGCAGATTGAAGTCTTCGAAGCAAAGGGAAGTGAGAGAAGAGTGTCGATTCAGACCAAATTAAACCCTAAAGCCCTTTGGAGAATCGATATATATGGCTCTAGAAGAAAGCTTGTCAAGGAATTGATTCTCAGATCTCGGCCCCTTACAACCCAAATTGGGTTCGTATATAATCCCAAATAATTAATGGGTTTTGAGATTGAGAGGGAAAGACACCACCTTTAGATCCTGGGTTGTTTCACTGGGCATCCGTTTTTGGAGTTTGGTGGGAGAGAAAAACTCAGAAACTGATATCTCTATCTAAGAAGAAATGAAGAATTTATCTTTATTCCAAAACTCTTTTTTGGGTTTTGGCGGGTCTTTTGCTTAGAATTTTGAAGTACCCACTAAAAAACGCAGCCAAGGGCAGCACAAAGTAGTGCTGTAAAAATGACTATTTTTTAACAAAATTGGCAAAAGATTAAGGGTTAATTACATATACCACCTCCAAACTATGACATATTTGACATTTTACCCTTCAAACTAATATTTTTGACACTTTACCCTCAAACTTAATTCCTATAAACACTTGGGGTAAAGTGTCAAAATATTTAGTTTGGAGGCAAAATGTCAAACATGACATAGTTTGAGAGTGGTATATACAAATATACAATTAACCATTAATTATTTTTCCAAGAATATCTTAAGTTTTAATAATTTTCTCATATTTAACTAGATTTTGTTAAAGTTTGAGCGGTTGGTCCAAATGGTAAGGGAGGTGGGATAACGGCTTAGAACTTAGAAGTATAGGAATGAAGGTTCCATTTATTTCAAAATGACAACAAATAAATATTGAAAGTGTGACACAAGTTCAACAAATTTAAAAGGTCTTACACGTCATTTAAGTCTAAAATTTTAAAATGCATACTTTTGCTTAGATTAAAGACTTTGTTCAATGACCTTGGCTAAAAAAAACAAAACACTTTGTTCAATGACATGGCCAAAAAGATTTTGCCCAAGGAAAAAAAACTAGAGTAAAGTACAAGATCATTAGTGAGTTTTAGTGCATATTCATATTAGATCCTGTAAATTACATGTATACTCTTTGAACTTTAAAGACTAAAATACGCTTACAAATTTGAATTAAGTGTTTAATATCTCATACCCACTACATCACCCCATTTTCCTTGTGTGCTGCAAAACTCTAGAACCCCATATATCGTGATATGAGTGTATTAAGTGTTGGAAGTCCCCTAAGATAAGTATGAGAGCACAACCCAATTACACTCTACAGGTTGTTGAGTGTTGTGTGGAGTTTGAGTCCTCAATTTTAGGTCCTCTTTTTATGGTATGAGGCTCCGAATCCTTCTTCAGTCTAGAGGGGGTTCCGTCCCACAAGTTTTTTGTTGTTTTTAAATTCTTTCATTTTTTTAAAAAAATAAAATTTAGCCTTGAGCTCTATGTATGGATACACGTTATAAGCTCAACTTGTCATTGCTTAACTACTGAGTTTTACAATCGGACTAGGTGAAGGTGAAGCATATCTATACTATAATATAAAGCAAGAAGTTGAAGTTCGGCGAAATTTTCGAAAATCCTAAGCTACACCCTTGAAGTTGAAGTTGAAGCTTGACCACAAAAATACTCAACTCACACAATGGTTCAAACGAGATACAAGAAGGTGCACCAGAGCAAGCACAAAACGTTTAAGTATCCAAACTCAACATAGCAGAAAGCAAATCTCATAAGGTGGAAAAAGAAAGGAGCTCTTTCCAAACAGGAAATCAATTCAGAGGACAAAAATGAGGCAAATATTTCTTACAGAATCGATAACAAGAAACTAAGGAAGTCAAATAAAAGAGCAAGAAATCATTAGAAATACTGTTGGGATATTAGTTTAAAATCTTCCAATACAATCCACAAGTACTAGTCATTCACTGTCTTGAAAAAACTAAAGAATCTAGTAGTGTCTCCAAGTCTCCCAATTATATACACAGCAGTATATCACTACAAATTGGGAACTGCCTCTTTTGCTGTTTCAAAGTCTGCTCCAGTTGAAGCCTTTGACATCCATCCCTCCCTCGATACACGTAGCCTTTCACAGTTATGTAAGAGGCTGCAGCCTGCAGGTAGGCAAAGAAATGCCAGTGCCACCAAAGCATACACATCTCCTGGCTCTCCAGGGCATCCTCAAGGGGTCTGAGAGTTGATAGCCTCCCACAAAAATTTCGGTGAGATACTGCATGCATGTAAAGAACAGAGAACAAAGTGGATACATTAGCCAGCTTTCCTTAGTATAATTCAAGAACCAAGGCTAAGGATGAATTGGCATTAAAGAGAATGAGAATAACTCTGTCTTGAATTGTATACAAAAGTTGAAACCTATGGAATTTAAAAAAGTGAAGCACCTTTAGTGGAAGCATATTATATAGTTGCAACATCCGGAGCTGATAGCACACCAGCAATATATATATATATATATATATATATAGAGCACATATAAAAACAGTAGTACTACCAGCTTGATCCTGAAGTTTTCAGAAGATGGGCACGCAACTGAAACATGCAAATGGAAAATAGATTCAAGATTAGTACCCGTATGTTATAGTAAATGAGTAATCTTCAGCACTATACTCAATTGTTTATATACAATCTAGAGCTAAACATTAGGAAGAATTAATTGTTGGCCTCAAAAGTTGAATACGCATATATTGTAGAAGCTCTTGTCATAAAAACAATATAAAACAGAACACAGTGACTAGCTAGTCAATAGTCACAAGGCCTTCTGATTCATTCAAGCTGTAAATGGGATGCAAAAATCAATATTTTTAGGAGAAAATTGGAGGTGTTTGGCTCCCCACACTTGACTCCAGTTCAAACATTTGGAATTTCAATATAATATTGCAGCAGAGTTTGCAGAAAAGTACCTGATCGAGAGGGAATTGGATAATTACGATTACAACAACTCAGCTGGGACCCATCAACACATCATACAATATCATATGCGCTTCCTTTGATGGATATGTAGGGGATGTGAGCAATCTTGGGCCACTCTTCCCCTTTCTCTCTCTCTCACACCGTTCTTCTAGCAAAGGACACTCCCAGATTTGTAGCTCCAAAAGAGAAGTGGGTAGCCCTTCATCTGGCAAGTTGTATGTACAAGTTTTGTAGTCAGTCTCTAGAGCAAGCATTTCAGTAACCAAACTCAAGTTGCATGACACAAAGCGAATCTCTTAAAGTGGATAACAAAGAGGGAAAAATTCCTCACAGTTAAAATCGATGACAAGGAAGCCAAGAGAGGAAGAAATCATTAGGCATATTGTGGAGAAGTTAATTTAAATTTTTCCATTACAACCTACAAGTAGTCAATTCATGTATCTACAAATTGGAAGTTGAAGCTAGTAATGACAGTCATTCCTCCATCAATACCCAGTTTCAATTAACTTCTGAATATATAATGAAGAAGACACATTGGCAATTGGATTATGAAAACTAAATTAAGAATTGCACAGTTGTACAGTCTTTCTGAAGAGGATGGGCAAATGAAACATGCAAAATGGACTTTACGTTACAGAATGCCGATGACAAAGAAGCAGATCGAGTTTGCAGAAAATTACCTGTTGAGAGGGAATTGCATAATTACAATTCACACAACTGGGTGGGAGTGCGACCCATCAACACGTACATTCTCATACATCATATGCGCTACCCATCGATGCATATGGTGGGGATGTGAGCAATCTTGGGCCAGTCTTCCCCTTTCTCTCTCTCGCACCGTTCTGAAAGAAAAGGACATTCATAGATATATAGAACAGAAAGAGAATTGGGTAGCCCTTCATCTGGCATGCACTGGAGCTTAGGGCATGTCGAAATCCACAACGTTTGAAGAGAGTTGAGGTGTCGAAACCCCTTGCCGTCCATCTTCTTAACATTCAAAAGATCCTGGATCCAGAGATATTTGAGAGTGGTGGGCAGCAGCCCCTCCTCCGGAAATGAATCATCTACTACTTCTTCACAATCTTTGAACCCAAGTTCCAAGTATGTAAGAGAGGTGAGTCTTGGTAGACCCCACTGTATCCGCTTTGCCATCATTTTCTTGCAAGAAATGATCCCAAGTAATTTTAATGTTGACGGCAATCCCCCTTCCGGAAATGATTCCAATTCTGGACAATTGTTTATATACAGAGACTCAAGTGATGAGAGAAGGCTGTGCATCTCTTCAGGCAGCGACCTCAATTTATCACATCTGCTTATTGCTATCTCCGTCAGGTTGGGCGCATCCAGCCCTCCATCGGGAAAAAATACAATATTTGGGCAATAAGATATATCCAACGTACTGAGGGAAAAGAGTTTGGGGGATTTACACTCTTGTGAACTAGTCAGGGATAAATTAATTTTACTCAATTTGAGTGTTTGAAGCTTCGGGAAGTAGTCTAATGGTAATCCCCCGGTTAGCTTGACACAATCCCTGAGAATCAGTTTACAAAGATTAGGAAAAACCCCACCTTCATCGCCACATCCAACGACATACCATTCCTGCCACTCACACATTTTTTCAATGATCAAAACTTGCAGAGATCTAAATGGTTTAATTACACAAGTTTTGTCACCATAGAACTCAGGACCAATTGACCCCACACCATTTAACCCACTAATATGAAGCTCTTTGAGGGAGGGTAGCTGCCCTAATGGAGGCAGAAGCAAACAATTTACGCAATTCATAAGTTGAAGAGAAACCAGATTACAGGAAGAATGATGTCCTAACCAACTTGGAAATCTTGTGCCTCTATAAGAATAAATTTTGAGCTGTTTTAGGTTTGTATGAGGTTGGAGCTTCTCAAGCACTTCTCTTTCTCTATCTTTTTGTGAATCATCCGTTACACTTGATTCCCATTCCAAAACTAGTCCATCGAGATGTTTCTTGTCCCTCATGATGTTGTCCTCCAAAGCATCCTTGGCATGAGCGAGATTACAAAGTCCTGAGATACCAAGTGTTCCGCGCAAATACCGAAGCTCCTTTAACTCCAAAATATCATGCCCTGCACTATGCTTGTCTAGCACAAAGTAATTTAGCATTCGGAGGTCTTTCAACTTTCCCATATGCGCTGGCATCTTTTGTAACTTTGTACCCTTAATATCTAGATGGCGCAAGTTGATAAGACTTCCCAAGTTGGTGGGCAGCTGAGTAAGAGCTTTACAATGAGACAACAATAGTGTCTGTAAATTATACAAAGTACACACTGTATCAGGTAACTTTTCGATCAAAGTATAAGATAGGTCCAGGTGCCTTAAATGATTCAACTTGCCAATTGAATTAGGCAGCTCCTTCAAATCATAGCCTGCTAAATTGAGCACTCTTAAATATTGTAACTTTGAAAAGAAATCATGTAGTACCTTGGCATCCAATGTTTAGAGCTTTTCACCATACACATATTGTAGAGGGAGGAAAGTGCGCAAATATTTAGCTTCATATAAAGCTTGAAAATTTTTAAAGCCATGACCACCATATTTTCCTATATATGAAAAATGACGAGTCTTACTCACAATGTTGGGTGAGTAACTATCCCCCCACCTCACACAAAATTCTCCAGACACAAACTTTGCTAAATCATTAATAAGGTCATGCATGATGAACTCAGACACATAGTTTGTTTGAAAAAATGACCTTGAGGTTAGATCATCGAAGAAGCCATTGCCAACTTCTTCCACCATTTGATTCTTTGTGGGTTCTAAAAGACCTTCAGCCTTCCACAACACAACCAATTTTGATTTTTTAAATGTATAATTCTTGGGAAATATAGAGCAGTAGGCAAAACAACGCTTTAGATGTGAAGGCAAGTAATTATAGCTCAACCATAGAGCTGGTAGAATTTTACTTTTCTCATGTGAAAACTCCCATATTTCACTCTTCAGTATTTGTTCCCATTCCTCCATATTTAATTTAGACCTCAAGAGACCTCCAAGTGATTTAGCAGCTAAAGGAAGACCATTACACTTTCTAGCAATTTTTCTTCCTATTACTTCAAGATCATCTGAGCGTGCACTAGCACTTGCATTTTCGAAGGCATGTTTTGCAAATAACAACCAACAATCTTCCTCAGATATTTGTGTTAGACGATGAGTTTGAAGAGTACCACTCATCATAGTTGCAACATCTTGATTGCGTGTTGTGACAATGATCTTACTTCCATGTGCACAAGACTCAAAGGGACACCTTAAGGAATCCCAATGAATATAATTCTCATTCCAAACGTCATCATGAACGAAGAGAAACTTTTTTCCAGTCAAAGCCTCCTTCAACTTACATTGAAGCATATCGAGATTCCTGATATCACAAGTTTGTTCAGTAATTGACTCATAAATTGTTTGTGTTATTCTAAGAACATCAAATTTTTGTGAAACACAAACCCATGAGTGGATGTCAAAGTGTTGTTTGACTCTGTCATCATTGTATATGAGACGAGCAAAGGTGGTCTTTCCGATACCACCCATGCCCACTATAGGAACCACACTTATCTTATTGCCAGTCACATCATCTGATAACAATAACTTAATGAAGCTCTCCTTCTCCTCATCTCTTCCACACACATCAGATTCTACCAAAGAAGTTGAAGGTAGCACTGTTTCAGATATTCTGTGTCCATCGTCTGTTTTCAAATTAAGGGCATCTTTTTGCTCTACAATGAATTCTAGTGACTCAAGAATTTCCTCTATCCTGGAATTTAGTGTTGTGTGGTCAAAAGCATGAAACGAAGCAGAGATGAGGTCTTGTACCTTATAACTTGTGCTACCTCCAAATTGATCATGATCAGCTTCCATCTTGTGCCTTAACGCTTCTGTCTTGATGTCCATCAAGAGGTCCTCAGCATCATAAACAGCCTCTTTAAGCTCATCGAGCCACTGCTTCACATTTGAGTCAGTGAGTTGCTTCTCCTCGGCATCTCTGAGAACAGAATCAACAGACAACATCTTGATCTTCAACTTCTTCAGCAATCGATCGGTGTGTTTCTTTCCCTTGAGGAACTCCATGACCTCCCCAGAACCCATCTGACGAAATACCTCTTGAAACGAAGCAGAGAGAAAAGCTCCACTTACAACCTCCAAAGCCATGGTGATCTCTTCTTAACTTGCAAATGGAAATTGTGGAATTGAGAGAACAGAGAAGGTACTCTTGAACAGAGCAAAAACGATCGACTTTGGTTTTTGTTGCGTGAACTTAAATTCAGAGCATCACTTCTTTTTTATTGAAAATGAAGCTGATATGAAATTAAAAAGACAATTGGCGGACGACCCATTCGTAGGTTAGACGTGTGCATAGCTGAGTACTCGAGTGTGAAGTATACCAATATTAGAAACGCAGATGGAGAAAGAGAGACGAGAGGAGAGGGTGTTTGTGAGAGAGAGAGAGAGAGAGAGAGAGAGAGAGAGAGAGAGTAGGGGTAGAGAGAATTATAGTTGAGCAAAAGAGGATTTTCATTGGATAAAAATCTATTAATTATAAAGAAGTTATACATGATTAATTTAATAGAAAATCGAATATATTTGACAATAGAGATCATATTAATGTACGGTAGAAAAGCATTAGAGTTACATTAAATAATTTTGAAATTCAGAAACCATATTGATGATCAAGCATGAGGGCCAATTGGAAAGAGTATTTTTTATGACAAGTAGAATAAGGATATAAACAATATTGACCGGGATCAATGGTTGCGTTCTTGGATGAAAGAGGCCAGATTTATTTGAGATGTTCATTTGGCCAATATTCAACCCTATACATCGTCATCGATTAAGAAAGAGTTACACATTTTGGTCCATGAGTTTGACGCGAGTGTTATTGTCACTGTGGAGCTGTGGAAGTGAATGAAGCACCGTAAAGTTTGAGTCAGCGGGCAAGGTGGACCCGCATTTGGAAATTTCCAAGCAATAATATAATATGTGGGGTATGCGCGCTCTTCCGACAATGCATGGAGGCCAGTCCAACCCCACCTCAGTATTGGCTCGATCAATCGATACTAGTCCCTCGCTTCTACAGTATTACTTTCAGAAAGTAGCGAGCAGCCTACCACAATGTCAACACAACACATCAGGAGAGAATATATTCTATTTCGATCAATTTAACTGAAAATGATAAACCAGAATTATTATTAATTAAAGCCCTTAAACATATCTACTTTTTTGACACTTTGATCCAAGTTTCTCACTGATCGATTGATCGACTCTATTGTTAATTAACCCCCACCTCCCCAGCCATTCGGAAATTTTGGTTTTACACTGTTAACAGAAGAAGGATGTTTGATGGAAGAACAGCTTCAACATTGAAGGCGCCATCTTCTCACTCACAATGAAGTTGGTGCATGGGAGGTGAAGTTCTCATTTTGCATGGCGTTTCAACTTTGAAATTGGTGATGGTTTCAACTATGAATTAAGAAGCTTAATTTATTCATTATTCTTTTTTCAGTTTTTTCATCTTCTGCACATTTATCTTGGCTTCAAATAAATTGGTTCAGGCCAGAGAATGAGAAAGAGAAAAGAGGTTTTTCAGTTTTGTTAATCGAAGCTAGAGATCCAATTGTGACAAGTAGAATAAGATCGATCAACCACATTCTAGACCTATAACCCAAAACGCACATTTGGGATATGCAAATCTGTACACATATATGCAAAGATTTCTTCCCCATGTAAACCTACATGCATACATGTTTGTCAACTAAAGAAAATTCAAACAATATTAGCATGCTTTTAGGCAATTCATCGTACGTACCAAATTGCAGAGCACCGCAGGCGTCAAAATATTTCTCACTTTAAATCCTATAAAGGAGAAAGAAATTGTGCGTGTAAAACCAATTCTTGGGGAATCTATTAGGAAGAACAAGGGCCCCTTCTAGAGAGAAAAGCTAAAAAGTATTACATCTATTCCAAAACAGAACTGGTCTTTTCACAAATAAAGGATTTCATATGCCCCAAGTCAGAAAACCAGTAACACAATATTACATGACCATAATATAAAAAAAAAAAAAAATACGGGAGAAGTGGAGAACATATGAAACGACTTAAATTTACAGTTTAAGTCATAAATTTTGTTTTCAACAAATTAGGCCAAATTTCATTTTTTTAGCAATAATTTGCTCGAAATTCCACTTTAATACTTGTAATTTCATTTTGTCGATTTTGGTCGTATAGTTAGCAAAATGTTGCACTTCCAGTATATGTTTGCAATTCCATTAGGGCTGGCCAGAGTGCCTGTAATCTCCCCAAAGATGCTTCAGCCCGTAGGAAAAAAATTGGATTGAGGCCAATTTTTAAAGGCCCAATCACGGCTTAAGGCCTGAACCAAACATGTTAAGGGCTGGTCCAGCCCGACTGTTTGGAGAAACATTTACATACAACCGTTCTGAACTCCCCTTATCACAAAACTGGTCATATGACAGATTATGAGGAAAGAAAGTTGCATGCAAAGATGTTTTTTCTTTCCCAAGTAAACCAACATGTATACATGTTTGTCATGAACTATAAAGAAAGATCAAACAAACCTGGCATGATTTCAGGCGATTCATCACATCACATTGCAGAGCACACATCCACATAGCAGTCAGATGTCCTGCACTGCAGGCAAAAATATTTCTCACTTTCTATGAGAAAGAAACTGAGCAAACCCAATGCTTGAGCAACTGACTAAGACAAACAAGGGCCCCATCTACTAAATAGAAAAACTAAATAGGTCGCTTACATCTATTCCAAAACAAAACTGGGCAAGGATGATGACTTAAATTGGATGATTAGCCAACTTAACTACGAGTCTACAACATACTCAAATGACAAATCCAGAAAAACGGTTCAAGACACATTTTAAGAATGGTAGTCTCTATCAACTTTTCTTTTCTAGAAAACATTACTACTGGGCTAGCATATATTCATTAATGATGTTATGGTAAAATTCAAAGGGTAAGCAAAGGTGCAACAGAGCAAATCTCATAAAGTGGAAAAAGAAGCTCAATCCAAACAGGAAGTCCATTCAAAGGACAAAAATGAGTCAAATATTTCTAAAAAAATCAATAACAAGTCAAATAAAAGAGCAAGAAATCATTAGGCATACTGTTGGGAAATTTGTTTAAAGTCTTCCAATACATTCCACAAGTACCAGTCAATTCAAATGTCTAGAGAGTAGAGGGTAAAAAAAAAAAAAAAACTAGTAGTGACTCCAAGTCTCCCAGTATATACACAACAGTACATCACTACAAATTAGGAACTGCCTCTTTTGCTGTTTCTAAGTCTGCTCCAGTTGAAGCCTTCGACAGTCAACCCTCCATTGATGCAAATAGTTTACCCAGTGCAGGTAGGCAAAAAAATGTCACCAAGGAATACACATCTCTCCAGGGAATCCTAAGAAATTTCGTGACTGATATACTGCATGTAAAGAACAGAAAACAAAGAGGATACACTAGCCAACTTTCCCAAGTATAATTCAAGACCCTTAAGGCTAAGGATGAATTGGCATTCAGAAGACATAGCACTTTTAGTGGGAGCTGATACCACACCACCAATATACATAGCAAACATAAAAACAGTAGTACTATTAGCTTGATCCTGAAGCTTTCAGAAGAGGATGGGCAATTGAAACATGCAAATGGAAAGTCGATTCAAGATTAGTACCCATATGTTATAGTAAATGACTAATCTTCAGCTCTATACTCAATTTGTTTAAATGAGTAAATGAGTAAATGAGTAATCTACAGCTAAACATTAGGAAGAATTCAATTGTTAGCCCAAAAGTTGAATACATATATATTGTAAAAGCTCTTGTAATAATAAACAGAACACAGTGGCTTGTTATAAAGCATTCTGATTCATCCAAGCTCTAAAATGGGATGTGAAAATTAATATATTATAATAATAAATAGAACATGTTTTCCCGTGGAAGCATGATGCGAGTGAGACCAAATTGTTTGGGTCTCCTGAAATGGAGTTCGTGTTCAAACATTTGGAATTTGAAAATATAGAGTTTATGTTACAGAATGCGATGACAAAGAAGCAGATCGAGTTTGCAGAAAATTACATGTTGAGAGGGAATTGCATAATTACAATTCACACAACTGGGTGGGAGTGGGACCCATCAACACATACATTCTCATACAATATCATATAAGCTTCCCATCAATCCTTATGTTGGGGATGTGAGCAATCTTGGGCCAGTCTTCCCCTTTCTCTCTCTCTCGCACCGTTCTTCTAGCAAAGGACATCCCCATATAGTAAACTCGGAAAGAGAATTGGGTAGCCCTTCATCTGGCAAGCACTGCAGCTCAGGGCATGTCAAAATCCCCAACGTTTGAAGAGAGTTGAGGTGTCGAAACCCCTTGCCGTCCATCTTCTTAACATTCAAAAGATTGGAGATCCAGAGAAAAGTGAGAGTGGTGGGCAGCAGCCCCTCCTCCGGAAATGAATCATCTACTACTTCTTCACAATCTTTGAACCCAAGTCTCAAGTGTGTAAGAGAGGTGAGTCTTGGTAGACCCCACTGCATCCGCTTTGCCATCAGTTTCTTGCAAGCAAAGATCCTAAGTGATTTTAATTTTGACGGCAATCCCCCTTCCGGAAATGATTCCAATTTTGGACAATCTTGTATCCACAGAGACTCAAGTGATGGAAGAAGGCTGTGCATGTCTTCAGGCAGTGACCTCAATTCCTCACATCCTCTTATTTTTATCTCTGTCAAGTTGGGAGTCTCCGGCCCATATGACCAACTTGGAAATGTTGTCCCTCCATATGAATAAATAAAAAGCTTTTTTAGGTTTGTATGAGGTTGGAGCTTCTCAAGAACTTCTGTCTCTCTTTCTTGGTGTGAATCATCAGTTACACTTGGTTTCCATCTCAAAACTAGTTCATTGAGATACTTCTTGTCCCTCATTATGTTCACCTCTAAAGCATCCTTTACATGAACCAGATTACCAAGTCCCGAGATACGAAGTCTTCCTCGCAAAAACCGAAGCTCCTTTAACTCTAAAATGTCATGCCCTGCAGTATGCTTGTCTACCACAAAGTAACTTAAATCTCGGAGGTCTTTCAATTTTCCCATACGTGGTGGCATCTTTTGTAATTTAGTACCCTCAATATCTAGATGGCGCAAGTTGATTAGTCTTCCCAAGTCGGTTGGCAACTGAGTAAGAGCTTGACAACAGAACAACAATAATGTTTGTAAATTATACAAATTGCACACTCTATCAGGTAACTTTTGAATGGAAGTGCGAGACAAGTCCAAGTGCCTTAGATGTTTCAACTTGTCAATTGAATCAGGCAGCTCCTTCAAATCATACCTTGCCAAATTGAGCACTCTTAAATATTGTAACTTTGAAAAGAAATCATGTAGTACCTTAGCGTCCAATGTTCGGAACATATGACCATACCCATATTTTTGAGATGGGAGGAAAGTGCGCAAACATTTAGCTTCATATAAAGCTTCAAATTTCTCAAAGCGAGGACTACCATATTTTTCCATATATGAAAAATGACGAGCCTTGCTCTCGATGTTGAGTGAGTCATTATCCTCCCACCTAACACAAAAGTCTCCAGACACAAACTTTGCTAAATCATTAATAAGATCATGCATGCTGAACCTTGACTCACCATAATAATCTACATGTTGAAAAAATGATCTTGCAATTAGATAATCAAAGTAGCTTTCTCCAACTTCTTCCACCATTTTCTCCTTTTTGGGTTGTAAGAGATCTTCGGCCTTCCACAACAAAATCAATTCTGATTTTTTAAATACATGATTCTTGGGATATATCGAACAATAGGCAAAACAACGCTTGAGATATGGAGGCAAATGATAGTAGCTTAACCATAGAGCCGGTAGAATTTTACTCTCCTCAGGCGAAAAATCCCATATTTCACTGTTCAGTATATCTTTCCATTCCTCAGTATTTGATTTAGAGCGTAAGAGACCTCCAAGTGATTTAGCTGCTAAAGGAAGACCCTTAGACTTTCTAGCAATTTGTCTTCCTATTACTTCAAGATTTGAGCGTGCACTATCAGTTGCATTTTCAAAGGCATGTTTTGCAAATAAAAACCAGCAATCTTCTTCAGATAGTTGCATTAGGTGGTGAGTTTGAAGAGTACCGCCCATCATAGATGCTACACCTTCATTACGGGTGGTTACAATAATCTTACTTCCATTTACTCCAGACTCAAAAGTTTGCCTTAAAGAATTCCAATCAATATAATTTTCATTCCATACGTCATCGTGAACAAAGAGAAACTTCTTCCCTGTCAAAGCCTCCTTCAGTTTACGTTGAAGCATATCTAGATTCATCATATCACAGGGTTGTTCAGTGATTGACTCATAAATTGTTTGTGTTATCCTTACAACATCAAATTTTTCTGACACACAAACCCATGCTTGGATGGCAAAATGTTTCGTCACTCTAACATCATTGTATATGAGCTGAGCAAAGGTGGTTTTTCCAATTCCGCCCATGCCCACAATAGGAAGCACGCTTATGTTATTGCCAGTCGCATCATCAGATAGCAATAACTTAATGAAGCTCTCCTTCTCTTCATCTCTTCCACACACATCAGATTCTACCAAAGAAGTAGTTGAAGGTGGTAGTATTGTTTCGGATATTCTGGGTCCACCATCTGTTTTCAAATTAAGGGTATCTTTTTGCTTTACAATAAACTCTAGCATGTCAAGAATTGCCTCTATCCTGGAGTTGAGTGTTGTGTGATCAAAAGCATGAAGCACAGAAGTGATGTGCTTTCGTACCTTACGTGTGATACTCCCAGATCCAGGTTTCAGCTGCTTGGACCTTAACGCTTCAGTCTTGATCTCGTCCAACAGGTCCTCAGCATGAAAGACGGCATCTTTAAGCTCACTGAGCCACTTCTTCACTCTTGAGTCAGTCAGTTGTTTCACCTCGGCATCTTCGACAACAGCATCAGTAGACAACAACGTGATGTCCAACTTCTTCAGTAATTGGTTGGTCCGTTTCTTTCCCCTGAGGAAGTCCAGGACCTCCCCAGAAGCCATCTTTTGAAATAAAGCAGAGAGAAAAGCTCCACCCACAACCTCCAAAGCCATGATTGATTTCTTCTTCTTAACTCGCAAATGTAATTCAGAGCGCAGTTGAGATCGAGAGAATGTACTTCTGAAGAGAGCAAGCAAAAACAAGGACGACTAATCTTTGTTTTTTGATGTGTGAACTTGAGAGCAGAAGCAGCACTTCTTTGCAATTCACATATTCCTTGGGTTTGGATATAAAATTACAGAGACAAGTATTAGTGGACGACCCATTAGTCAAAGAGTTAAAAGAAACGAAGGCAATTTTCATTAGAGGACAAAACGCAAAAGGACACAATTTTGCACACAAAGCAATTCTCATTGGACGGGTGGTTCCACTTGTTGTCTTTCTTAATTATTATTATTTGTTTATAATACTTTCTCAATTATTTTTAATATTTTATGCTGATCGGTATATGTTTTCTTTGTTAAATGTTTAGAATAAGGGAGTAGGTTAGACGTCAGATAACTTGAGCAACCCCAGACACGGAGCTGCATGCTTCAATGTCTCTTTTTCAAAAATTTTACTTAAATTGTTCTTTTGAGTAATTTCACAGAAGAATAAAATTATAATTAATTTTTTAACAAAAAATAAAAGGCGACAACTGAGAGATAGGACTACACAGTCTACACAACTGAGAGATAGGACTACACAATGTCGCTTGTGGACAGAAGCAAAAGCTAGAAGGAAACAAATATTAGTAGACAAAAGCAAGAAGCATATCTATACTATAATATAAAGCAATAAGTTGAAGTTTGGCGAAATTTTCGAAAATCCTAAGCTACACCCTTGAAGTTGAAGTTGAAGCTTGACCACAAAAATACTCAACTCACACAACGGTTCAAACGAGATACAAGAAGGTGCACCAGAGCAAGCACAAAACGTATAAGTATCCAAACTCAACATAGCAGAAAGCAAATCTCATAAGGTGGAAAAAGAAAGGAGCTCTTTCCAAACAGGAAATCAATTCAGAGGACAAAAATGAGGCAAATATTTCTTACAGAATCGATAACAAGGAACTAAGGAAGTCAAATAAAAGAGCAAGAAATCATTAGAAATACTGTTGGGATATTAGTTTAAAATCTTCCAATACAATCCACAAGTACTAGTCATTCACTGTCTTGAAAAAACTAAAGAATCTAGTAGTGTCTCCAAGTCTCCCAATTATATACACAGCAGTATATCACTACAAATTGGGAACTGCCTCTTTTGCTGTTTCTAAGTCTCTCCAGTTGAAGCCTTTGACATCCATCCCTCCCTCGATACACGTAGCCTTTCACAGTTATGTAAGAGGCTGCAGCCTGCAGGTAGGCAAAGAAATGCCAGTGACACCAAAGCATACACATCTCCTGGCTCTCCAGGGCATCCTCAAGGGGTCTGAGAGTTGATAGCCTCCCAAAAAAATTTCAGTGAGATACTGCATGCATGTAAAGAACAGAGAACAAAGTGGATACATTAGCCAGCTTTCCTTAGTATAATTCAAGAACCAAGGCTAAGGATGAATTGGCATTAAAGAGAATGAGAATAACTCTTTGTCTTGAATTGTATACAAAAGTTGAAACCTATGGAATTTAAAAAAGTGAAGCACCTTTAGTGGAAGCATATTATATAGTTGCAACATCCGGAGCTGATAGCACACCAGCAATATATATATATATATATATATATATATAGAGCACATATAAAAACAGTAGTACTACCAGCTTGATCCTGAAGTTTTCAGAAGATGGGCGCGCAACTGAAACATGCAAATGGAAAATAGATTCAAGATTAGTACCCGTATGTTATAGTAAATGAGTAATCTTCAGCACTATACTCAATTGTTTATATACAATCTAGAGCTAAACATTAGGAAGAATTAATTGTTGGCCTCAAAAGTTGAATACGCATATATTGTAGAAGCTCTTGTCATAAAAACAATATAAAACAGAACACAGTGACTAGCTAGTCAATAGTCACAAGGCCTTCTGATTCATTCAAGCTGTAAATGGGATGCAAAAATCAATATTTTTAGGAGAAAATTGGAGGTGTTTGGCTCCCCACACTTGACTCCAGTTCAAACATTTGGAATTTCAATATAATATTGCAGCAGAGTTTGCAGAAAAGTACCTGATCGAGAGGGAATTGGATAATTACGATTACAACAACTCATCTGGGACCCATCAACACATCATACAATATCATATGCGCTTCCTTTGATGGATATGTAGGGGATGTGAGCAATCTTGGGCCACTCTTCCCCTTTCTCTCTCTCTCACACCGTTCTTCTAGCAAAGGACACTCCCAGATTTGTAGCTCCAAAAGAGAAGTGGGTAGCCCTTCATCTGGCAAGTTGTATGTACAAGTTTTGTAGTCAGTCTCTAGAGCAAGCATTTCAGTAACCAAACTCAAGTTGCATGACACAAAGCGAATCTCTTAAAGTGGATAACAAAGAGGGAAAAATTCCTCACAGTTAAAATCGATGACAAGGAAGCCAAGAGAGGAAGAAATCATTAGGCATATTGTGGAGAAGTTAATTTAAATTTTTCCATTACAACCTACAAGTAGTCAATTCATGTATCTACAAATTGGAAGTTGAAGCTAGTAATGATAGTCATCCCTCCATCAATACCCAGTTTCAATTAACTTCTGAATATATAATGAAGAAGACACATTGGCAATTGGATTATGAAAACTAAATTAAGAATTGCACAGTTGTACAGTCTTTCTGAAGAGGATGGGCAAATGAAACATGCAAAATGGACTTTACGTTACAGAATGCCGATGACAAAGAAGCAGATCGAGTTTGCAGAAAATTACCTGTTGAGAGGGAATTGCATAATTACAATTCACACAACTGGGTGGGAGTGCGACCCATCAACACGTACATTCTCATACATCATATGCGCTACCCATCGATGCATATGGTGGGGATGTGAGCAATCTTGGGCCAGTCTTCCCCTTTCTCTCTCTCGCACCGTTCTGAAAGAAAAGGACATTCATAGATATATAGAACAGAAAGAGAATTGGGTAGCCCTTCATCTGGCAAGCACTGGAGCTTAGGGCATGTCGAAATCCACAACGTTTGAAGAGAGTTGAGGTGTCGAAACCCCTTGCCGTCCATCTTCTTAACATTCAAAAGATCCTGGATCCAGAGATATTTGAGAGTGGTGGGCAGCAGCCCCTCCTCCGGAAATGAATCATCTACTACTTCTTCACAATCTTTGAACCCAAGTCTCAAGTGTGTAAGAGAGGTGAGTCTTGGTAGACCCCACTGTATCCGCTTTGCCATCATTTTCTTGCAAGAAATGATCCCAAGTAATTTTAATGTTGACGGCAATCCCCCTTCCGGAAATGATTCCAATTCTGGACAATTGTTTATATACAGAGACTCAAGTGATGGGAGAAGGCTGTGCATCTCTTCAGGCAGCGACCTCAATTTATCACATCTGCTTATTGCTATCTCCGTCAGGTTGGGCGCATCCAGCCCTCCATCGGGAAAAAATACAATATTTGGGCAATAAGATATATCCAAAGTACTGAGGGAAAAGAGTTTGGGGGATTTACACTCTTGTGAACTTGTAAGGGATAAATTAATTTTACTCAATTTGAGTGTTTGAAGCTTCGGGAAGTAGTCTAATGGTAATCCCCCGGTTAGCTTGACACAATCCCTGAGAATCAGCTTACAAAGATTAGGAAAAACCCCACCTTCATCGCCACATCCAACGACATACCAATCCTGCCACTCACACATTTTTTCAATGATCAAAACTTGCAGAGATCTAAATGGTTTAATTACACAAGTTTTGTCACCATAGAACTCAGGACCAATTGACCCCACACCATTTAACCCACTAATATGAAGCTCTTTGAGGGAGGGTAGCTGCCCTAATGGAGGCAGAAGCAAACAATTTACGCAATTCATAAGTTTAAGAGAAACCAGATTACAAGAAGAATGATGTCCTAACCAACTTGGAAATCTTGTGCCTCTATAAGAATAAATTTTGAGCTGTTTTAGGTTTGTATGAGGTTGGAGCTTCTCAAGCACTTCTCTTTCTCTTTCTTTTTGTGAATCATCCGTTCCACTTGATTCCCATTCCAAAACTAGTCCATCGAGATATTTCTTGTCCCTCATGATGTTGTCCTCCAAAGCATCCTTGGCATGAGCAAGATTACAAAGTCCTGAGATACCAAGTGTTCCGCGCAAATACCGAAGCTCCTTTAACTCCAAAATATCATGCCCTGCACTATGCTTGTCTAGCACAAAGTAATTTAGCATTCGGAGGTCTTTCAACTTTCCCATATGCACTGGCATCTTTTGTAACTTTGTACCCTTAATATCAAGATGGCGCAAGTTGATAAGACTTCCCAAGTTGGTGGGCAGCTGAGTAAGAGCTTTACGATGAGACAACAATAGTGTCTGTAAATTATACAAAGTACACACTGTATCAGGTAACTTTTCGATCAAAGTATAAGATAGGTCCAGGTGCCTTAAATGATTCAACTTGCCAATTGAATTAGGCAGCTCCTTCAAATCATAGCCTGCTAAATTGAGCACTCTTAAATATTGTAACTTTGAAAAGAAATCATGTAGTACCTTGGCATCCAATGTTTGGAGCTTTTCACCATACACATATTGTAGAGGGAGGAAAGTGCGCAAATATTTAGCTTCATATAAAGCTTGAAAATTTTTAAAGCCATGACCACCATATTTTCCTATATATGAAAAATGACGAGTCTTACTCACAATGTTGGGTGAGTAACTATCCCCCCACCTCACACAAAATTCTCCAGACACAAACTTTGCTAAATCATTAATAAGGTCATGCATGATGAACTCAGACACATAGTTTGTTTGAAAAAATGACCTTGAGGTTAGATCATCGAAGAAGCCATTGCCAACTTCTTCCACCATTTGATTCTTTGTGGGTTCTAAAAGACCTTCAGCCTTCCACAACACAACCAATTTTGATTTCTTAAATGTATAATTCTTGGGAAATATAGAGCAGTAGGCAAAACAACGCTTTAGATGTGAAGGCAAGTAATTATAGCTCAACCATAGAGCTGGTAGAATTTTACTTTTCTCATGTGAAAACTCCCATATTTCACTCTTCAGTATTTGTTCCCATTCCTCCATATTTAATTTAGACCTCAAGAGACCTCCAAGTGATTTAGCAGCTAAAGGAAGACCATTACACTTTCTAGCAATTTTTCTTCCTATTACTTCAAGATCATCTGAGCGTGTACTAGCACTTGCATTTTCGAAGGCATGTTTTGCAAATAACAACCAACAATCTTCCTCAGATATTTGTGTTAGACGATGAGTTTGAAGAGTACCACTCATCATAGTTGCAACATCTTGATTGCGTGTTGTGACAATGATCTTACTTCCATGTACACAAGACTCAAAGGGACACCTTAAGGAATCCCAATAAATATAATTCTCATTCCAAATGTCATCATGAATGAAGAGAAACTTTTTTCCAGTCAAAGCCTCCTTCAACTTACATTGAAGCATATCGAGATTCTTGATATCACAAGTTTGTTCAGTAATTGACTCATAAATTGTTTGTGTTATTCTAAGAACATCAAATTTTTGTGAAACACAAACCCATGAGTGGATGTCAAAGTGTTGTTTGACTCTGTCATCATTGTATATGAGATGAGCAAAGGTGGTCTTTCCGATACCACCCATGCCCACTATAGGAACCACACTTATCTTATTGCCAGTCACATCATCTGATAACAATAACTTAATGAAGCTCTCCTTCTCCTCATCTCTTCCATACACATCAGATTCTACCAAAGAAGTTGAAGGTAGCACTGTTTCAGATATTCTGTGTCCATCATCTGTTTTCAAATTAAGGGCATCTTTTTGCTCTACAATGAATTCTAGTGTCTCAAGAATTTCCTCTATCCTGGAATTTAGTGTTGTGTGGTCAAAAGCATGAAACGAAGCAGAGATGAGGTCTTGTACCTTATAACTTGTGCTACCTCCAAATTGATCATGATCAGCTTCCATCTTGTGCCTTAACGCTTCTGTCTTGATGTCCATCAAGAGGTCCTCAGCATCATAAACAGCCTCTTTAAGCTCATCGAGCCACTGCTTCACATTTGAGTCAGTGAGTTGCTTCTCCTCGGCATCTCTGAGAACAGAATCAACAGACAACATCTTGATCTTCAACTTCTTCAGCAATCGATCGGTGTGTTTCTTTCCCTTGAGGAATTCCATGACCTCCCCAGAACCCATCTGACGAAATACCTCTTGAAACGAAGCAGAGAGAAAAGCTCCACTTACAACCTCCAAAGCCATGGTGATCTCTTCTTAACTTGCAAATGGAAATTGTGGAATTGAGAGAACAGAGAAGGTACCCTTGAACAGAGCAAAAACGATCGACTTTTGTTTTTGTTGCGTGAACAAAAAGACAATTGGCGGACGACCCATTCTTCAAACAGTTAGAGGGACGGGTGGTTCCACACTTCCACTTCCACTTCCACTCGTTGTCTTTCTTAATTATTATTATTTTTTTATAATACTTTCTCAATTATTATTAATATTTTATGCTGATAGGTATATGTTTTCTTTGTTAAATGTTTAGAATAAGAGAGTAGGTTATACGTCTTTTTTTCAAATTTGTTACTCAAATTGTTCTTTTGAGTAATTTCATAGAAGAATAAAATTATAATTGATTTTTTAACAAAAAATTAATGGAATTTCTTAAGTAGATGTGAAAACAAATTAGTAGCACATCCGTTGTTAATTTGGGCTTTGAACCCTACATTCTATTGTAACAAAAAAGAAAAGTTATGATCATAGCCTCTATAAAATTAGAATTTTATTTTTTAAATAAGAGACATCTTAATTCCAACAAAGAAAAAAAATGTAAAAGGTAAGATTAAACTTGTTAGCTAGGTACGTAGAGAATATAAAGCAATTAGCACATATGCCAAGTGGAAAAACTAGGAGTAGCAGTTATAGTATTTATGACGTCCCTGGGAATGTACGTAGCCAGGGATCATCAACAAACAGTAACCCTTACCCACCCACGTTGTTTTGTGAATTTTTTATGTATAATCCATATATTGTTGATGTAATGTATTGGTCCACTCTAATCGCGATTTTCTTTTTTTCAGTAATTTTAATTTTAAACAATAAAAAATTGGTAGTTTACTTTTTACACTGTTAACAGACGAAGGATATTTGATGGAAGGCGCCATTTTCTCACTCACAATGAAGTTGGTGCATGGGACATGAAGTTCTCATTCTGCATGGCGTTTCAACTATGAATTAAGAAGCTTAATTTATTCATTATTCATTTTTCAGTTTTTTCATCTTCTGCACATTTATCTTGGCTTCAAATAAATTGGTTCAGGCCAGAGAACGAGAAAGAGAAAAGAGGTTTTTCAGTTTTCTTAATCGAGCAAGCTAGAGATCCAATTGTGACAAGTAGAATGAGATCGATCAACCACATTGTAGACCTATAACCCAAAACGCACATTTGGGATATGCAAATCTGTATACATATATGCAAAGATTTCTTCCCCATGTAAACCTACATGTATACATGTTTGTCAACTAAAGAAAATTCAAACAATATTAGCATGCTTTTAGGCAATTCATCGTACGTACCAAATTGCAGAGCACCGCAGGCGACAAAATATTTCTCACTTTACATCCTAAAAAGGAGAAAGAAATTGTACGTGTAAAACCAATTCTTGGGGAATCTATTAGGAAGAACAAGGGCCCCTTCTAGAGAGAAAAGCTAAAAAGTATTACATCTATTCCAAAACAGAACTGGTCTTTTCACAAATAAAGGATTTCATATGCCTCAAGTCAGAAAACCAGTAACACAATATTACATGACCATAATATAAAAAAAATAATAAAATAAATAACTACGGGATAACATATGAAACGACTTAAATTTACAGTTTAAGTCATAAATTTTGTTTTCAACAAATTAGGCCAAATTTCGTTTTTTTAGCTATAATTTGCTCAAAATTCAACTTTAATACTTGTAATTTCAATTTTGTCGATTTTGGTCGTATAGTTAGCAAAATGTTGCACTTCCAGTATATGTTTGCAATTCCATTAGGGCTGGCCAGAGTGCCTGTAATCTCCCCAAAGATGCTTCAGCCCGTAGGAAAAAAATTGGATTGAGGCCAATTTTTAAAGGCCCAATCACGGCTTAAGGCCTGAACCAAACATGTTAAGGGCTGGTCCAGCCCGACTGTTTGGAGAAACATTTACATACAACCGTTCTGAACTCCCCTTATCACAAAACTGGTCATATGACAGATTATGAGGAAAGAAAGTTGCATGCAAAGATGTTTTTTCTTTCCCAAGTAAACCAACATGTATACATGTTTGTCATGAACTATAAAGAAAGATCAAACAAACCTGGCATGATTTCAGGCGATTCATCACATCACATTGCAGAGCACACATCCACATAGCTGTCAGAGGTCCTGCACTGCAGGCAAAAATATTTCTCACTTTCTATGAGAAAGAAATTGAGCAAACCCAATGCTTGAGCAACTGACTAAGACAAACAAGGGCCCCATCTACTAAATAGAAAAACTAAATAGGTCGCTTACATCTATTCCAAAACAAAACTGGGCAAGGATGATGACTTAAATTGGATGATTAGCCAACTTAGCTACGAGTCTACAACATACTCAAATGACAAACCCAGAAAAACGGTTCAAGACACATTTTAAGAATGGTAGTCTCTATCAACTTTTCTTTTCTAGAAAACATTACTACTGGGCTAGCATATATTCATTAATGATGTTATGGTAAAATTCAAAGGGTAAGCAAAGGTGCAACAGAGCAAATCTCATAAAGTGGAAAAAGAAGCTCAATCCAAACAGGAAGTCCATTCAAAGGACAAAAATGAGTCAAATATTTCTTAAAAAATCAATAACAAGTCAAATAAAAGAGCAAGAAATCATTAGGCATACTGTTGGGAAATTTGTTTAAAGTCTTCCAATACATTCCACAAGTACCAGTCAATTCAAATGTCTAGAGAGTAGAGGGTAAAAAAAAAAAAAAAACTCGTAGTGAATCCAAGTCTCCCAGTATATACACAACAGTACATCACTACAAATTAGGAACTGCCTCTTTTGCTGTTTCTAAGTCTGCTCCAGTTGAAGCCTTCGACAGTCAACCCTCCATTGATGCAATAGTTTACCCAGTGCAGGTAGGCAAAAAAATGTCGATCACCAAGGAATACACATCTCTCCAGGGAATCCTAAGAAATTTCGTGACTGATATACTGCATGTAAAGAACAGAAAACAAAGAGGATACATTAGCCAACTTTCCCAAGTATAATTCAAGACCCTTAAGGCTAAGGATGAATTGGCATTCAGAAGACATAGCACATTTAGTGGGAGCTGATACCACACCACCAATATACATAGCAAACATAAAAACAGTAGTACTATTAGCTTGATCCTGAAGCTTTCAGAAGAGGATGGGCAATTAAAACATGCAAATGGAAAGTCGATTCAAGATTAGTACCCATATGTTATAGTAAATGACTAATCTTCAGCTCTATACTCAATTTGTTTAAATGAGTGAATGAGTTATCTACAGCTAAACATTAGGAAGAATTCAATTATTAGCCCAAAAGTTGAATACATATATATTGTAAAAGCTCTTGTAATAATAAACAGAACACAGTGGCTTGTTATAAAGCATTCTGATTCATCCAAGCTCTAAAATGGGATGTGAAAATTAATATATTATAATAATAAATAGAACATGTTTTCCCGTGGAAGCATGATGCGAGTGAGACCTAATTGTTTGGGTCTCCTGAAATGGAGTTCGTGTTCAAACATTTGGAATTTGAAAATATAGAGTTTATGTTACAGAATGCGATGACAAAGAAGCAGATCGAGTTTGCAGAAAATTACATGTTGAGAGGGAATTGCATAATTACAATTCACACAACTGGGTGGGAGTGGGACCCATCAACACATACATTCTCATACAATATCATATGAGCTTCCCATCAATCCTTATGTTGGGGATGTGAGCAATCTTGGGCCAGTCTTCCCCTTTCTCTCTCTCGCACCGTTCTTCTAGCAAAGGACATCCCCATATAGTAAACTCGGAAAGAGAATTGGGTAGCCCTTCATCTGGCAAGCACTGCAGCTCAGGGCATGTCAAAATCCCCAACGTTTGAAGAGAGTTGAGGTGTCGAAACCCCTTGCCGTCCATCTTCTTAACATTCAAAAGATTGGAGATCCAGAGAAAAGTGAGAGTGGTGGGCAGCAGCCCCTCCTCCGGAAATGAATCATCTACTACTTCTTCACAATCTTTGAACCCAAGTCTCAAGTGTGTAAGAGAGGTGAGTCTTGGTAGACCCCACTGCATCCGCTTTGCCATCAGTTTCTTGCAAGCAAAGATCCTAAGTGATTTTAATTTTGACGGCAATCCCCCTTCCGGAAATGATTCCAATTTTGGACAATCTTGTATCCACAGAGACTCAAGTGATGGAAGAAGGCTGTGCATGTCTTCAGGCAGTGACCTCAATTCCTCACATCCTCTTATTTTTATCTCTGTCAAGTTGGGAGTCTCCGGCCCATATGACCAACTTGGAAATGTTGTCCCTCCATATGAATAAATAAAAAGCTTTTTTAGGTTTGTATGAGGTTGGAGCTTCTCAAGAACTTCTCTCTCTCTTTCTTGGTGTGAATCATCAGTTACACTTGGTTTCCATCTCAAAACTAGTTCATTGAGATACTTCTTGTCCCTCATTATGTTCACCTCTAAAGCATCCTTTACATGAACCAGATTACCAATTCCCGAGATACGAAGTCTTCCTCGCAAAAACCGAAGCTCCTTTAACTCTAAAATGTCATGCCCTGCAGTATGCTTGTCTACCACAAAGTAACTTAAATCTCGGAGGTCTTTCAATTTTCCCATACGTGGTGGCATCTTTTGTAATTTAGTACCCTCAATATCTAGATGGCGCAAGTTGATTAGTCTTCCCAAGTCGGTTGGCAACTGAGTAAGAGCTTGACAACAGAACAACAATAATGTTTGTAAATTATACAAATTGCACACTCTATCAGGTAACTTTTGAATGGAAGTGCGAGACAAGTCCAAGTGCCTTAGATGTTTCAACTTGTCAATTGAATCAGGCAGCTCCTTCAAATCATACCTTGCCAAATTGAGCACTCTTAAATATTGTAACTTTGAAAAGAAATCATGTAGTACCTTAGCGTCCAATGTTCGGAACATATGACCATACCCATATTTTTGAGATGGGAGGAAAGTGCGCAAACATTTAGCTTCATATAAAGCTTCAAATTTCTCAAAGCGAGGACTACCATATTTTTCCATATATGAAAAATGACGAGCCTTGCTCTCGATGTTGAGTGAGTCATTATCCTCCCACCTAACACAAAAGTCTCCAGACACAAACTTTGCTAAATCATTAATAAGATCATGCATGCTGAACCTTGACTCACCATAATAATCTACATGTTGAAAAAATGATCTTGCAATTAGATAATCAAAGTAGCTTTCTCCAACTTCTTCCACCATTTTCTCCTTTTTGGGTTGTAAGAGATCTTCGGCCTTCCACAACAAAATCAATTCTGATTTTTTAAATACATGATTCTTGGGATATATCGAACAATAGGCAAAACAACGCTTGAGATATGGAGGCAAATGATAGTAGCTTAACCATAGAGCCGGTAGAATTTTACTCTCCTCAGGCGAAAAATCCCATATTTCACTGTTCAGTATATCTTTCCATTCCTCGGTATTTGATTTAGAGCGTAAGAGACCTCCAAGTGATTTAGCTGCTAAAGGAAGACCCTTAGACTTTCTAGCAATTTGTCTTCCTATTACTTCAAGATTTGAGCGTGCACTATCAGTTGCATTTTCAAAGGCATGTTTTGCAAATAAAAACCAGCAATCTTCTTCAGATAGTTGCATTAGGTGGTGAGTTTGAAGAGTACCGCCCATCATAGATGCTACACCTTCATTACGGGTGGTTACAATAATCTTACTTCCATTTACTCCAGACTCAAAAGTTTGCCTTAAAGAATTCCAATCAATATAATTTTCATTCCATACGTCATCGTGAACAAAGAGAAACTTCTTCCCTGTCAAAGCCTCCTTCAGTTTACGTTGAAGCATATCCAGATTCATCATATCACAGGGTTGTTCAGTGATTGACTCATAAATTGTTTGTGTTATCCTTACAACATCAAATTTTTCTGACACACAAACCCATGCTTGGATGGCAAAATGTTTCGTCACTCTAACATCATTGTATATGAGCTGAGCAAAGGTGGTTTTTCCAATTCCGCCCATGCCCACAATAGGAAGCACGCTTATGTTATTGCCAGTCGCATCATCAGATAGCAATAACTTAATGAAGCTCTCCTTCTCTTCATCTCTTCCACACACATCAGATTCTACCAAAGAAGTAGTTGAAGGTGGTAGTATTGTTTCGGATATTCTGCGTCCACCATCTGTTTTCAAATTAAGGGTATCTTTTTGCTTTACAATAAACTCTAGCATGTCAAGAATTGCCTCTATCCTGGAGTTGAGTGTTGTGTGATCAAAAGCATAAAGCACAGAAGTGATGTGCTTTCGTACCTTACGTGTGATACTCCCAGATCCAGGTTTCAGCTGCTTGCACCTTAACGCTTCAGTCTTGATCTCGTCCAACAGGTCCTCAGCATGAAAGACGGCATCTTTAAGCTCACTGAGCCACTTCTTCACTCTTGAGTCAGTCAGTTGTTTCACCTCGGCATCTTCGACAACAGCATCAGTAGACAACAACGTGATGTCCAACTTCTTCAGTAATTGGTTGGTCCGTTTCTTTCCCCTGAGGAAGTCCTGGACCTCTCTAGAAGCCATCTTTTGAAATAAAGCAGAGAGAAAAGCTCCACCCACAACCTCCAAAGCCATGATTGATTTCTTCTTCTTAACTTGCAAATGTAATTCAGAGCAGTTGAGATCGAGAGAATGTACTTCTGAAGAGAGCAAGCAAAAACAAGGACGACTAATCTTTGTTTTTTGATGTGTGAACTTGAGAGCAGAAGCAGCACTTCTTTGCAATTCACATATTCCTTGGGTTTGGATATGAAATTACAGCGACAAGTATTAGTGGACGACCAATTAGTCACATATTCTCAGTACTATACCAGATTTACCAGTTTGTGGACAGAAGCAAAATAAACAATTCTTTAATTTGGACCATTGGTTTCCCTTATTCTTTTCTTTTTTTTGGCCATGTCCCTTGTTCTTATCTTTAACCATTATTTTTTTTGTACGACTTTCTCAATTATTGTTTGGTTGTTGGTAAACCTTAATGAAGTTAATAAATGGGAAACTACATAGACAAGAAAAAAAAACATACAATTTTCATCCTTGAATCAGTGGAAATCAAAACACCCTCATGGATATTCAATGGAGTAACAGCTTCAACATTGAAGGTATCATTTTCTTGGGGAATCTATTAGAAAAAAACTAGGGTCCCTTCTAGATAGACAAGCTAAAAATCTTACATCTATTCCAAAACAAAACTTGGTCAACGATGATGTCTTGTCACAAATAAAGGATTTCATAAAGGAGAAAGGAGAAAATGGAAACCATGATTAGATAAGAAAATAATCTCACAAGGTTAGTGACATTTCAAAGCAAATCACCTAACAAATGAACACTAGTGTCATGTTAGTGACATGATCAACTTCTTTGGTAGTGAAAATGAAGCTAACATATGAAATTACGTAAGAGACAGAGAGAATTGGTAGATGACCAAGAGTTAAAGAGTTAAAGAGGGACAAGGGCAATTCTCATTGGTGGACACAATTTTTTTTGGGTATATACAAGACACAATTTGCCCACAAAGCACTTCTTATTTTTTTGTTACAGTAGAGGAAATTGAACATTGACCTAACCTAATCATAACTCTTATCGCACCCACCCTCGTCACTCACCCTCATCAATTGAGCTAACGCAAGGGCTAAAGCACTTCTTATTGAGGAATCCATTAATAAAATATGCCTTTATAGATATGTCTTTTTCAAAATCCAATTCAATAGTAACAATAACTATTATAGTTCATTATTGCCTAATAGTAACAATGATTGTTATTATCGAACAATAACTATCTGCTCGTTAAAAAAAAAAAAAGGCATAAATTCAATTTAGACACATAACTATATAAACTATTTCAACAGGGTCCATGAATTTTAAAATATTTCAAATATACACCTGATTTATTATCTAAATTGAAAAATAAATTTCTGTCCATTGATTCGTTGAGAGATCAGTTAAATGACAGCTTGGCTTTTGCTGACCGGGATTACTTGACGACGTGGCACTATCTCAGCAAACATTTCCCGCCGAATGAGCGACACGGGCCCACAATTTAATAATAAGAGAGAGAGTGAGAGTTTGTGGGCCCGTGTCAGGGTTAGGTGGACCCGTGTCACTCATTTCCCGCCAAATGAGCGAGACACAGGTCCACCTAACCCCTGACACGGGTCCACAAACTCATCATCTCTTTCTTGCTCGTTGAACACAAGTGAGAGATTTGTATTTGAATTTGGGGAAAAACGTGATGTTTTTTGAAGACTAAATGGTCAGGAGAGCGTTCGACGAGCGAGAAAGAGGTGATGGGTGTGTAGGCCCGTGTCAAGTGGACATGTGTTACTCATTTGGGGGGAAATGTATGCTGAGTTAGTGCCACGTCGCCAATTAATCCCCGTTAGCAAAAGTCAAGCTGACATTTAACTGATCTCTCAATAAATTGATGGACGAAATTTCATTTTTCAATTTATATAATAAATCAGGTGTATATTTAAAATATTTAAAAGTTCGTGAACCCCGTTAAAATAGCAAATATAGTTATGTGTCTAAATTGAATTTATGTAAAAAAAAAAAATAAAGGACAAGGCGAGTGACTATCTACACTTTGATTTTGTATTGAGAAGCTTTATTTCTTTTTTTCAGCTTCTGCATCTTCATCATTTTCCATCATGGTTTTCAAATAAATTGGTCCTTACGTTCCCTCATAATTCTTCCACCACATTTTTTGCAACATATAATGTCATTACAGTTTCAAAGAGGGCAAGAGATCCAAATTATGAGTAAATGAGATCAACCACATTCAAGACCTAACCCAAAAACGCACTTTGGGCTAGACATCAATAGTGAACATCCGGCAGCCTTAGTCTCCGGGCTAGTGACAGTCATTAGTGCACATAAAAGATGCAAGGCTGCCCATGTTTGGGGAAATACTTGCATACAACCGTTATAACTTCCCCTCATAAACCGGTCATGCTACAGTCGACAGTTTAAAGGTGAGAAGAATGGTTATATGCAAAAGTTCTTCCCCATGTAAACCTACATGTACACATGTTTGTCAACTATAAAAGAAACATGAAACAAAATTAGCATGCTTTTAGGCAATTCATCATATCAAATTGCAGAGCACACATCCCCCGATCAAGGAGAAACAAATTGTGCAAATGCAGTTCTGGAGGAATCTACTAAGAAAAACAAGGGCTTGGGAGAGAGAGCTAAAGTCTTGCATCTATTCCAAAACAAAACTGGTCAATGATGATGTCTTGTCACAAATAAAGGATTTCATATGCCCCGAAGTCAGAAAAACAGTAACATTGCATAACGATAGAAAAAAAAAAAGGAAAAAGAAAAAGAGAAAACTACAGGGGAACATATGAACCGACTGAAATTTACAGTTTTTCAAGTCATAAATTTTCTTTTAAAAAATTAATACAGGAAATTCAATTATTCTAGTCAATTTCCTGCTTCAGATGAAAGGAAGAACCCAAAAATCGAGTACGATTGAGACTGTAGGTGGGGTTCTTAAAAATCTCACTTGCCACCCAAGGTTGGGAACTGCCCACGATCCTGAATGGACGGGGCTGCAACGCTGCTCTGAGAGTAGTTGCTGCTAAACCCTCCTCTGGAACCACGACCACGCCCTCGGCCACGACCACCTGGGTTGTAGTACCTTTCTCCTTCAGCTGGCTTTAAGAACTCATTGATGCTCACAGACTGGCCCATAAAACAAAGAAAATGGCAGTTCAGTATCAATTTGAACGGAGAAAGTGGAAAATATTATTAGATCTGAAAATAACCTAACAATATTAGTGACATTAAAAAGCAAATCACAATATAAGATGACCACCACTGTCAGACCAGGAAGGACTTGTCAAACACATTCCAATCCAATAGGCTGAGAAGAGAAGCAATTTCGCACAAAACAAATTTTAACAGGAAAACAGTAAAGAAATTGTTTAATCATGCTGCTCAATCAAATTCAGAAACAAAAATAAGATCTCAGAATTTGTAAGTAATTCAAGCAGTACTTGCAGCTAACCTATTAAACAAATTTTAGACCACAAGAGACAGTGAGATTGTCCACTTGAAATTGAACGTTATGGCACACTTCAAGAGGTTTATTGCAATCCCAATTCAAATATGAACTCTTTTAATGGTTGGAGTAAAAACAATAACTAGCGATGCTCTGGTGAACAGACAGAAAAGGATGGAAGGGAAGGGGAGTTGCTCCATGTGTCATTCAACTAAATATTGAAAAAACACACATGCGCATTAGCTAAACTGGAATAGGAAAGGGACTGGATTCTATTTGTACCAAGCAAACAAAAAAATATCAAATTTTGCGAAACAAGTTTCCAAAATCAGAAACTCACTTTACACTTACAAAACACTCACATATGTAATTCCGTCTTTGAATACACTGGAAAGGAAGCTAACACATTAGCACACAAAATAAAATTGCAGAGCACACTCGGTAAGAGTTGGAAAATGGCTTAACATTAGTCAAGAGCAAATGTTACAAAATCCAACCTAAGGGTCATCGTTGTGAAAGATTATGGCATGCCTTGTACATCCAAAGTTCCCAAAATCCCAGTGAATATGTGTAATAGAAATACAGATACACCAGGAAACACGGCGGCATAGGAACCACAAATCTACACCATTCTTACATCTAACAAGCAGATTACAGAAAGGTATTTCTAACAAGAATGATAGAAAAGAGGGTACAATAACTTATTTGAAGCTTGTACACGAGTCCACTATATCCAGCTCACTGATTTTTACTTCACCAGTGGGCTAGACACCAAAGTGGCAACAAAAAAAATAGGGAAAGACAAAAAAAGATGGTCTTCCTAGAAAGCAAGAGGCCTATATAGTACTGAAATAGACAATAAAAAATAATTAAACGGGAGATGAATTCCAGGCATGGTTAAGAAATAGTACCTTTTTGGATTTTTCTTCCTTCTCAGCAGCCTCCTTCTTCTTATCCTTGTCCGAGCCCTGTAAAGAAAAAAAGGTCAAGTGGCATGGACAGTTAATATGATGTCAAGTGCCACAAGATGAACAGGTACTTAGACTTCCAAAAAGGACAAGCAGATCTCACCAATTTAATGAAGATATCATTATTGCCCTTCTTGTTTGAAAGCTGTTGCAATGATTCAAATTCCTTAGTGTCAACCTTTCTTTCCTCAGTAGTCTTAAGTGCCTGCAGGGCCTTCCTTTTCTCTTCGAGCACCTTCTCATACTCTTCAAGTGTCATTTCCTAATCAGAAACCATAACGAAAACACAAACTAGGTTAACACAAAGCTAAAAATCTAGCAAGGTCTATTAAGTTATTGGCTTAATAAGAGGCATGATAAAGCTCTAATGCCAAAATTTTCACATTCATCAAAATATACATTAAAATTCTTCAGTAAAACACATTCACCTTACAATTGATGCAACAAAGTAATTGTTCCACCCAAACAAAACAAGGAAACTTTTTTGGTAGTTCCTAAAATTAATCAGACAAGAATTTAATTTCGTAGACAGCATAAGCACTCCTTCTGGTTACTTTCAGGAAATTCAACTCCAAATTTTGCAACAATTATCATAAAAGGATTATAACAGACAATGGTAATTTCTTTTTAATAAGTGACATAGCTTTCTGTATAACTATTCATTGAAGTTTTTGTTTATGTTTAATACCAGCATTTACATGCCCCATACAGAAAACCAATGGATAGCCATTTCAGAATATATATTTCTTCTGGTGGGGAAAGGAGACGGTAGAACTATGATAAATCATGATAAGAGATGTTGAATTAGAATAAAATATCCAATTCATAGATACAATTCATCTTGAGTTAGTCATGAAAAGAAACAAATTTTGGGTGGAAAAAAAAAACAAAAATGAAAGCTTTAGACACTCACCTTATCCTCAGGTTCCTTTTCTTCAGGTTCGTTAGCAGGGGTATCCTTGTTGCCATCTGCTGCATCAACTTCTCCCACAGGCTTCTCATCGCCGAAATTCTTTTCAGTAGCATTGACAACTTCTTCAGTCACCCTAAGTATGAAAAAAAGATAAACAAATATTAAGGACAGACTTACAAATCTACAGAAAATCTTAAACAAAAGGAAACTAGGTATCAAAAGAGATTTGTAAAGCGGTAATGCAATTGGGTTGTAAGAGAGATGTAGTTACTGAGAAGGTTCATCAGTTTGAGATCCCCAGTTGCCACGCCCAGAACCTTCGCGTTTGATTTCACTTCTAGGCATAGAATAAGACAAGTTGAAATTATATTAAAGCTCAGAATCATTTTACAAAAAATGTAGTAGGCATTGCAATGGACCGCTTAAAGTAATATTCACCCGCGTCCAGTCCCACTACGGCGTTCAAATGCCCTCCGCGGGCGTTCCCCATCACCAACTTCCCCATTACCGAAACCAACACGGCGACCACCACGGTAAGGACCACGAGGTCCACCATAGCCACCACGCCTTTCAGACGGCTTTTCATCTCCATCCTCAAAAGCACCTTGGCCAGCAGGGACTCCACTGTTGCTGTATGTGTTCTCATTGTTGGCTGAGTCACGATTGTACCCACCACCACCTCGGGCACGCCCATATCCATACCCACGTCCACCTCCACGACCTCCTCCTCGACCAGCTTCATTCTTTGCTTCCCTCACTGCTCAAGAAGAAACAAATATTTATATAAACAAGTAAGAAGCAGCAACTTAAAAGAAAAATTTCACTAAATATGGTCTCAAGAGAATGAAGTACATCATATAAGCCAATTTAAATTTTCATAATAGGAAATAAAAGGCTTCACCTGGAAAATATCAATACCAGGGTGAAAGGGTAAAACTATATATCAAGTATAAATCATTTAAAGCAATGCCAAGGTAACAAAGAATCATTTAGATATTATCCCCAGGAGAGACTTGAAAACAGCGTATCCTCCAGCAAACAAAAGAATGAAATATAATTTCAAGAGCTTCTAGGAGGTTCAAAAATGTGTTTTTGGATGCAAACCCATGTCAGTCACATACATAACCAATTAAGATATTCTCACTAATTGGAGCTAAAAAAACCACTACTAATCACGAGACAACAAATAAGAGGAGAAAAAAAGGTGTGGCTCTGTTACTTTATTAAAGACAGAAAACAGATACTATATTCCTTAACATAGTCATGACAGTACATTTTGGTGTGCAAAACATGCATTTCTAAATGCAAGTACATTATTTATCCAATAAAATATACATGTGTGTATTTTACATATACAAGTACACACAATTGCGTGTACAAACAGGCATACATAAATATATGTTGTGTGTATGTGTGTGTGTGTGTGTGCAAATATACGTGCAGGTGTGGGTGTGTAAATTGTAATGCCTATAAACGTATCTAACAAAAAACAACCAAAATTCTTATTTGTCCTCTCTTGATTCTCTTCAGAACATTAAAGGACGCACCAAAAAAATGCACAGAACCCCAACATTCATTCATAGTCGACGAGAACTTAAAAAAACAACAAAGAAAAACACAAATTTCAATCAAACAAGGAAAGACACCAGACAAAAATCACTTCTAAAAACAACTCAATAAGAAAAGAGAAAACAATACCAAAATTTCACAAAACCCAAATTAAAACAAAAGAAAAAGAACCATTTCCAATCACAACCACCTATACAACCAGTCCCAAACTATAAATGAAATCCCAAAAACTCTCACAAAATCCAAATAGCCAAACAGAAACAAAAACACAGCTCATTCAAAAAGAACAATATAAACAAAGAGGTCCAAGAATCAAAAGCTGACCAGCCTGAGCAGGAGGTGCAGGCTTGGAAGGCAGCTTAGCTGGCTTGGTCTCCTGACTCTGAGCCCCAGGCTTAACCAGCTGAGCCTGACCCGAAACAGCCTTCTTGGGCACCGCAGCAGCAATCTTCTGTTGCTGAGCTGCGAGCAGCTGCGACGGGTCCTCAGCATCGTCGTCACCCAACAAATCAAACGGGTTCATGGTCGCCATTTTTTTTGCTCAATAAACCCACCACAAAAACCCTCAACTCCCTGAGATTCTTGCTGTCAGAGGCGACAGAGGAGACCTTACCTTATCAATACCTCCATAGATGTATAGATAGATAGATATGCAGATAAAAATGCGTATTGGAAGTTTAGGTGTAAAAACAGATCTGAAAGAATGAATCTTTAGGGGTTGGAGTGACAGAGAAAAGAGAGATAGAGAGAGAAAAACCCTAGCCGCAAGAGCAGAGAGGCAGAGAGAAAGAGAGAGAGTGAGTGAGGGAACCTAATCTAAAATGCTCAATTTATTGTTGGTGGTTTGTTCTATGGAGAGCTCGTGTGTCCTGTGGTCGCTCCAATATAATATTATTATTGGTCTACATGCACATACCTAATCAGTAGTGCTAGATATACCACATTTTTATACCATAATTTCATACCACCTTATGTGGCAACTTACATGACATTCATACATTGGATACTAAAAAATAAAAATAAAAACCCAAAAAGAAAAAGAAAAACTCTGTCCAATAAAATAATGACACGTGTGATGGTATAAGAATGTGGTATAAGAAATGTGGTAAGTATAGCATTATTCCATACCTAATATATGCAACATTTACACTAATTTTCTATTAATTTTAATTTTTAATATAATTTTTCCTCTCCCCTTTTATTACATATTTTTTCTTTTAATATAGTATAATTTAACTAATAAATATTGGTGAACTTATTGAGTTATAATAGTATAGATTCTTTCCTTATTTTTCATTTTGCTTTTTTTTTTTTTCGGGAAATTTTTCTTTGAGAAAATTACAGATTTAGTCCAGTTATTTTATACCTAGTTCAATTTTGGTCCACAATCTTTTTTAAGTTCTGTTTTGGTCCACTAATTGTTTGACTTGTTCAATAAAGGTCCAGATTTGTTTTCTCAAATTTGGCCTGCTTTTTACCCTATCAAATCTCACCCAAATTCAGCAAATATATACTTGTTTTAAAGCTATGCATTTCTTCTTTACAACCATATAAAGATCATTCAAATTGGAGTTCTAAAACTCAAGATAATTGACCCTAAAGTAGGGTACCCAAAACTGCCAATTTTTCAAATTTCACCAAATCTCAATTCTCTTTGATTATAATACTCCAAATTTGTTTTTATGACTAAGAAATGATGAAATATAACTTATACTTCAATTATAATTGAAGAAAACACAACCCAAAAGATTTAAAGTCACAAATCTGGACCTTTATTGAACAAATGAAACAATTAGTGGACCAAAACAGAACTTAAAAAAGATCGTGGACCAAAATTGAACTAGGTATAAAATAAGTGGACCAAATATGTAATTTTCTCTTTTTCTTTTTATATATAAGACTAGTGATGACGAGAGTCAAATTATTACTAAACTTTTCTATGTAGCAGTAACACCACGATAAATATTAAACGAGTGATACCAATTTACATAATTTTTTCTTTTTAACTCTAAGTGTGAGCTAAAAGAGTAATGAAAATAGTCTCAATTAAATTTAAATTTTAAATGATGTGTCAATATTCTAACGATTTATTTTTAGGTCCACTCTAAGACATTTTTGTACAACAAGTAAAATATTGACATATCATTTTGAATTTAAATTTGGTTTATAAATTTGAGATTTCTAAGAGTAAAATGCTATACTACTCGAATTTTATGTATTTGAATTGATTTTATTTTTGAGTCAATAATAAAATCAAATGATAAGGCTATGCACATGCACCTTTTAAAAACATCATAACTTGATCCGCTTTGACGTGATTGGAGAGCAATTCCATGAACACTCACATTATTTAACAGCATTAAGTGTGTAAAATGTATAAGAAATACGAATTGTTTTTATTTTTGCTAGTAAAAATGTTTCAAGTTAAAATGATCTAGCAAAAATAATTTTCATATATAAAATTCCATGTACTGATCATAATTGATGGTACTGTGTACAGAGTGTTGTGACGCATTATTGTTGGCAAATGCAAGGTTATGCATGAGATAAGCATAAGTCTCATTTTCATTTTTGAGTTCTTGGTTGGGGGTATGTTTGCTTGGATTTTTAATTTATTACGTGTATGCCATATTGGATAGAAGGGTTTAGGACTTATCTAGAATGCTCGATGTGGCAACAACGTGGCATCAGCTGGGCCGTTGATTAGGGGGACGGTGATTTTGGATTATTGAGGTGTTTTGGGGTTTTATGTACCAGTGGAGGTGTATTGATGAATAAAGTTGTCGTTGTCTGTTTTTTCTTATTTAGAAATGGATAAGTTGTCATTTTCTTTCCTGCCTACGTGAATTAATATGCAATAATTGTGACATATTTTCATCATCTTTAGAAAACTAGCCTGTTTGGATGTGCTTTATAACTGTTGAAAAGTGCTTTTACATAATCAAAAAGAATTTTTATAGCATTTTAAAGAAATAAATGAAACTATTTTTTGGGTTAAAAAGTACTTTCTAGGTGTATTATGGAGAAGTAGGTATAATTTTATTTTTTTTATCAACAATTGTTATTTATGAAATTTAAATTGAAGACCTTCTTGCACAAAGAGGGACTAGGTATTATCTAATGAACCAAATGATCATTGGTAAATAAATATGTGTTATGAAAAACTTTTTATGCATTTACGTGTGAAAAACTTACGTTTTTAACAGAAAAAACTTATGTGCTCTAACTATTATGCTCCAAAAGCTTTAACTATTAGAAAATAAACCAATAATGTATATTAACTCACACTCACTAACTGACAACCCTATCATTCTCTCTCCCTTGTCTGGGTCTATAAAGAGAATTAAAGGATGGTCGACTGGTGAGAGGAGGAATGCAGGTAGGATGAGAGAAGGGTTTGGATTTTATTTTTTTATCTAAAGAGGGTTAAACAATGAGCACAAAGTTGAAGAAGTTTGCATGAGATATACCGAGCAATTGGGAGGTAAAACAATATTTGGCTCTATCCCCTAAAGCATGAGCTCCTCCAACCCCTCTCACAGAAGCATAAACTTTTTTAGTATTTTCATTTAATTTATGAATTAATTTTATTATTTATTTTAAATAAAAAGATTAAAAAGTACATGTTTTTGTAAAAGGGAGTTAGAAGAACTCCTCCTTTAGAGGATGAGCCAAGTATTGTTCTGGGAGGTATGATTAATCGCACTGTTATCCTATTTGCCAATTGGCTAGTGGGTATCGGAAAAAAAGTTATGTATTATACTATGTGTTATTCCTAGTGTGGTACGACCAACCAATCATACAATATCACTAATTGAAATTGAAAATAAGTTTTTCTAATCAATACATATCATGTGTTGTTACCACAAAACACATATTCAATTTTACCACTTTATTGTAAAGAAGAAATTACAAATTTGGTCAACTTATTTAACCTAATTCAATTTTGGTTCATAATCTTTTTTAAGTTTAATTTTGGTCCATTTATTTTATATCTAGTTCAATTTGGTCTACAATTTTTTTTAAGTTATGATTTTAAATCATTTTTATTGTGTTTTCTTCAATTATAATTGAAGTATAAGTTATATTTCATAATTTCTTAGTCATAGGAACCAATTGGGAGTATTATAATAAAAGAGATTTGGAATTTGGTGAAGTTTAAAAAATCTGAAAATTTTTTAGAAAAAATTGGTAGTTTCGGGTACCCTACTTTGGGGCTAATTATCTTGAATTTTAGAACTCCGATTTGAATAATCTTTATATGGTTGTAAATAGGAGATGCATAACTTTAAAACAAGTATATGTTTGTTAAATTTGGCTGAGATTTGATAGGGTAAAAGGTGGAACAAATTTGAGATAACAAATTTGGACCTTTATTGAACAAGTGAAATAATTAGTGGACTAAAACTGAACTTAAAAAATATCATAGATCAAAATTGAATTAGCTATAAAATAAGTAGACCAAATCTGTAATTATCTCTTATTATAAAATATAAAAAAATAACTTCAATTGAATGATGAGACCTCCCACGTTAGTATGCTAATGTGATTACCATCGCCCATAAAAGTTTATTATTGGGTAACTAATGAAAGTTTCAACTTTATTACACAAAATAATCATGTTCAATCTTTATCGGTAGTTACATAGAGGTGGTGTTAATGTTGGTTTTGATGTGGAATTATGACACGACAGTAGTCAATCGTTATGGAGCTCATACTACACATGACCTTTTTGAGACAATCAAAGTCCCTCCTTCAATTTCAAAATAAAAGTTTGCTTTATACACATTTCCGAGTGAAAGCTAGGAAATGGCCATTGAGTCATATAGGCTCTTGCTTGAGTTATCAGCTTTTACATAGGGAAATTCTAAACATACCCAAAATTTTTTATATTTTACCCAACTTCTTAATTTACCCGATCATTATTTTTTTAAAATTAATATTTTCTCATTTTACCTAATTCAAATTACTTTCATACCCTTATTAATAATACTCAACCCACTCTTTTATATATTTTTTTCGTACCCAACTTATTCACATGCCCAACCTATCCAACCAACACATTCCCACTGAACATCCAAGCTTCACCCACCGCTCCCGCTGACCCCGCAAGACGACCCACCTTCACCGCTACGCCAATAAATCTCACCTGCAACATTCCACCCGAAACAGCCCACCATCTTCTTCCATGAACACAAAAAAATTAATTTTTGTCCTCATGAATGAATCTGGATTCGCGCTTCATTCGATGGACCAGAACCGAATATTTGTATTATGTTTGGCAGGCACTTGCCGAACATTTGCATTATATTCAGCAGTGCCCACCGAATAATAATAGTATATTCGGCAGGTGCCCACCGAACGTGGATTGTGTGATAATTTTAGACATTTATGCACTATTCGATGGGCACATGTTGAACATCCTATCATTATTCGGTGGGCACCTGCCGAATATAATGCAAATGTTCGGCCCTGGTCCACCGAATGAAGCACGAACCCAAATTCATTCATGGCGTTCAGAACACGAAAAAATTTGCACACAACTCTCGTTTGAAGGCTCTCAAACAACGATTAGATTCTCCATTCGTCAAAACAACCTTAATTGGATGATATGGAGACACAAATTAGTTTAGGGTTTAGATTTTAGTTATAAGAGTAAGGTTGAAGGTAAGTTTGGGAGGGAGGTTGATGATATGAGATGTTGGGTATGGAGAGAAAATTGAGGGTTTTTGTTTAAATATCATTTATCCTTAATAGTCATTTTATAGTGGGACAAAATAGTCCATTCATGTGCAAAATATATGTTGGGTTAAAAAAGAAAATAATTGGGTAGAATTTCCCTTTTACATATAGTACCAAATAGTGTAAAAGCTGATTAACTAAAAATATTAAAATACATGAAGACATTGCATGCATAGAAATTTGGGAACAAGTAATCAAGAAAAAGAAAAGGAATATATTGACATGAATTTCCTACTCGTTCAATTTTCTCTACACGTGAATTAAAAAAGCCTTGATATTTGATATATATATAATATAATATAACTGATAACTTATGTAAATTAACATCGTATGCTGGTAAATAGAATATACACCATTTGGACTGTACTTTCTAATCCTCTTCCCCCATATTTTTCTCTTCTGAAACAATGATATTCCTTTACCATAAATGAATGACTACAAGATAGACAAAACTCAAAATCCAGGCAAAATTGAGAGGTCTGCTATTCCTCTTGGAAGGTCAGCAATTTTCTTCAGCATAGCAAGTCTGTTCTTTCGAATTCTTTCTTCTTCCTGTGCATAAGCAAAAGCAAAATTGGTCTTTTCTTTTTCCTTTCTAAACTCCATTGAGGATAAATGAACTAGGACTTGATTATTTAACATCAAAATATAGCTTCACATGATGTGGCAGCTCTAAGGAGTCTAAACTCTAACCCATGCAGAAGTGCTTCACAATTCAAGACTTGTTCATTGCTCTAAGCAGGGGCCCTTTTGTGCATGCATAATTTTGCTAAGTAATTTTCTTTTAGAGTTAATTATATGGACCCCCAGGTTTCACGTAATTACTTATTCAGAAATTACACATACACCCTTTGTGACTGACAGACTTAACATAACTGAATAAAAAGAAGAAAACGCCATAATGGTGTGAAAATGGGTATTTTGCAACTAATGTTTATATAATATAGAAAGAAAAACAATGCAGCTGACCATTGCACCCAAACTAGTTTTGAAACAGGAACAGGTTGAGCTGGGTAAGTATTAAAAGAAAAGTTCAGGGTTTAAGTCGAAAACGAGCTAAATCTAAAAAGCTGTTTGTATAATTCTTCTTTCTTTTAACTACAAGAGCATACAATTAAACAAAAGTTCCAAGGTATAGCTATGACGATAAAGATGATACAAGCAAATGGTAAAGGAAGCATACCACCATTACAAACACATGATTAAAGAAATCCTCAAGTGGTTGCAGTAGCTGTGATGATATTTCAACAAACTCATCAACCTCAATACCTAGTCATCACAGAAAAATAATTCAAGGTTACTTAATACGCTACCAAAGTTAAATTCAACTCTATAACAGAATGGAAATCAAAAGGAAAAAGATAAAAGTACCATGACGCATTTTGTTTCTAACAGACAAGAAAGAACTCCATAAAGCTTTCTCTTCATTTGTCTCAAAGGTTGCCTCGTCCACCTAGTAGGTTTATTTTCATGCATTCCAAGGAGATAAGCCAGGATTAAATTCACATTAGTACATAAATGTGCAATTGTATTGGTTCTGATAATATTGAAAGATTGGACCTCACAAAGGCATCATAATAATGAGATAAAGGATGAATGCAAGATCAACCACTTCCAAGTGAATGCACTAACTGATGACATAAATTTTCCATAAACTCTCTTAGGTCGTTATTATTTCATAACCAATGTGAAAATGAACACAGGAAAATTAAAGAAAGAAATCATAGACTTCACGGAAATCTTAATAGCCTGCAACAATGCAATTTCAGGTTCAAAGACAGATTTTATCTTCATTAAAGAGATAAAGAGTACCTCAATATGAGGGTCCACATCCTTTCCTCGGACAATTCTCGCAGGACGAGAATATGCTTCAACAATCTTTGGGAAAAGCTCACCTTTTGATAAGGCTTCCATCTACAATTAATCATTAGACACCATAAAAATATAATCCAAGAAGGTATTTAGTTGAGAAAAAAAACAAGGGAGTGAAAAGAAAGAACGTCTTTAGTTCTTTTTATTGATCAAGCTTGGCAGAGGAAAGATTCGAACTTGTAAATGAAGCGACTTACTTTACATGCAGTCCTAGCTGCCAGACAAGGCAAGTTTGCACGCTCTGCAAGGACAGAACGAACCACTTCTGAACTTATTCCCTTATCAACCTGTAAGCATAATATAACCAATGTGTACAAAATTAAAGAAGGTTGAGAAAATGCTTCAACAACATTTGGGAAAAGCTTGCCTTTTGATAAGGCTTCCATCTACAGTCAATCATTACACACCATAAAAATTTGACATCGTCCAAGAAGGTAAAAGAGTTGAAAAAAAAAAAAAAAAAAAAAAAAACAGGGATTAGAAAAGTGAAAAAGGAAGAACATCCTTTTTTTTTATTTGTATTATCTAGCAATATCGTGCGCATCTCAATATATAAATGCCTGGGTCTCTCCACTCATCCCCAATTGGTTTTGGGTCAAAGTAGGTGTACCATACAGGTATCCAAACAATGGCACTAAGGGGTAGTGATAACATAGTTTAACTCACTTGGGTAACTTTGGGATGCGTGCAGTGTATAAACAGATGGGCACCATTCCTTGCAAGTCAGTTTTCCAAAGAGTTCTATGCGTGGGTTTAACACACTAAATTGGATGGAAATGCAAAATCCTATCAGCAAGTTATCCATTAAATCTCAAAGGCTAAGGGCAATCAACCTTTGTAGTTCTGTGTTCATAGTGGTTTATCTGGCACTATTTTAGTAAATCCCTTTCAGTATAGAATACCCAGAAAATGAAAATAAATAAAATATATCCATAAGAAAAAAAGAGTAGGAAACACAACAAGATTAGTCAATCGATAAATTCTATTATGCGAAAGTTATACATACCAGATATTGCTCTAATCTCCGAGTAACGAATTGATGTGCCTAAGTACAGAGACAAAATAAAAATATGCAAGCATCATCATTTGATTCCCACAAGGACATAAATAAGATAGCAAGTTAAGAGGCAAACATATTTAGAAACTAAGAAAAAAATTCTGTTCATACATCATTTACAGTACTGGCTTCTACTTTAATGTCTTGGACGTCTGCAGCAAGTTCCAAAGCTTTTTGTAAGTCCAAATACTTATCTTTCTCCACCAACACCTGGACCTATAGAAAAAAAATATTTAATTTGTTTAAGCTTACTTAGCTGGGCCTCAAAGCATCACAATGATAATAGAACTTACAAGACCATAAGAGATTCGTCGCAGGCCAAATGGATCATTAGTAGAACTGGGCTGACAACCAGCAGCAAATAAGCCAATAAGGCTATCTAATCTGCATTAGACATATCATATTACAAATTTGCAAGTGGAGTTCGAGTTTAAAAGAGAGAGCATGCAATCAAGCAACTTAACCTGAAAGGATACAGTGGGATAAATCCATACCCTATGCAAAATAAAAGTTTCAAAACATAAATGAGCGAGGTCAAACCAAAGTGATCAGAACTTGCTTGAGGTTTTTGTTTTGAGAATTTTCTTTTGGAATCAGCTATCTATTTAGGTTGTTGGTAGGATTAGAAAGTGTCTCACCCCTTCCATATTTCTTCTTCAGGTATTACACCATTAACACCAGAAGGAAATAGCTTTATGAAAATGATGCTGAATATCATACACTAATGTTAACTGTCTCCACATTTAATCACCGTCCAGTAGAAACAAATAATCCATACACTATACACCTCCTTCCTACTACAAATTTGTGTGTGTAGACTGTTTGACAAACCATGATGCTTCAATGCAAAAGAAAATGAACCTATTACATCAGTATCACCTGTCAGCAATGGACAGAACTATGCCTGCATCAGTTTTGGGAAGCATATCTCCAGAAAATCTAGGAAGTGTGATCTCAAACAAAGCCTCCGCAACCTGCAAAACACCAACAAAAAGGGAGAAAAAAATGAGCATGCTTAGTTTGAGGAAGAACTACAGTGTGTTTACTATCATGCAAACCCAGAAACAAAAATAACTAGCACAAAGATAAAATAACCTGCTCTGAATGGCCATCTCTAAGAGCATAGTGACGAGCCATTACACCTGAAAGGGCCGTAAATTCTGTGACCACTGCTGTAGCAAGATCTGACATAGCAAGTGATGCAGCATGCTGAACAATTTCATTTATATTCTCATCCATTCCAAGGACCAACTGTAGTTCGCTAACCATATTCTGAACACGCAGCATCTTGTCCAGCATTGTTCCTAACTTCTCCTAATTTGTTTCACAGTCAAAATAAAAGAGTGACCAGAGATTCAACAAATATCAATTACCAGGAATCTTTTATTAAATTGGTTATTTCTTCTATATTGCGCTAACAGTACATTGGGGTAATTATTGTCCAAATACTAATATGAAAAGGTAAAGTAATCTCTTTCTAAAGAATATAAAACAAAATGACTTACATGGAAAAGAATCCCTTTCAGTTGACTTCTAAATTCTGAAAACCTTTTCCGTGTATCAATTTCATAGAAGAATTTCGCATCTTCATAGCGAGCTCTGCATAGATATTAGATTGTGAAATGCTCAATCCACTGTTCAACCTTAATAAAAGAATCAGAGAACTTGAATCAAAGAACAGAATCTGCCAGCATATAATTCAGAGGGCTTCCAATCATGCAAAATTGTTGGAGAACAGGACTATTCAGATCTCCCCTCCTGCAGTATTGATTCTAGGTAATGGGGGCCCTTAGGCCTTAGTGTAGCCCCCAGGTTTTGTGTCAAGTTTCACCCGTCAGCTCATTAACTTTTCTTATAAGCTTGAAATTCCAAACGGCCCATTATATGAAAAGTGTATTGGAAGCATAATAGCCATTACCATAATAGGGTTACTATCCTATAAGATTTTTCTTTGGTTATAGCTTATCATTTTCAACCAAAAATAAATAAAGGAAAAAATTCGAAAGGAGAACAGTGTGACACATGTGCACAAGAAATATATCAAATCTACTTTAAACTCCCCCAACCCCTACCCAACCACCCAAAAAAAAAAAATTCCAGTAGATCATGACTTTTCCCGTGCACAAGAAATATACATAGAAAAGAGATACACATGCTTACCTCAGTACAGCTTCATTTCCTTTTTTGACCACCTTCTCATCAATTGCTCCATTTGCCACCTAAAAGTAAACCCCCATGTCATCAAAAAAAAAAATATGAACATATTAACTGTCACTATGAAGCAACAAATTAGGTCAAAACTCATATGACTGCAAAGCATGACTTACAGCAATGAAGTATGGCAACAACATTCCATTTTCATCCTTCACAGCAATATACTTCTGATGCTTCTGCATAACCTGCATGGACCACTCATAACAGTTAAAAAAAAAACAAATAAATTTACAAAAATGACAGTATAATCTTACATCATCCTAGATATTTGTTGAATCTTACAACATAATACTGTAAGGCAAAAAGACTGTACCTAAAATAGTCCACAAAGTTTGAAAAGCTTACCATAGTCAGAAGATCACTAGGAAGCTCTAAGAAAGACCTTTTAAACTCTCCAAGGACTGGAACAGGTGCCTCAACAAGATTTACAACCTATAATATTATGTTGGCAGATATTTAGAAAAAAAATGTTTTATCTATAACCAGAGACAACAGTTTACCAACCTCACTAAGTAAGCCCTCCGGAATAAACACTTTTCCATTGACACTTCTGGCTAATGCATTAGAGCACTCCAATACTGTTTTCTTACGTTCCTGCAAGTAGAGTACTTGATTGAGTAATTAAGCTGCCAATAATAATACTGTCTAATCATTCAAGTGAGAGAGAGAGAGAGAGAGAACTATTCTAGAGAATTAAAAAAGGTACCAAATTACTTTATTATACCTCAATTTCAATACTGATCCCAGCATTCCTCATCACACCAGCATAAGATTCTGCCCTTTCAACCTGTGACAGTTTCTGGAGCTATCATTCTCATAGACATAGAGAGTAATGAGTCAAACAAAGTAACACAAGAGCATTTACAAGTCCAGTGGACAGTTTCTGGAGCCTTGATTACATATACTCAAGCATCCTAGACATAGAGAATAATGAGCAAAACACAGAAACACAAAACCAATTAAAAGTCCAGAAGGTAGAATTTCAAATTTAAATGGGTATTACTACAACACCACATTTCCCTGAAAAGCAATACCAAGAACAATATTCAATGCTGAGACACAATCAACGTACAAGGAGTATAAAGAAAAATATCACTAGAAAACTGAACAGGAAAAGGAATTGACTGTTGACAGCCACTTATTTGAAAAATTTAAAATAAGAGCCTATGATTGAAAAGGTTTAGCTAAAGTCAATCTTCAAACATACCGCATTCTATGGGGAACAAAACTCCATGAAACCTAGTAAAGAGCATGACAGTGGATCACCTATTAATCGCACACAGGAAAGTTGAAAAAACAAAAGTAAAAAAAAGAAAAAGGAAAAAAGAGAGATGCATGTAATTAAACCTATACAATAAATTTTTCGGCTTTAAAGCATATAAATAACCCTTTATAGTTTACACATCTTTTAAACTGTAGAAGCACTTCAAAGGGCTCCTAGGGTTCCAACTACGTTAAAGATCCAATAGCTTTTAAAACCCTAACAATCAATTGTTTAATAAGTTTTTTTTTTTAATAGGTAAACTGTTTAATAATGTTTTGAAGAGGCCTTGGGGGTCTTCCAAGAACCACAGAGAGAGTGGAAAAAGGAAAAAGAAAGGGACTATCCTGAAGGAAAAGAGAAACCAAGAAATAATGAAAAATCTACCACTATGTGCTTTTCATATGCATCCAAAAGTTAGCCTTTTGATGAAAATGTGCCATTCATAACACATGAATTCAACTTTGTTCCCTCTCACAAGGATATTAAGACTACAGAAATTCGAGCTTATAAACTATACTGAGATAAAAAAAAAAAAAAAAAAAAAAAAAAAAGGTGTTAGATCAACCATTTTAAAGGTGGAGGGAGGATTGTTTTCAAGATTTATACGTAGGTATCATACTCTGTAAATCAGACAACAATCAACTCCAAGAATAGAGTTGAGGATGATGATTATGGAAATTGACATGATAGATACTGTTAGTTCACCACATACCATGACAGTAGCTGAAGGAGTGTTACGAAGCCCATAAGACAGGTTACCACTGCACCAGAAAAAAAAAAAAAAATCAAACAAACAAACAAACAAATAATTGAAGTACAATGTTATATAAAGAAGAAGAAAAATTGCAAAGGTACGATCATGCAAAATGCAGATCTGGGAATTATATTATAAGTAAATTGCATAAACTGAAAACATAAGAAAACGACTAACAAGACACTGATTTACATCAAACAGGACTTATCGAATTAGAATAAATAAGAGATGCTGACAAAAACTTGGTAAGATATACATATATTAATATACACCATGGATATTTTCATCACCTGGTGGATGTGCATATAGCCATATACTAATACACAACACTGATATTTCCATCACTACCATATGGACCTTAAGGTTTTTAGATACATTATGCATATAAGGAATTGACTGAAGATATTACATGCCTCTTCCAAAACAACCTTATAAACATCAAATCTTGACGCTTGAAAATACACTCATCTACTGGACAAAAAAAAAGAAAGAAAGAAAGAAACTATACTCATCTGGAAAACATATTATTAGCTAGCGAGAATATCAATTAGAAACATAATCTGGACCCAAAAATCCTCAGCTGATGAGACCTCACATTGTAGTGAAGTGTTATAGCACAGCACATAGAATTGTTTCATCATTGTGAAAAATGACATGCAGCAATATTTAACTTGCATTCGGGACCTAACTTGACAATTTTACGACCCAATTAAAGCTTGAGTATGGTGTTCTGTGTCATATCTAAACTTTTAAGGGATGACTTCCATCAGACAGCCATGTCCATAAAAGTTAAATGCTTCACCCTAAGGCTTTGACATTACCTCAAAACTTCAGCAAAAGTAAAGGGCACAACTACATCTCCATGGAGTGCCAAAATCCAACGAATTGGTCTGCTAAACATAACCTAGATAATAATAAGCACACATACAACACATCAGCTAAATGAGAATGTTACCGTATAGAACTAAATTCAGATATGTTCATAATATAAGTCTTACAAGTGATCCACACGTATTAGCTTGATCCTCTTATATAAATGGTGATATTAAAAATGAAAGATAAAAAAGAAAAGAAGAAAAACAATGATGAGATAAAGTGTATGAGAAGTGTGATTGTTTTGGCTAGTGGGTAGTTAAGTGGGATAAATGAGTAGTTTTATATTTTCTGAAATGATATAAAAATACATAATTGTCCTGATATAATTAAGTTTCCTTATGCTGAGAGGGGATCTTTTTGTAAAAGGAGAACGTGCAGACAGAGAAGCTCCTTCCTATAATAATATAGATAAATAAATGAAAACAAAAAGATAAGGACAACTTTTCATGCACTACAATATATAAGTCTACATTAATACAGATGGCAAAGGAGCAGGGTGCCCAGGGATAGTTTTCCATCTCATTTATGACCCACTAAAGTGTCCACATAAATTGAGCATAAAATTCAAATTTAGCATACCTGAGAGTTCCAACGCATTGACTTTGGAAATGATATTTTAGAAATTGCATTGGGCAAATCCTCACACAAAACCTAACCAAAAGAAAATAGAAAATATTAATGTAGGAGCTGTGTAGAAAATTTTCATACGTAACATTGTTACATTAATTAAGGATTTATAATCTGTATCTGAAAAGGGCATGCCATCCAACACTAATTCAGGAGCCAAAGTAACTAGCCATTAAGTCCATAGAAACTTGAGAAACCACAGAGCAAATTTTCAGCTCATTAATTTTTCCACTTTTTGGGTTCAAGATTACATACAGAAGCAAGTACACTCAGTCATTCGTAATCTACATTTTTATTCATAAACATATCATGGTGTTTCATGTACACAATCGTAAAAGCAATTATCATCAAGCTCTAAGAGACTTAAAAAGTCATCGAGCCGGTCTTTAGCTCAAATCATACATACTAACACACAGCATACAGGAGAAACATGTGCAATACTTTAGCATGATTTTTTTTTTATTTTTTTTTTTCAGAAGAAACAAATTTTAATCTCAAAAAAAGTAAAATAGCTGTGGACAAGGGATCTACATCAGAACTACAAAACAATTCTACTGTCAAAGTTATAACACAACCCAGACCAAAGCTAAAAAAATGTAACTATCCAGTTGCAGCCTTCCAATCTAAAAGGATAGAAGAGAAGGATAAGTCTTTAAATTTTATTGAAACAGATCCCAACAACAAAGTCCAAAACCTTATTCTATCCCAAAGCTCCACCACCCCTGTCCCTTTGTGATCTTTGAAGATCCTCCTATTCTTCTCCATCCAAATGGACCCAGAACAGCCAAAAGAATGCACCCCAGAGGACTTTAGCCTTCTTCCTTCTCCAAACACCACATGTTTTTCGCTTAACAAAGTGTAGCACCCTTCTGAGATCACCCAGCTCACCCCAAAGTAAGTACTCTACATAATAAAATACAGCAACTATCACATTCGATATGAATAATAAAGATGTTCTCCTACTCTTGAGGTTTTTTTTCTTTGTTGTCATATGCTAATAGCTTACATAATCGAGTTACCAATGATATAGCCAACCATGAACCAAACTAGGTAATAAATTTCAAAAAGTCAGCACACATTGAGCTCTAACTTCAATAAGCACACTGAGCACAGTAACACAAGCATCTTTAAGGATATCATCTTCTACTCAAGTATAAATTCACAATGAAATTGAAAAAAAAGAAAAGAATTGAAATCTGAAAGTTGAGTTCAGCAATACTGCTAGTAAACAGGAAAAGAAAAGTTTAACCTCCAAAGCAAGTCGGGCGGACTCTATTACACGAGCATAGACATATTCTGTTTTACCTGCAAAGTGGAAACCAAGCACCTAATGAAGTGTGGAAATCTAGAACAAACTACTAAGTAGCAGCAAAATGTACATTATGAAATAACAGGTTCAAAACACATGCACTTATGCATGCATCTGCCCAGACTCACCATCAGACTTTCTATATAATGAGTTCAATGGTACAGAGTATCTCCGGCAGAAACCCTCCGCAGCCTGACATGAAATAACAGGTTCAAAAGTAGATGCCTTTACATATCCATTATCATGTAACATTTCATGAAAAAGGAAAATTCTTAGGTTACATTAGCATGCAAAAGCAATGACATCAATAATCATGATAAGACAAAGAGGTATATTCGAGAAAGCCTACAAGCCTTAAAGGAAAAGCCAAAAATAGAGGGGAAATACAGGTATCACCTTTGTAGGATTTCCTTGAACATCAAAAGCTTTTGAAACAGGAGGGCCTCGAACCTCAACCTCATTCTCCAGTTGTTTAGTGCGGAGATTATCAACACAAACCTGGAAGTATGAAAGTAATTATTAAAACATGAAATGAGAACTATAAAAATCATAAGAGTAAGGGCTTTTTTGCACTAATACCACCCAAACTATAGGGGGTGTGCACAAATACCACCCAAATTTTTTTTTACCATTTACCACCCAAATTTCTGTAGGTGTGACAATGTGACACCTACAGTCACACAAATTTATTTGTGCACACCCCCTGTAGTCTGGGTGGTATTTGTGTACACAGATTCTCTAATTTCAACAAACTTAATATCCAAGTTTACTCATAGGCTCGTCACAAAATTTAAAATCTTTCATGTAAGGCTTGCATTATAACAAATTAAAACCCCGTTCTGAAAAAGTAAATCTCCCCTCTTACTTTTTTCCTCTTGTAGTCTTTCATAATTTAGAAACTTATTTACGAATAGGACCAATCCTAGAGAGTACAAGATTAACAATAAAAAGAAAGAGAAGCAAGATAGAAACTACAAGGCAGCAATTAAAGCTTTAATTAGCTCAAAGTTTCAAAAGATAAAGAAAGAAAGAGAACCAGATAGAATAGATATCCAAGCATAAAATTGTGGAAGTATCTCAAAAAAGAGAAGCTTGAATTATGCGATTGGAAAATCAACATAAACAAAAAGATAAACTATTGACCAAAAATAACAAAAAGATAAACTGAAAAAACCTGCTAAAGCTATCTTATCTGAAAACTCAAAATGAAAAAAGGAAGCAAGGATATAGAAGACAGTTTAAGAGCGAAAACTCAATGAAGGAGTTTAGACTTTTTGACTGAAAATACCTATTTTCTTTCTTGTGAGAGCAGACGCATCCAAAGGGATCAGTTGTAATAAGACAGATTTAAAACTCAATGATCTTGACAAAACCTAAATCAAGGAGTTGAATTCAAATATGAAGATTTACGGAGATAGTAGGCTTTTTTGACTTTAACAATCTTATAGCAATTGATCATTCATAGTTCCTTCACCCTAAGATCATGCAAGCTTAAGACCATTTAGTTATTAATCAACATATGACAGAGTTCCAGATTCAACCAATTATATTGATGCACCCAAAAGAAATAAAAAAGGTCAACCTCAAAATAAAAATGTTTGAGAAGAATTAAGTCTAGAAATTGCCCCAGGACAAAAAAAAAAAGAAAAAAAAAAGTCTAGAAATTGCCAAAGAAAAAAGCAGCAAAATTTATATTATACCACCAGTCTGCGAGGTGTTCCATAAGCTTGCACTTCACCATGGCTCAGTCTTTGCTTTGCTAGTAACTGCACTGTTAAATCTTTCAGCTGCAATGACCAGCTGAGCACAGTCAGAGAAAAACCAAATATGGAAAGCCACATAAACCTTTAAAATGTAAATCAGTTAATAAAGTTACAAATGAGAAAGGATCATTAATATAAGGACCCATCGGGGCTTTTTTGACCTAGTGGAAAAACAAAAGTTGCACACATTCATGCACCAGTAGAGAGAGAGAGAGAGAGAGAGAGAGAGAGAGAGAGAGAGAGAGAGAGAGAGAGAGGTAATAAAAACTGAAACAAATTATTTGATGCCTTAATTGATGATTTATACCTTACAAAGATTTTTTTTTTTTTTTTTTTTTTTTTATATAAGAAAAGGTTTACAAAAGAGATAAACTACATCTTTGGGCTGCAACAACCACCAGAGCATATGTGAAGTGAGAATGACTCATTGAATATATGGAAAAGGCACAATTTTAAAATGGTAAATAAACTCAACTCCTCAATTCCAACCAACTTTTCCAACCAGGAGTATATAAAATGACCCGCAGAATTTAAATAGAAAGAAATGCATGTAAAAGAATGAAATTGCTTCATATGAAAATAAAATGTACTTGCTGGCTTGCATCAACTACATCTTGAGGTGGCATCTCTTCAGTACCAATTTCAAGGACAAATAACCTTGAATCATCATGCACCTGGGAGATAAGTCAAGAAGCACAAAAAACACACTAAATAATAAGAAATGTTTTATGTGAACATATGTATAACTAATTCATCTGGACCAAAATATTTGAGATGGTGAAAACACAACAATTTCCAGAAACTTCATTTCAACCAAATTTCTAGAAGATAAGGATATTATCAAATACAATGACCAACAAAGGAGAGAAAAACATTCGCTAGATATTTGGCACCAAGTTATAGAGAGGATGAAACTACAATACTTCCAGGATAAAAGTTTTGAACTGAAAATGCCAAAAAAAAAAATTACGACACTCTATCTTTATTCATGTGGTGCACACGCAGACAAATGTATACATAGAGTTGATACATACATGTGTTTGTGCACATAAATATATGCCAAGCTCATATGTGCATTCATATATAATCTATGATGTCTTATGGGATATGGAGAGACGGTGGATTTTTTATGGGATAGGGTACATTTTTGGGCATCTTTATGGGCCTCAGTTTCTAATGAGTTTAGAGACTGCCCTTTCTTTCTGTTGAATATGAACTGAGGCACAGCAATTTCTTAGGCTCCTCTGCTGTTTTTGGCCTGGTTGTGTTGCTGCTTGGGTTGTGTGTTTGCTATGATTTTTCTGTTCTGGGTTTCTTTTTGGAGGGTTCCTGTTGCTTCCTCTACTTGTTTCATTTTGGTTGAGCTCCCTTTAGGTGGATGGTGGACCTCTAGTGCCCTGTGTTTGTACTGTTTGCTCTTCTTTTAGTTCCCTACTAAAAAAAAAAAAAATCTACGATGTCTTCTTTTTTGTCAAGTATAATCTATGACGTTTCTTTTGTTAGAATTGTTATATGACAGGTCAATAATCAAAAGTTCTTGGTGTACTGAAGATGACACCACATCCACATGACCCGACAGTTAATCACTAAAAGGATGGCATAAACAATAATTACCAAATATCAATCCAAAAAAGGTGGTGCTAAATAAGTCATTCTTGGACAAGTAGTTGTAGGAACCACTAAAGATGCAATATAAGAAAGAAACCTTGACAGATGCAGGACTAGCTTAATGGCTTTACAAAAACCAAAGAAAAAAAAAAAAAAAAAAAAAAAGAGGATTTACAAAACTATTATATTTATACTGCAGCTAATGTAAATAATAATAATAAAGTTTTCTGTACACAAAAACTAACCTTTTCAACCGCTGCCTTCACAAGCTCTTTAGGACACGCAAGATTAACTGTCTCAGAAACAACACCCAATGGATATCCAAGGGACTCCCTGGTCTTTAACCAAAGTTGTGCACACTGACGAGCTAAACTGATAAAAAATATTAAAACAAAAAAAAAAAAAAAAAAAGGAGAGAGAGAGAGAGATGTATTAAGCATAGACACAAAAGTGGAGAGCACAAATCATAGAGAACTGGTGTGCCAAGGGCTTTATTCTTATTCCAGCATTGACAAAAAACAAATGCTTACCATTCCATAACACATCACAGGGTTCGATAATTAGATTAATATCTTTCTGCTGTGGCATCAATTTGATCCCTTAAGAGTTTATTCCTAAAGTAATGTTTGTGATGACAATATTCGCCCCCCTAGAGTCCTAGGATATCATGTATCAAACTCATACATTTCTTCCTTAGCAGGTTCACCCACATTAGTCATTAATATATAAGACTTAGGTTTAATCATCAAGAATCCAAGAGAAACGCCCACCTAAAAAGGGTTTATTCTTGAACTATGATAAGCCATCAAGGCAGCAAAAATAATCATAAATAACATATTAATTACACTGCTTATGGAAAGCATTGAGAAACAAACATAATAAAACATGATGTGTAAATTCAAGGAAAGATTTAAACTGTTCTTCTAAAAGAAGATAAAACAAGTAGCGAGACCCAACAGGCAAAACTGCCACTGCAGCGTCAGCATCAAAATTATAGAAAACCGAAAGGCTAAGCTTTTGCCTTGAAGTCCACCTTGGATTGATAGAAAAAGGTAATTACAATAACAATGCTTTGTACTCATTCTACCAAATTTCACTAGCAGTCTATATCTTTTCCATAAATCTTCAACACAATTGAAAAAATAACTAAGTTCAACAAAGCAGGTTGTAGGGTGTGTGATCATAGATAATTATAGGCACAGACATGGAAACTACAAAGAGAAATGCACCAAGAATGACAGATTATTGAATGAAGAGAAAATGGCTTCTAATTTTTTTCCCCCCCTAAATTTACTCCCTAATACTATTTCGAAGCACAAACAAATTTCCAGCATTGATTTTGATAGTAAACTGACATTGACTACACAATGTGTGCCCCAAGTTTTCAAGGGAATTTCTTTGCCACACATCAGGAAAGAAGCCTTACCTACGCATCCGACCAAAGTAGCGAGCACGCTCTGTTACCCCAACAAAGCCTCTAGAGTCTAAGACATTAAAAGCATGTGATGTTTTCAGAAGCTGATCATACCTAGCAAGTAATCAGGGAATTGTTAAAGAAATATGGACAAAAAAACTGGTACTTACAATTAACAAACATAAGATAAATACAGTGTAACATACGCAGGTATTGCTAGGCCTGAAGCAAGCAAGGAACGAGCCTCCTCCTCAGAAAGATCAAAGTGTTTCTGAACATGATGCACACCAGCATGCTCTAGATAATATGCACTCATTTCCTTCCTGAACAGAAGTATATGATAATTATTTTGTATTCGCCATTATTAGAAAGTATAAGTATAACGCATGTTCAATCTTGAGAACACTGCAGAGATAATTTGAAAATCCAAAGTTCCACCGAAGGTCAAGATCGTAGGTGGGCTTGTGGCTCACAAGAAGGTGAATACATGTGATTTGATTCAGAGAAGGAGACCAAGTTTCCCTCTGTCTCCCGAATGGTGCATTATGTGCAAGATAAAGGAGGAAAGTGCTGATCATATCTTTGTGCACTGTCCAGTAGCTTTAGGTTTATGGCACAAGCTGTTTAGGGAGGCCGGACTGAGTTGGGTGATTGCAGCAGGGTGTCAATCTCTGTTAAGTGAACAGCATTTCGCATACGGTGGAGGAAAAAGGCTAAGGTGCTTTGGGGCTGTAGTGTTTTGGCTGTAATCTGGGTGGTCTGGATGGAAAGAAATAGGAGGATTTTTGAAGACTTTAGAGGGGCTGGAGTAGAGGAGCTTTGGGAGAGAGTACGGTTTTGGTCCTCTTTGTGGGCTTCCGTTTCAACGGACTTTAAGGATAACACTCTTTCTTCTATATTGCTGGATTGGAGAGCAGCATTCATATATATTCTTTGGACTGACTATTATTACATCTAACACACTCCACTGGAAAAAAAAAAAAAAAAGTATATATTCAACGGAAAAAAGAAAAGTAATCAGTAGTTTAAGTAGTTCATTTACTCATTCTCCAAGAATAGCTCCCCATATGTAATTCCATCAGCATATTGAATTTTTTTAAAATGATCAACTCCCTGCCAAATAGTCGGGAAAACTTAAGTGAACAGAAGAGAAGAAAGAGTAAGAAAATAGCTATCCAAATCTACCTGAAGCAACATGAGGATACGCTCAAGACCATAAGTAATTTCAACAGATACTGGTGACAAGTGAAGACTTCCAGCCTAGAGAGAGAGAGAGAGAGAGAGAGAGAGAGGGGTTAAAGAAAAGAAAAAAAAAAAAAAAAAAAAGCCACTAAAACCATATTCTCCCAAATGAAAAAGTATCATATTTTAATTCAATGTAAAAGAAGAAACCTGCTGAAAGTAGGTGAATTGTGTAATCTCCATCCCATCCATCCAGATTTCCCAACCCAAACCCCAAGCTCCAAGCACCTAAAGGCATTTATGACCAGCATACACATAGCACATCAGCTAGATGATTTATTTCATGCACAAATGTCTTTCTAATACAAGCAGTACAGATATCGGACTCTTTATTCATAACTAAAAGAAATTGCAAGGAAATCTAACCAACAAGTTAAATTGCATCTCACTCAGAGGCTCAAACCATAACTGCAAAAAACTAACATGAAAAGATTGATTTTGCACCAGTTAATGACAGAATATTACCGGACTTTCCCAGTTGTCCTCCACAAATCGTATATCATGTGCACGTACATCAATACCTGTCAAGCATACAAACATCAAATGCTAATGTCAGAAGTTGAATGGTCGAGATGAAACAAGAAACAAATGCTATAATTTTTTATATTCTTTCCCTTTTCCAATAAGAATGATCTGCGAATCTTGTCAATGAACTTTTTCTTTTGTAGGAAAAAAATTTCATTAATGAAAATACAATACAGTGGGCAAGATGGCCACTAAACTAAAGAATTACAGTACAATACATCTTGTCAGTGAATTACACAGCAAACAATAACTTTTTTCCACCATTTTCCTTTTGAAATGGAATACTTAATCCCCATGGCCCAACAAATAGCATCTCATGGCACAAGAGGATCCTCTTCCTTATTTTGATCCATGAAAACTATCAGTTTCAATTCCTTGTTGAATCTATGACTCGAAAAATTCCTTTTTCCTTTTTTGTTATCAAGTATACATATTTCAGTCAAAAATAAGGTAAGTAAACATATACATATTTCAGTCAAAAATAAGGTAAGTAAAAATATGAATTAAAGGTTCTAAGGATGCAAGCCAGGTTAAAAGGAAGTATACAATGAGCACCCCCAAAACAATACATGTGAACTGTGTGTATGCATATTCATGTATATTGCATACCTATACACATCAATGTCATGTTAGACAGTCATAATTACTGGTCTTGATATTATAGTTATAATATCATATGACATGATTAACAGCAAAATATACTACTTTCTGTCATTCACAATCTTGTAGTAATGATTGTAGAGAAGAACATCTCCACATCAAAACCCATAGAAACCTTAGCATCATGGGCTGAGCACTTTCCATCCAACCCAAGAGACTAGCCTATTTGGTGGTGCACCCTACCACCTTTCCCCTTATAAGCCCAGAACCCACCCAATTCAACAAGTGACACCCTTCTCAAGACTGGCTCCACATCTGTTGGGCCCTATCGGACCAGCCTAGCCGCCCACCCTCTAGTGGGGCCTACTATCTTCGTGAACATCCTTCAATGTGAGCGCTTGGCATGGAAATGAGAGGCCCACATAGCGGATAAGAGCCTAGGCTTGCTCTTATATCAGTGTCACAAGCTCAGCGCTTGTCATCCCACCCAAAAGATTAGCAAGTTAGGTGGTGATGCCTGGCCCCCCTAGTAAGCCCAGAACCCAACCAATTCGTATCCAATGTGGGATCGTGGCATTAGGCTCTCAAGCTAGTTTATAATTAACCAAGAACATAGATGGTGTTCATTTATTTTCTGCTCATTTGGAAGAGAGAAAAAAAAAATCAATATCAAATAACATTTTTGACCATTTATCTGGAAAACTTAAGATAAAAATTTATGGTAAGAGATAATAGAGCATGCTTAAAATCAAACACGTGTGCAATGTATGTATATAGATACGTGCGAATATAACAAAGTGATGCATAGACACTATGCAAGGCCATGTTCAATAACTTGAACTTGAACAGACTGACAATACACAAACAACTTCTTACTAGATGTGTATGCATATAAATACATCTACACATAAATGATTTGTTTGAATGGTTCAAAGAAAAAGATGTTTCTTGACTACCTAAAGCTGATAAGCTGCGGATGAAAAGGTCTTGTGAGTTTCCAGGATCAGGCTTCAATATAACCTGTGAGAGATAGAATGACAAGGAAATGTCCATGAGAACTGGTAATAAAAAAGATTTGTACTAAAAGAATAGAACCATATGTCATTTAAAATTGCATAAATTTTTTTGAATAAGAAACAAATTTTATTACTGCAGAAAACTTTACAAAACAAAGTGGACCAGTAGTCCACCATGATGATAAAGCTAAACCATATACAAGAAGACCTACCAACCAAGACAAAGCCAAAACAGAAACAAAATCACGATTTAAAATACAACAGCTCTCCAATAAAGAATTTAAAATTGCATAACTTGATCAACATAAAAATCAAACTTAACCTGAAATTGAGTGTGCTTCTGGAGCCTGTTTGGGTTTTCCCCATAACGACTATCATCTGGTCGGACACTAGGCTCCACATACCTATCACCAAGAAGTCCACATTGGCAGTTACAACAAAGAACATTAAGAGACCAGCTGCTCTATCTATGAGTTAATCATTATGAAAAGTAAAACAAAAGAACTAACAGTAGAATGTTAGAAAAACTGGCAGCATCCTAAATTAGCGAATTGAACTATGTTCTAAAGATTTAGGCACAAGACAAACAATTGTATCCATAATCAAAAATCTGCACGACAAATAAAAACACAAACCATAAATTTCAGGAAACTTTTTTCTTTCTTTTTCTCGATCAGTAAATTACAGAAGCTTAAAAGCAATCAGTGTTTCCAGGAAAAATAGTCTTGAGACGGTCTGTGGACACATATCAATCAAAGCTCAACTCAACACAACTCTTTATCCCGTGCATAGATAAATCCAACTATTCCCACTTACTTTTTTTATTCTCACCTGGTTACTTATGACCTACCAATGTGATATGTTTACATGCATAGTCCAGTCGGAAATGCATGCATGCCCTAGGATTTATATAACTATGAATATTTTTTTTATTTTTTTATTTTTTTTAATAAGACATAACTGTGAATATTTTAACTTGGAAATAAATTACAATTCTCAAGATCCATTGGGCAACTGAAAAGGCACCTATAAACATGAGAAAGTCATATTAAGAAGTAAACAAGTCATTTTCTGGGTAGCACTAGCCAGACTGAATCATCTGCAGTAATTTAGCCATAACTCCCTCTAAAAAAACTCCATATTGAACTGTGTAAAATGCATTAGTAGCCTGACACAGTGGTATGTAGCTTGAACATTAATTCCTTCTAGATCATTGCCAGCCTTATTTAGAAATTACCATAAAATTTGCGGACTTTGATATTCCAAGAACATTTTTTAGGGTTCCAAAATTGATACTCCCATCATACCATACCTTTGAGTGGTTCTGAGGGCATTCGGTGTTATGCTCATTTTTTAAAATTTTTTATTCAGATCTCAGATTAAATGCCTTATTCTTTTAAGCCATATGGTAAACCTGAATTTCTAGGATTTATCGTTTTTTTTTTTTTAAAAAAAGAAGACCTTCTTATGTTTCTTCACCATAAAAGTGCAGAAACCAGAATTCTATATGCCACGCAACTAAGTTCTTCATTAGAAGCAGCACCTATGGGCACAGACAACAAAAAATAGTGTTTTCCATGAAGGGAAATAAATTACAGATGATACCAAAAGGTAAACTTAGAAATAGCAAACTTAAGAAGATATATATAGACCACAACCAGTGATAATCCTCTGCTTTGGGAAAATCAATACATAGTCCACTTAATATGTTACTGTAGTAACTTAAACTTACGCATACTTACGCAACATTCCACGGTTCTGGTCCAAGAACCCTTAAGAATGTCAAAGGATTCATAGTCCCAGCTCCAACCTGATCAATAACCAAAGACGCAGTAAGAATAATATGTAATAGACACCAATTTGGATAAGCAGACAGAAACTAAGATGCTTAATGCCCAAATCTAACAAATAGAATGGCAGAATAAGATTAAAGTATGTTTTGCAGAATCCCCCCCCCCCCCCTCCCCCTCCCAGCAGACCTTTCTTCTTCTCTAATATGTATTTTAAAAAACAATATAATATAGAACGACCCACACAGGAGTGCACGTTGCAAGACATCCAGATTAGAGGCAAACAATTTCAGCACAGAAAAACACATCAACCTCTAAATTTCTCCAACAAAATCGTGGAAACCACTACTAACAAAAAACTAAATTAAAACCACTACTTTTCCTCGTCCAAAAGAAATTATTTTATACACCCTCAAAAAAGGAAGGGAGGACATGATAGATATCTTAAACAGACAAAGAGAGCAACACTTAAAAAGGGAACAGAATTGAACACGGTATAAGTATAAAAGAGTGGACATAAGTAAACTTAAGTGAAAAGGCAAACACTAATCATTACCTCTGTGTTGCTACATTGCATTATGGCACATCCAACTGAAGCCCAATATTCCTATAACACCAAGAATAAGTGCATCAATGGAATGTTAAAATATGGGAAATCGCCTGATACACTAAAAGCTGAGATTACCAAACATAATAATCAAGTAAATAGCCAAGAATGAAGGAGCAGAGGTAGAATACACCCTGTGGTTGATCGAAGGTCCGCCAAAAGGCATTGGGGTTTTAGATCATCAAGAAATCCCAAATATCTAACAATTTTAAGGGGGCACATCCTAACTGCGGAAATAAATAAAAAATTTATCCATTTAATTCATACAATTGCATAAAAATAAGAAACTTTAAGAGCTTTTATTTCTTCTTTTACCAGTGAAAACTCATTGTTCCTAGGGGCTATAAAACATTAGGTAGTCTCCTCCCATCGGAAGCAAAGACAGGATATCCCAGATCCTTAGGAGGACACCAGGAGACTTCACCAACTAAGGTAGCTAGCAACTCTCCTAAAAGCTTACATTGAATATCCCAGATCCTTGCAAGACCAATATAAGCTTATGAAAGTACAAGAAGATTTAAAAGTGGCTGAAGTTATGATTAAAAATGAGATCCCATATTCTCATTTCCAACTAGTCTTGAACTTCCATAAATTCGCTACCCATTGCACAACAAATTGAAATCTCATTCAAACAAAGAAACAAAATGAAGTTATATTCCCACCAAGAGTGGCAAAATTCAAACACAATTGCTTTATCCATTCAAGCCCAAAACACATAAAAACCATATGTACATGGTGAGTCAACTCAAAAGGGTTTCGAGTAAATAGTCCAAAAAGCTGAACTTGCTAAACTGAACGAGCTTCGGCACATATGTGTCGAATGGCAATACAGACTGAAACGAGTTTGGTTGAACAGTGACCTGGAGGCGTTGAATGGCTTGTTGGAAGGTAAGGGCAGAGGCTTTTTTTGGCTCGCTATTTGGGTCCGTAGACGAATGATGTGGGACCGCAGAGGTGCTAATTGCAGACACGGTGGTACTGGTGAAGCGGCGGCGGCAGTAGCCGTGTGGCTTACAGAGCTGGCTAGGATTGAGCTTGCCGGCGCCGAGGAGACAGAGGCGGGAAGAGTTGGGCTTGAGTACGGAGATGACTAGTGGGAGAGCGAGGATGGCCATGGCTGGCTCGGAGTTTGAGGCTTGTAATTAGAGTCTTACCCAGTTGGGTTTATCAGCAACTGGACTGGAAGAACTTTACAGGGGTTTAACATTTTTTTTTTTTTTTGGCATCTTAAGATACCCAATTTGCTTTGCTACCCCTCATTTTTTGTAAATTTCAAAATTAATTTTGTCCCCTAAACCAAAAATATCAACGTCTTCTTTCACATTCCCAAACCCAACCCTAATTTAGTCCAAAAAAAAAAAAAAACCCAACCCTACCTACTAACCTCAACCCACCACCAACGGCCAATCCTCCTCTTGATTCACGGATGGCCGCCACCCCCTTCCTCCCACATTCTCTCTCTCTCAATGTCTTCCTCTTCCTCTTTTTGTCTTTATTTCTCCCTTCAATCATCCGTCATATTTGGTTTAATTTTGTTGTTATTTTCATCATTTTAAAATTTTGTTGTGCTTTTGTAACAATTTATATGAAGTTTGTGTCAAATTATATGTGTTTTACTAAAATTAGTAAATCTGAAAAATCACTTAGTGTTTTGGTAGACTATAGCTAAAAACTTTATAGTATTTGACCTTTTAAGGATAGTTACAAATTCACATAGTGCCCTCACAGTTGCATCATTGCCTTGAAGGTTTTCAAGTGAATCATTATTTCCTTCATACGTCCGTAGTTAGGGAGCTTGAGTTTGGTTGTCATAGGAATCATGAGACTTCATTTGGAAATGGTGAGTCATTTTCAAGATGAGAATGTACCTCTAACGTGTTGGACTTCTTCATTAGGACCTCTTTGATGATCTTCTATTTGAGGTTCGTAGTTTGAATGGCTTAATTTCTATGCAAGACAATTCCGTCATTGTTAAGTTATGTTCTTTTTTTTTACCCCCAACTTTATGGTCTAGCCACAAGATGACAATATGAAAACCTTGGGTCAAGTTTGTTACAAATTTTTGTTTAGCAAACGATATTGAAAGAAATGGATTCAAACTCAAAGGCTTCATGTGTATGAGTAAATACTCTCAACTACTAAAGTTATAAGTTCCAACAAGTTTTTTAGAAATATAAGCACGTCAAATCCCTATAATTTTGTAATATAAGATCGCAAACCCTAAGTTTGACAAAAATATTGATAAAAAAGAAACACCAAAGATTATAAAAAATAAAACTCAATAACAACACATTAAGTGGTTCACAACTAATTAGATTACATTCAATGACTATGATTCAAAACAAAATGAAGTTGACTTCGAAGAACAAACTGGTTATCCCAATGGACCCAATCCCTCTATAATTATCATTTTTTACTCATTTTGATTCCATCATTATGACTGTCACCATTCATGACAGTTTGGTTTGAGTTTTACACTTTTACATACAAGAAAAATTCATCAGTTCAAAAATCGAACCAAACCACTATTGCAATTTGGTGAGTAATTTGAACTATTTGTAAACTGCCTAAATTAGATGAAACCAAACCAAATAGGATCTTTTTGGTATTATGATACTCATTTTATATTTTCCTTCCACTTCCATTATTCTCATCCGGTCTTCTTTTTCAATTTCAACTCTTTTTTTCTCTTTTTAAAACTCCTTTCAATGTCTACCTTACTCTAGTCAATATCTCCATCTCTTGATATCTTTGCAACATTTTTTCATCTTATTCTTAAACTAGTGGTAACTTGTGCCAGTGGCACGTTCAAAGGGAAAATTAATTAAGGAAGTTGAATGTTAAGGGGTAATTAATTAAGGAGAGAGAGGCGGCAAACCAATTCTTATAGACGGGAAAGTAAATTTGGGAAATAGATAACAGACCATTGGATGAAAGCTGAAACGATCTCAGTCATTCAGACCCGGAGATAAATTTTAAGATTCAAAAACTATGCTGTTTTATTATATAGATTTGTTCATATTTTCTCTCGTTCGTCTTCATCTCTTCATTATCTTTTCCTTGATGAATGAATTGGTTTAATTTAGTATATGATTTGGTCGATTGGTCCCAAACCAAAACAAATGATTGGTTTGGTTTTCAATTTTAGGCAAAAACAAGGGTTTTTTTAGTAATTTTATTTAAATCAATAAAACATTTTAATATTATATAATAGTCATTGTGAGTCTTTTTTTTTTTTTTTTCATATAGCCATATAGGTCAATGGATTTTGAAATTTTTTTCCACTTTAGTCAGGCCAAGATGTTAGATATTTTGGTGCGTCGAAAACTACAAATTTGCCCATTATATTTTCTTTATTACTTATATACATGAAATTACAATGTTGCCCTTAATTTTGGTTTAGGGTTTAAAAATGGGGTTTATGGTTTAGAATTTGGGTTATCGAGCTTATGGCTTAGGGCGTAGGTTCACCTAAAACCCGAGAGCTAAACATTAAGTCGTTTTGTTGTGTAGCAATCAAACACAAACCTGGTACAAATATAAATTTGTATGAAAATGTATGTTTATTGATCTATTGTAATTTATATTCTTCCATTTTGGTCAATGGTGACTAAAATAAAATTTCAAAAAAGTAGATTGAGTAATTTGTAAATATGAAAATATTTAGTGATTAATTTGTAACCAAGGAGGAAAATTTCATTTTTTGGGGAGGGCAAGATTTTATAAAAATACCAAGATATTTTCGTCAAGACTTCAGAAATTTCGGGAAATTTCCATAATTTCACTGAAATTTCGCCGAAAATATCGGAGGCAAACCGAAGGGAGAGAGGGGAGGCAGAGACAGAAGGGAGAAAGGGGAGGAAGAGGCAGATCGAGCCGCCCGTCGCTGAAGGGAGAAGAGGAAGAGGGAGAGATCAGAGAGAGAGGGGGAGATCAGAGTGAAGGACTAGGAGAGTCGGAGAGAGAAAGAGAAGGTGAGAGGGAAAAGAAGACTGTACTACTGGAGACTTTGCTTAGCTTACCTAAAAGTAGCTGAAGCACTAGGATTGGAGAATGGAGAAGAGCCTAGAAAAAAAAAAAAAAGCTATGGAGATCAGATTCTTACTTTTGAATGGAAGGCAAAAGGACGTACTGTAACCCTCCTTATCTTTTGGTATGGGTTGACTCTAGAATTCACTATATTGATAGGGAGAGGTCACGAGGGAAAATGAAGGAAAGAAAAATAAATAAATAAATAAAAAGAGAAAAAAAAAAGGAAAAAAAAAATTTAGGATTGATTAGGATTTGGGGCCTTTGGGCAATTGAAAAAAAAAAAAAGTTTGGAGTTTTTTTGGCCATTTTGGTGTTTTGTTTAGTTATTTTTAAACCCTAATACATTTCTACATAAAAAATAATTAAAAATATCCTAAAGGACCTAAATACTAATATTTTATATCATATCATAAACAATATAGAGTAAATATTATAGAATATATAGGCTTTAGTTTAGAATTTAGCCTATAGATTATAAAGTATATATAATATACTAATTTTATTTATTCATTATATTAATTTATTTAACAGTATTTGTCTTCAGCAAATATTATATTCACCTTATATCATATGAAACTTACTATATAATTTGGTTTCTTCAATATTTTTTATCAATGTAGTAGATAATATGTTAAATAAATATATGATCAAATTTCATTCAAAATTTCTATATTTTGATAACAATTTTTGTCATTTTTGCCTAACTTTATCGAAATCAAAATTTTCTTCAAAAATTTTTTGGAAACCGAAATTTTACTACTCGTCTGTAACTAGCCTTTTGTTTTGTTAAAAAATTATGTAATATTTAAGGATAAAGTTGAAATCTCCCAAATGAAAGGCATAAATACAATTTCTCCAAAAATTGGCATCCCCTCCTCACGGCTTTCGCCCGGTGCACCACCATCATCCAGCTCTCGAGTCTAGACGTGGCAAAACGACGGCACAGTAGACCCCACCAAAAAATTAAGAAAGGGACGCCGAAACCAAACCAAACCAAATCGAACCGATATTTATCATTTCTCGCCGAAACGCCGAAACCAGGCCATTCTATCTCTCTCTGTAAGTCTGTCTCCAATGGCCGCCCAAGAAGAAGAAGTGGCGGCAGAAGTGGAAGCCGTACAATCCGTGTACGGCGACGATTGCATGGTTCTCGATTCGTATCCTCCCCATCTCCACCTCCACATCAAACCTCGCACCGCCGACGTCGCTTCCCAACAGGTAGTCCTTTTCTCACCTACTGTTTGTTTGCCGAGAAAGTCTGGGAAATTGAAATGAAAAAAATCGAAAGAACACGTTTTGTCTGCATCCCATGTTTTCCTAAAATTTCCCAGCTGCCAAACAGCGGATTCACGTTTCAATTTCTTTGATTTTCGCAATTTTTTAGTGTGAAAGCTTCAGCTGGTAGAGCAAAGTGTCTTATTTAATCAGAATATTGCAATTTTTTTTTTGTAGTTTGTGGAAGCTGTTATTGGGATTCGAGCAGGTTCTCAGGTATAGATTATAATGAGAATAATTTTTCTGTACGTGCTGATTAGTACTCTAGCTTTGTTTCGATTTTGATTTATCTGTTTTTTTGGTGGTAGTATCCGAAGGAACCGCCGCATATTGGTCTTTTAGATTCAAAGGGTCTTGATGAACAAAGTCAAAAGTATCTGATAAGTTGTATACGAGACAAAGCTTGTGCACTCTCATCTTGTTTAATGCTTGTGGCAATTTGTGAGGTAATTGTTGCCATAGTCATTTAGCAAATATTGTTTCCTTTGTTAAAATGTGGAAGTCAAAAATTTTGATGAACAATTTTATGCACATTATGTTAGTTTTGTGTATTCATGAATGTTTGAATATCAGTTCAAGAAATTTGTGTAAAATATGACCCTAAAGCTGCAGAATAGAAATTATATGTACCTTAATGGATACCTCAAGACTTGCATATGCTGGAGACTGATTCATTGAAATATGTGTCCAGGAAGCAGTGGAGAAGCTCACTGTTATGAATCACCCTGATGGTGATTGTCCATTGTGTTTGAATCCTTTGGTCCCAGAAGATGAGGAGAGTAAAGTTTTGCCATTTATGAAGTTGATGTCTTGTTTCCATTGCTTTCACAGGTAGTTCTAGTCTCTTAACAGTTTTTCATTTTTTTTGGTCTCAGATTTTTGGCAAGGGTTTTGGTTCTTAAATTTTGTTGTCCCTTTTGTTCTAAATATGGCAGTGAGTGCATCATTAGATGGTGGAGTTGGCTTCAAACAGAAGCAAAAAGCAATGCCAGTGATTCATCAAGTGCACATGTGCGGTCTGTTAAGGACATGTCAAATCATAAAGGTATGTATACATGAGAAGTTCGAGGAGATAATTTAGCAATTTAAAATTATTTACTTAAGATTTATTTGGGTTAGTATTGAACTTGGTTGGTTTTAAAAAGAGAACACAGAGATATGATTAAAACCTTTTGAAAATTTAGAAAAAGTAGACCAAGATAGCACTTAAACCAAATCAAAAGCTTATTGATTAGACAGAATAAATTCAATGAGTTAATATCTAGCGTTATCGATTGGATTAGCATGTTATATTATCTACTTTCATGTTTGTTCACTATCTAATCCTCACTTGCACATGATGACTGTTGCTATTGTTCTGCAATTAGTGGCAATTTCTTCTTCATATTCTTGTTTTGATTGTTACATATATGAGTTGGTCTAATAAAGGAAGAATGAACATGCAAAGCTGCTGTTTGTATAAGGGTTTTTGACTTCATGTTCTTTGGACAATTATGATTTTACATTGTATTGAGTGTGTGCTTCACATGTGCTTGTGCATGTATGAGATACTCTCCCATGCTTATGTAGCTCTAGTTCTATAGTTGAGAGAAAAAGCTCCCATGCTCTCCCTTTTGACTCCTATTTAAGATCATTTGGGAAACAGGTGTGCCAAATAAGGTACAGATTATTTTTTTGTAAAGTGATTGTGAGAGTATTGATCAGATTGTCTTGAATTGCTCGTTCACTACATAGATTGTAGTCAAACTGAATATAAATGTTTTGTTGTTTTACTTTTTTATTCTTTTATGCTTCATTTGGGAAGCTGGACTGGATTTGACTATTACAATTAAATTTAGCAAAACTCTAAGACCCATGTTTGGGTGGCCTAAAAAATGGATGGACTGTCACAATTAAATTGAACAATAGTCCATCCCATATTGCACCAAACACAAACAGTACTCTAGCTATTCTGTCCAATCCAAATCTAGTCCAAAACAAATTAATAATTTGGGGTTGATTGTATACTTGGGGACACAGGTTTTTATGGCATGCGTGCATGCATCTGAGGAGACTTAGTTTGGAATAATTGCGGGCTTTCTCATTATCCTTTGGCGTGGCAATTGCGGACTTTCTCATTATTTCGGATTAATTGGATCCTTCCAATGGTACGGGAGAGTTGTGAGGCTGGAGAATCAGGTATTATAGAGAGTTATGCTGTAGGTGGGATTTTTGGTGCCTTCGGTTGTAGTTCAATAGTCCTGCATATGGGGATCTACAATGTTCTCTTATGAAGATTAAGGATAGCTCCTACGCTCTTTATATTCTTCTATGAGGAAGAAGAATGTTAATATACCACATATTTATGGGTTATGCCCCCTCAACACCCTCTTATTTTTTTTATTTTATTTTAAGAAATAAAGAAATATATGTGTGAGATGGATTAGAACCATTTGCAATGTGTCCCATGGTGATGGGCTGCGTTAAACATATGGATTATGGTGTGACTACAAGTGCCATGTCATGTGTAACATTTTATATTTTCTGAAACACATTTGTAGTTCTCTCTGGTATTATATTAATTTCTGAGTGATGATTTGTTGTTGTTAGGTACACGTGAAGCTGTGGAAGAGAGTATGGGAAACTGCCCAGTTTGCCGTAAAGTTTTTCATGCCCAGGATTTTGAACACGTGCTTGAGTTGGTTGGCAATCATTCCTCTGAACTTGTATGTCATCTAACTACAAATTATGGGTTTTGCAGATAAATAAATATTTCAGTATTCTGCTATAATGAGAACTGTTTGTTTAAAATCAATATTAGTATATTTGTATTAAGTATTCAAAGGAATATTACTCAGTTTATGTGAGTTCAGTGGTATATACCCCATCATCTAATTTGTGATATAGATGTCCCACCTAATAATAAAAAAGATAACGCATATAGTATTGTTAGGTTCTTCTATGACTCGTTTGAATTGTCTGCCCATTTTTCCCTGTTTATAGCAAGCTAAATTCAATTATTTTGAAATGCATGAAGAACATAAAGTCAATTTATCTGCTTTCACCACATTTTTTATATGGCCATTTGAAACTTTTGAATAAGTACATGGCTACATTGACAGCTATTATAGAAGATGGTAGACTTGGCAGTAGAACCTAAATGTCCTGATAATAGAAGACCTAGTTGATGCATATGTAGAAATAAATCCGCATATTTTGAAAGCATGTGCCAAAATTTGGTCCAGAATGGTAGAAATAAGTATGGATCCATGTCTCAGGTTTTGTGGTTCCAGTGTCAACTTTGGCTGAAGCTTTCACCTGTGTTAATTTGATCATTTGGCAAATATTTTGTTAAATCTGTTTCTATTAAGTAGCAATACTCTACATGTTTGCACACAAGTCAAGTCTTGTTTATTTTTTAATTTAAGTTATCTGACTATTTGACTGCTGTGTTGGATTCAGAGTTTGGATAAAAATGAAGATGATGACAGTGAGGAAGTCCTTCAGTCTGATTCAGAGAATGTCCGAAGGCAAAGATTTGAGGCCATTTTGAAGTTACAGCAAGAAAACAGTGGCATAAATGAACCTAAAAGAAATGTTGTTGTCGTGCCTGGTATGTTTCTTTCACCACCAGTCACGTCATCTACCTCTGTGGCAGCCAAAGAATCTGCTGAACAACAACAAAGAGATCCTCTGGTCGCCTCAGAAATGCATTCTGGTGGTTCCTCAGATAGGCCAAATACCAATGAGCAGAGGAGTTCCAGCTCAAGGAAGTACGTTGGTTCCTCAAATAGGCCAAATACCAATGAGCAGAGGAATCCCAGCTCACGGAAGCAGAGAGTACGGAATCCAAGAAGACCTGTCCAACATTGGATTAGAAAAGAGAGTGCTGGGGCAGAGTGAGCGACTGATATGGTTCTTGTGGGAAGTGGGCAATTGATATGATTTGTGTGGGAGCTTTTTCTTTTCCTGATGCATATATATTTTAGCCCTGGATGCTACATGAACAGAGTGTAAAAAGAAAAAAGAAAGAAAGAAAGAAGAAGGAAGAAAGAAATAAAGAAAGAAAAATAAAGAAATAAAGAAAAACCTGTCTGTCCTCTCTGTAAGTTAATGTTGAGCTTTTCTTGACATATATGGCATGGTGTCTGGCTAACCGAATCATGGGATTTTGAGTTTGAAATTTCAAGGTATGTAAGCCAAAATATGAATCATTATGCAGTTTTGACTTATATAATTATATTCCAGTATGCCCCATATAATAAATGAATGGTGAATCAATACAAGTTCCATATTACTTGGCAATTTAGCATTATGGAGAGGGATTTCAATCAGAAATTTCATGGGGGAATAGAGTGGGGCTGCAAATGACTATGAAAAGGTACAATGAGACAAATGATGAACACTGATGTTGCACATTGGCATCTAGTATGCTTAGGCCTTGACATCATGCTGTTGTAAGAAGTTTTTCGGTTGTCTCAGAAGCTAGCTTTCTTTCTTTCTTTCCTTTTTTTTTTTTTGTTTTTTCTCAAAAGAAAATGTATGCTAATAATAAAGAATCCAATTTATCTCATAAACTTTAGATATTAATTTACCCGAAAAAAAACTTTAGATATTATATACACTTCTTTTGTTTTCATAAATAAGTTATCTCCTCTAGTGAATGTGTTGCACTGCGTGTGAATTGTCTAGACGAGAGCACATAAAAGATTTATCACTTGGACTGTTAGAGCATCAAAGTATACCATGCACAAAGAATAATGAAAAACTCTACTTCAAAATCAAGCACGAAACTTTTGTTGCAAAGTTGCAAACCACAAACAAGATAAACCATTGTCTTCAAACAAACCCAATTACACACCACCAATTTACATGGTTCTGGCTCATCTTAACTCAATCCACTGACCAGTCCCCCTCTCTACATCATCTATTGACACCTTGTTTTAAGGAGTGCATTATCTATTGACACCTTGTTTTAAGAAGTAATGCATTCCCAACTAGATGATTATATTACCTCCAAATCCAATCATTTGTTAGAATAGCCATATGTGTGCCTTTCATAACTCCACCTTCAATTGAGAAACCAACAATTTTACTAACTAGTTATTGGTTGAGTAGTATTTCTCTCCCCTAAGATTCTTGCATAACTTTAGGATAAAGATCAAACACAATAAATATTGTGGAAAAGACAAGACGATCATGTGTTATTAAAATGTATTAACGACGTTCATCACCCATTGTTTTGTTTGGCAGGCTTGAAATGGCACTAAAAGATAGTTGGATATAATCAGCGGAAAGAATAAACTTAATCTTAAACATTAATTGGTTAGTAAATTATTGTGATACTAATGGTTTTCTTAGACTCACTACACAATGTGATAGACAACTCAAACTATATATTTTTTAGGTCCCCTTCAAGGATGATTGTTGCAAACAATCAATCAATCGAAAATCTTTACTTACCGACTTAAAAATGGTCGAAAAGTGGTTAGGTCGGCCCCAATGTTGACTAGGGATTCTGATTAAATAAAAAAAATACATCAATAAGGCAACATTATTAATGTTACAGATTATTTAACACATGAATCACATCTCTATAACAACATATTCTAATTAATTATGGAGTCCTCGCGAAGATCTAACTTTTGGCCTTCATTTGATCAGAACCAAATCTATTAAATGGGCGGCAGGCTTTTCATACTAGCAAGGTTGGATAGCTTCGATTTTTAGGCCTGCCTTTCTTTAATGCATAGCACTGCAAGGAAGTATGAAACAATGACCCATTTGATGGCCATTAAAAGGTATGCCATGTCTTGTGGGAACAAACCGGTCAATTATTCAAAGAAAGGAAATTTGTGGTCTAATTAAAGCTGCAACACTAGTTTTGTAGTCAAGGATTTACATTGACTCTTGGACCGTCAATTGTCTAAGAAAATAATGATAAAGTGACAGTTTTTCGAACAAAAAACAAAAGTGACTGTCTTTAGAGGCTAAATCTTCTGAGATATGTTGGGATCTTCGAGCTAGACCCATGTTGTCCCCACTCCCCAACAATGACACACCCCAATTTCGATCAGATTCCTTCCTTTAGGTCTTCAATTTAAGTTTATTTATCTTATTTTAAGAAGTTTTAGTTTTTGCATGAATAAATTACCCTACTTTTTTTATTATTCTTGTTTATTTTGCGACCTCTTATCCCAAGTGTGAGACCCTATTTTCCGCTAAAGAATAAGAAACATTTCTCATGTTGGAAGTGGATTCTCTATCATGTTTGTCTTTACTGTCTTTTTATTTTTTTTGTATTACAAATATAAAGGTTCACATATTTATATCACGTATACTCACAAATGTTATGAATTCATTACTTTTTTTTTATTCCTGTATACTGCTTTTATTATAAAGTTCTCAAATTTCCGTCTACATGTTAAAGCGATGACTTAATCACTTAATTTGAGTATGTACACCTAGTGGGTGTGAGGTATGTGCATCCCAGTTGAACCGTTAGCAATGATACCATAATTTCTGCCTCTCATATTATACAAATAATGAGTGGTGATATTCCCACCCCCTATTCTTATTTCATCACCCACCTAATTTTTCCACCCCTCAGAATGTTTGAAAAAAATTTAAATATACTTATCTCACCACCATTATTCCCAAATTACTCCTACCCTTTTCATCTTTTTCCCCTTCTCCCTCCCAACTCTAACCCTAGCCCTAAAGAAAAAGATAAAAGAAGCAATTACCCAGCTGCCATGGCAGCATCCCAAGTTCCCAACTGATACTTAAGAAACTCATTCAATACAAAAAATTATACTCAAGTTGTTATATTTTGCCACGGACATGAAAAGAGCGAATTTCATTGTTAGGAACATTTTTATTTATAGAATAGAGATAATGAAATAATTTATACAATAGAAAAATAGATCCTAAATACTTTCATTTGGACTGATTACATTGTTTGGTATGGAGCATCATTGTTTTACATTTTGTTGAAAAATTTATGTGTAGGCGATGGATTGTAAGCCCACCTCTATAGTCTTTCATTTTTTATGATTTATGAGGAATGGTGGTACTACAAAAGTAGTACCCCAATTAATTTGCTGCACCTGGGTTTCCACATCTGGGTTTCCATGGAGGACAAGCGACCTGACTGCTTTGTTTTTTAAATGTCCTTCTTGGTAATTTTATGAAAAGGTATATTGTAATTAATTTTTGTTTGCAATAGGGGGTGGGAAAATAGGAATAGAGGGTGGGAATAGTACCACTCCTAATAATATTCTTCCCGATTAAATCACTATATATAGTTATGATCGGGTGTTGAGTTTATCTCAAAAAAATGTTGATACAATTAAGAAGATATCAATTGTATCAAGATATCACATTTAATATACTAAATATTTGATAGTTATTTTATGGGTAAATTACTAAAAAGTCTATTTTAGAGCCTTTGTACAAAAAAACTTACTTAAAAAGTTTGAATGATAAATAGGTCCACTTTGTACAAATAAAGTTCACATTATATTTTTTTTTGTACAAAAATTATTTATACAAAGTGCACGTATTTATCATTTCAACTTTTTAAATGAGTTTTTTTTTTTGTACAAAAGACTCTAAAAATGAACTTTTTAGTAATTTACTGTTATTTTATCTCCTATGAGACAATTGTAAGTTGTAAATAATCCACACAGTTATTCATAATCAATCTACATATCTCAAATATTTATTTTCACAACAAAAACAACATTCCTTTCGTTATTCCTGTTAAAAAGTGGCCGGTTGGGGCTCATAGTTTATTAATTTAGTAGTAAAACATTTGACGTGGAATGCTAACAACCTTCTCTGCTTACATATGAAATTATTAATTGTGCAATAGAACATCTGAACATATATGAATCGTTCAATAAGTGATAAGGTGTGGTACGTAAAGGAGCATATTAATTGTTGTAAGGTGTAGAACATCTTAACCCCACAGATAGAGAGTCCTGCATTATTAATTATAAGTGCCCCATCTCTCTCTCTCTCTCTCTCTCTCTCTCTCTCTCTCTCTCTCTCTCTCTCTCTCTCTCTCTCTCTCTCTCTCTCTCTCTCTCTTAATGGACCTAGTGAACATTCCCGAAAGGTCTGAAGGATCCCTCCCTTTTAATGAACCTCATATCCATCGCATTGAAACAATAAAACTTCAACCAATCATTTGTTTGCTTCTAAATGATCAAATTGCCAAAACAACCCCCAATCACTCTTCTTATTACACCCACATGTGTGAATACGAATATGTATTTATATGATATATGTATCTATATAAGTATATAACCAATGTAGTATACATGGGAAATTAAATAAGAAAGGATAAAAGAAATTAAAGAAAATTGAAGTCCCATCTAGTGATTGACAAGCATGCATGTATCTTGCTGGAAGGCTGGCCGTTACAAGAATTTAATGTATAATTTTCTTGCTGCTTGGTAGTTGGTTCGATATCCTTAATGTGACTAAAAAGTACATAAAACATTTGGCAGGTTTTTAGCATTAAATTGAGATCATTTATATATATAGTAAATATGTTGATGAACTCATGATTGACATTGCATTATTTTGGACATTGATGAAAGCCTTTGGGATTTCATTTGGTTGCTCAGAAGTTTTCTCAAATGAAACATGCATGTATGCATCGATGAATTTGAACCGTACATTAGACAATAATTTACCATATGTTTCATGCAAAAGTAAATAAATATATAAATAAAATTCATCAAATTGTCTGTCACCTAATTGGTCTAGAATATTTTTGCTAGTCAATAGAGTGCTCTAGAGTCCATGCCTCTACGAACAAACATATATATCACCGTTATGCCTTTATGGCTTGAATGGGGTCTTCCTTGTTAATTAATTGACAATAATGTTGAGGATTCATGTTTCTTGCTCTGACTTTTTTCTCTAATTACTGTCTGAAAGCTTGATTTCCAACTTATTAAGTTAACAATTTTCATATTGCATGGCTCAAATCGACCTGTTTATAGCTGTGGTTCAAATGATTGATCAGGTACTCCACCAAAGTCTTTGATTTTTGCTTTGACCCAAATGCCACCCCAAGAACTAAACAAATTAAACTTTTTCTGGCCATAGCTGTCACAGAAGCACACTACAGCTGTGATACGCCAAATTGATTATCAATTAATGAGTGATCGATGTTTTTTTAGCATTTTTTCTTTTTGGTGTTGGATTGTTATCTAATTGCAGTAACTGTAATAAATTAAGAAAAATAGAACATTTAATTCAAAATCAATTAGTAATTAGTAGAGAAATGTGAGACAATGCTTTACTTCCCCAACGTGAAATATTACTCTCAACAATTCTATAAGAGCAATTTCGTCATAAAAATCAAATGGGTATTGAGATATATGAAATTACACCAACATATTTTGGGTCTAAAAACACCTCATTTCCTTATGAAATGAAGATTGAGACTCAATTCAGTTACTCAGTTCTCAAAAGATGTGTGTGTGCAACGTGGCAGTACTGTCTATGTTCCCCACCCTGCCGTTGAAGAAGAAAAAAAAAAAAAAAAAAAAAGTCACCTGGATACCAACCAACCCATGAAATAATGAAATCCAACTGTCTGCATAAAAGTTGGAACCGAAAGCTACTTCCAATTCAGATGGGCACAAAGGAAAGATGTATGTACGTCTTCAGTAGGCAATTAAATGGTTGGCCATTTTTCCTTAGAAAACAAAATTTCCCTCACCTAAACTGAATATATACGTACCACCCAAAACATTCCTCATTTCTACTAAACTAGCTTCTTATCCTCCAAAAAAATGCTTCCCAAATTAAGTGCATATTTTAGTTGAGGACCAGCTAGATATCTTGTTCTCACCATTCATAAGGTTGAGCACCTACCCAATCATGAGCTTTAACTTCACGTACTTGTTCTGCCATGATTAATGGATATTTACCTGCAACTCAATTTGGGTTGAGTGGGTTATGACTTATGATCCAAGATCAATATCGTACGGAACCAATTTCTTTTGGGTAACTACCATATATAGAAAATGGAGCTAAAGGGAAGCAAAAAGTACAAACCAAGGAAGTTCAATTCATAATTTCATATCTTCCTTAATTTCCTAGAGTTTGGATCCATCCTCTGGTTATATTCTATGTGCTGATATTATGTCTGTATTCAAATAAATCTTGACATTAGAAATTCTTTGAGGTTAGTCTAAATAGTAAAAAAAGTGACATAATGAGTTAGAATTAGGACATTTCGGCTCATATAATAGACTTAATATGAGAGACAAGTGATGCATGGACAACAAATTCAATTGTTGAATTCAACTAACACAATTATGAAATCAATAATTTATTGAAGTAAACTCAATCATATGTATTGGATCGATTTCATGTTAAGTCCATATGAGCTACATTGAGAATTATGACAAGTCAGATTTTCTCCAATGTGATTAGGAAATTTCGATGTTTCAAAGTATTAATGACATTTTGGTGACAAACACGTACCATATCAGCATAAAAAACATGTTTCTTATCCTCATTTCACATTACCTTTTCGTTCTACAAAGGTAATGTGAAAAATGGCTAATTAAGTGGGAAAATCTTAAGCAGTCAAAACGCCAAGTGAATGCAAACCAATTTTACTTTGTTAGTAGCTTTCTTCCTTTGATTGTTTTATGCCATATATAGGAATTGGAAAAAAAGATGAGTTGAAAAATGAACAACACGAGGTTTCCATTTATTGTTGAATACGGGCTGGCCAAGTGAAACATAACTTCATCTTCAGACGTACTTTCTTCTAAGCTCATCTTATATTAATTTAAAACCAAGGATTAGTTGTTTCATTAAGAGATAATTAGACTTAGTTTCTTTAGAAAAACAATTTTTAGATAGAGACCGAGGGTGTTTTAAAATTAATAAAAAAAAATTATTTTAATTTATAATAATTTATAAAAAAATTCTTTTAATTCATAATAAAGTCCTTCTCCGATTTGAAGGATATTTTCCTCTAGTTGAAGGGTATTTCCCCTCATAGGGTGTAAAGTGGGTTTTGTAGAGGCTGCATGTTAGGTTTTAACTTCGAAATTTTGGGTAGAACCCAAAATCTTGGAATTAAAACCTAACATAAAACTGTCAAAGAAGAAAAATAAAAGGACTTACTTAAAAATCCTAAATCACTATCGATCTTAGTCTAAGAAAAACTCATAAAATGGACTGAATTCTAAATCTCTCTTTAATTAATTGCTTGCTTGTTTAACCTTATGTAGGACTTTGAAAACGAAAAAGTACTTGAAAATTAATAGATGATTGATCAACAGATCAAGCTATCCTCATTCCCATTTGGTGACCGAAGATTATGGACCAGAAGGCATAAAGTGGATTGTACGTAATTGAAGGAGTTTTATATTGAATACCTTGTATATTGTGATGCAATTAGAATTCCAGATAGGAGATTTTGTATAAAGTCTCAACTTGATATGCGGACGACTTAAATAAGGTAACGTGGAGTATATGTGAATTTGACTGTTTTGATATTAAATTTAAAATTAATTAACAACTAGTGAAGAGATCCATTTAGACTTTAATTATATAATGAGTCTTAGCTAGAATTCTTGATGTCAAATTCCAATATATGCTCTCAATAGAACATTAATTTTCAATGATAAATTACCCAATAAAGAAATGTGACAAGAGGAGGTTATAAAACGGTAAAAGTTAAAGATCGAATGAATAAAAAAAAAAAAGCAAGGAAACAAAGTGGCCAATTCTTTAATGGGTAAATTATATAATCAGTCTATGTGTTTTGACCTGAAATCGTATTTGGGACATGTGGTTTAAGTTTTGATAATTAATTTATCTTTGTTTTATATTGGTAGTTTTAGGACATTCTGTATCCAACATAAAATTTTTTAGTTTTACTCAAGAATAATCGAAAATAATGTATGTAGTCTTGAATTTGATTTTCAAATAAGAATCTAGAAATCCTAAACTAAAGTTCAAACTCTAAAAATTTTGCCAACCCCAATTTCTCTAGAAATAAACACGAAAATATAAATTGAAATTAGTTTTAGAAAGTCCGTAAGATGATATTTTAATTTCCTAACTCAATTTTCTTTTTCAAAAACAAACAAATAATTTATTCCCAAATTAAAAATATGGATTTTGTCCAATCAACGTACTGACGAAATTTCAAAATTGTCCTTAGTTTATAAACAACATAAAATATAAAAATTTAATAAAATTTAAACCATTTGGACTAAATATTATTTTAGATGAAAATATGGGGACCAAAAATATAATTTACAGTTGTTTAATTTGGCATGCATGTTCTGGGCCTCTGGCTTATAGCCTGATAGTAGGAATTGAGGGAGCAATCACCAAGGAATGTGATTGAGGGCAGAGTGATCGAGCGGTGAGTAGAGGATACATTTTCTTATGGCATACACGCATGCATCTGATTCTGATCACTGTCACTTCTCACTAGGAAGTACTAGTGTCCATATTCTTCCCCGTTTTCTTTGTTGTAGTACTTTCGACTCTTTACAATTTACATCAATAATAACAAAATAGTCTTTTCCTACCCAAACAATAAAAAACGAAATGCTCTTTAAACGAATAGTTGGCCACTTGGCCTTCAGTACATATGAAGGCCTAGCAACGTCATGTGGGCTCTGTTTTAGATACATGATATATAGAGAGCATCTGATGTAAGATTTTGTCTAATATTCTAAGCCTTCTCACATCTGGTCAGATTAAATCAAACGCGGTAGCCAAAAAAAAAAAAAAAAAGAAATCAAACACGTAAACCAATTATACAAGTGATATGAAATACATGTGATTGAACTGGTACGATTGTACGAATGAATTGCGGGCTTTAAACCCTAAACCCTAATGAATTACACGCTTTAATACCATAATATAACATATATGCGAGTATATCTCAACCACTATAATTAGCTCCCTCTATATATATAGTAGGATAGTATAATTACATAAATTTGAATTTTAAATCTCCGTAATACCATGATAAATCATCAAATAAGACTCAGCCTTAAAAGTGATTTACAAAGAAATGGTGCATATGTATGTGTTTATAATATAGCCACATGATCCCATATATATACATATAGCTACCCAGATGATCGATGTTGGGGTTAAACTAACACTCGCCCTCAATGCCATGACTAGAGACATTCAGCATTCTTAGTCTTCCATTTCCATATATAAAATTTGTACACTTATTGCAAATTAAGTTTGGATCAAATGTTAAATGGGTCCAGTACGTTTGTTTGTCTTGCCTTGTGGGGAGAGTTGAATGCCTCCAACATTGACGCAGCTTAGTAGGGAGTGTTACTAAATAATAATCTCATGTCATCTAAATATTAAATACCTTTGAGATATAATTAACTAATTAAGGTGTATAAATATATAGAAAATTAGGATTAAATACCAAAAATCAATAGTTTTTTAATAAAGCAGCAAGAGACTAATTTTTTTTAGTTTAGGTACTAACCTAGAGTACAACATTTTGGATTAGGTCACAAATCAGTTTGTTATACAGTTGTGACTGTCGAACAGTTACAGTTATAATTGTCGAACAGTCACAGTTGTGACTATTTAAAATTTATAAAAAATCAAAATTTTTAAAGGTTTCATACTTTTGATTTAGGTTTGGGGGATGATGTCCTATAACCCAAAAACTAAATATTAAAGTTTAAGCCTTGCAAATATTGAAAAAATAATAAATCAATAAAAAATTTATGACTGTTAGACAGTCACAGTTTGATATAACCATGTTTTTTAAAGTTGATACCTAAACTGAAATTTAGTACCTAAAGTGAAATGACATAAATGTTTTAGTAGTTGAAATGAAAAAACATTATAATTTGGTACCTAAAGTCAATGGACCTATAAATATATACATACTGACTTAATGAGTTTAGATTCTCTACTTGTTTTCTACCTATTTATAATTTTGCTAATCTTTAATTTTAGTAACGTATTTATTATCAAAATAGAAAATTAGAATTAAATATTAAATTCCAATAATTTTTTGGTATAACATGAATACCATATAATATTTCAATTGAACTACTAAATTTAAATGTAGTTTTTTATATTAGGTCACAAAAATGTTGGCTCATTTGATTTTAGCCTTTTTTATTTGATATTTTTGTTCTTTGGCCCACATATGATGGGTGTTAGTTAAAATTTATAAGGTTTTGACAAAATTACCTTTGAGGCTTTTACATTATCTTGAAAATTTGCTAATATAGTCTCAACTTTATATTTAGTTGTGACTGTACGACACTCACAACTTCAAATTTAGTTGTGACTTAATTGAATTATTTTTAGAAAAATTATACTACGATATAGTATAAATAGGTGTCAAAACAATACTTTTACTCAAAATAATACATAATATAGTAGTGTGAGTTGTCTCTTTCAATTTACCAAGACAGTCATAGTTAAGTTATGACTAGATTGATTTTTTTTTAATACAATATAGTATAAATTAATATAATATTTGTGATGTAATATTATTTTTTTTATTGTAGTGACATGTGATGAATATTTGTAAATTTTAATATATTTTACTTTATTATTTTGTTTGATTTTTTAACTATTATTTAATTTAAAATGTTATTTAATTTTGATATCTAAATTAAAAAATTATTAAAATTTAATAATTAAAATTAATGGAACTGGTAATGGAAGTTTTTGACTAGCTAGTACCAAATGGCTTTCAAGTCCACTCGCTCTTCTTTGGCTTAATATGGATTTTTATGCGGCGCTTCTGCCTCGTGATATGTTCCACATAATAGTGAACCCCATGCACCTGATGTAAGTCTATGTGCCTCTTGCTTGGGCCAGAAAGTGAAAAAGTTCATAGCTAGCTAGGGACTCGTATATAAAAAATTTAAAACCCCCTTTTATATCCTCGTGCAAATAATTAGACTATATAATAAGGTCTCAATTGGGCCCACAAAGAGAGTTTAAACCCATCGGATTGGTCCAAAATCAAGTAAGCTCAGTTGGGTCTACTGTATGCTTGATGTAAACTTAAATCGAATTAACTAGGCAAGGGTTCTGAGGATGGGTACTTGGTTCCAATCTTTCCCTTTAAAAACTTCTAATAGAGGTATTTGGAATTAACAAAACGTAAAAATTACACCCATTTTCAAGGGCAGAAGATGCAGTAAGAGCCAAGAGGGTATATATGCGGGTTTAAAAATGTGCATGAGAAATGAAAATCTCATGCAATACATGCATGAAAAGTTCAATTTTCAGTTGGTGAATAGTTTAACATGAGCTAGTGAATAGTTAAACATGAGCAATATGTAGTAGACAAGTCCTTTTTATTTTAAAATTTTATGAATATCATAAATTAGTTCCATCAACATTGTCAATATCAACAAGAAGGCTTGTAAGTTCATGCATGATCAGGAAAAATTGCTTGTGCATTTCTAGAAATATATGCGACCTTAGAAGCTGGGGAAAATTGTCTTCCAATATATCCAAACAAGTGAACACATCGATCGTTTTCATCATGGTAATATTATTATTTTCCCTATCATAAAGTTGGTATTAACTTCTCTTTAAAGAACCAAAAAACAAATAGTATTTAATCACACATATACAATACCATCAACTATATATTGAAGATTAAATAGTGACCCAACCTTTGTAGCGCAGTGGTACACTTGTCCGTATTTGATTTATAAGTATATGATAAGCCTCATTTAAAGACTAGTTCGCTAATTCCTACGGTGCCTCTCTGGCTTCGTTTGGTGGTTATAGTATCTGCTCGATGCCGATGTTATGAGATCTTGAATTTTCTGTGGGCTTTTCTACTCCATTTTTCGTAAGTCTTTGGGCTCATATTTTGTATTCTCTCTGTCTTTTTGACTGTTTTAATGCAATGATATGCTTTATTCTAAAAAAAAAAGACTGCATATATGCGATGAGCATTATATTCCTATGGTTTGTACAATATAAAAAAAAGTTAAATATATGCGTTAGATATTTTCATGAAATTAAATCATAAATGTAATTAAATATAAGAAGAGGCATGCACCACATTTCAGCCACATAAATTGATGGGAAGGGGATTATAAGAAAAATGATGGAAAAGGGTCCACGTACTTGATTTCCTAAAGATTAACCCCAACTTAATTTGGATAAAATATTAGTAAAAGCTATATATATATATGCACATATAATTAATTGTTATTGGAATACGCTTCTCTTGTTATAATTTATTTTTTGTTGCTTCTTTGTTAGATTAATAAAATTGAAACATGCTTTATGCTTAAATGAATAACTCTATGTACATATAAACAAAAGAATGTATAATACTTTGAGTACTAGGCTCGTATTGAAAGGGTTAAGTACTTAAGTGTCTATAAGGCCATAAATTTTCATGGGATCTCTCCACCTGATAGTTATTTAAATTTTTCGGAAGGAAATTCAATATGGTATAATAGTCACTAAATATAAGTTACTCTTTATATGAATCACGTACACATAGGTCATCCAAAAGAGAAACCATTAATTTGTCCACATATATCATGACCGGCCACCTAAAGAGGAGTTTCAGATGAGTTAAGTATCTAATAAGACAACAAATATTCATTAAATCTTTCCACCTAATAACTTAAATTCTAAGATAAATATTCAATATATAGAATAGCGTTATACACAATAACTCAATGATTACTTTTTTAATTTACTGACGAGTTAATCAATGAGTGTTTGAGCGTTATTGTTTACAACAGCATAATATACCAAATTATCCATCAAGAAAATATTTTCTACAAAATAATATCTTTGACCACATGTAGGAGTAGGACCACAAAATTAATTAGCATAAATCATCTATGCATACCCATTTATTTAGTTTTGATGATTAGCTATAGATGCTCCATCTTGCAAAAGATATTCAGAAAGCAATTCTTGTATCAGTCTCTCTCTCAGTCTCTCTCTCTCATCCAAAATTAAATATAAAAAATTCTCAAAAGTGCTTTTGGTGTAAATAATTAATTAATTAATTGTACATATATGATATACCCATGGCTATACAATACAATAATTAATCATTGTCTTTGTAAATATGGCATGAGTTGGTACACGCAGTTGTCATTTCCCCATGTGGGTAGCAATACGTTAAATTTCAACTCAGCTACTTAGCACCCAAAATGTCCCTTCAGCGATAGTTTCTTTTCCATTTTTTGGGGGACAGATCAGTACGGCATTTGGATCTGCTCGTGAGAATTGAAGCACGTACTTCAAATATAGACTAAAGAACAGCTTTTATATAAGAATAAGATAATACCAACGGTTCAATAATTCCAAGCCTTAAACGGTAGTTCATCGATCTCCCAGATAAATTATAAAGAATTGATTGGGAGGAAAAGAAGAAATAGAAGTGGGCCTTCAAGTGCAGGATGTGATCATGTGACACAAACACTACTTTTCCTTGGAGATGGTTAAAAGCTTCGTACCTCCTTAGCTTTAAATATCAAGTGCCATAATTGGGAAAAAAAAAAAATATATATATATATATATATACATGTAAGAATTTGTAGCACATACACATGCACTCAGCTACCTGATTGGCCCATCGGATCTAAAAATATTATCTTGCTCAAACCTTGATGGAAGTTTTATATTTTGATTTTCTTTTTTTGATTATTTGAGAGAAAGGAGATTCGAATTTATGACATCTCTTAACATTATGAAGAAAAATAATACTAGACAAATAGCTAATTAGCCTAACCCTTTGCTCATATTTTATATGCTAATATTACACTTATGTTCAAAATGATATTATTTTGAGTTCAAGATAAAGTTCTATGAATTTAGGGTGTAGTATTTTAGGGTACATTTATATGTCAAAAAAATAATTAAATGAAAACTCGATTTATTTTTTAAGGAATTTAGGCATCTGTTTCAAAATTAATTGGCAATGAGAGGAATAACCCAAACTCTCATAAGCCACTATGTAAGGTTATACTTTTCCAATGTGGGATAACATGCACTCCACATTCTCATACGCCCCTGCATGTGTGGCGTCACTTAAGCCAAACACGTGGACAACTCATATTGGGTGACGTGGAGCACGTGTGGCCACTCGGCCTAACACACGTGGGCGAACCTGCTCTGATACCATGAAAGAATCTAGACATCTATTCCAAAACCAATTAGCAATGAGAGGAGTAGTTCAAACCCTTATAAGCAACTATGCAAGGTTATACTTTTCCAATGTGGGATAACACTCCACATTTTCACAATTTTGAAGATAAGAACAATATATATATGTATATGCCTCTTCTAATGTGTGATTCCTTATTTAATTGTAAATATAAGGGATCTTTTGTGAGGTCCATTTTACATTGTAATTCGATGATCTAAACCGTTTATTTTCTAAGTCTCAATTCAAGGATCAACTTTGTAAAAAATTAGATAAATCGAAAACTATTTAAACGTTTGATTAAATGATCCTTATTTCAAGTGTTTTTCGAAGACACTATGTTCATCAATTTATTTGATCTAAATTAGATATTTTAATGATTTCCAATTTATCTAATTTTTTGCAGAGATGATCTTAAAATAGAGACCTACAAAATAGATGGTTTGCATTGTTAAAATACAATATAATAAGCCCAAAAGGATCCCTTAAATAAAATTATTTAAGAGATCTCACATTAGAAGGGGCTTATATTTACAATGAACTAGTTCAGGTGTGAATGTTCGCACATTCACACTTGATACCAAGCATTTGGTAACGCCACCAAAACATGCGATCGTTTCTTGCAGCGCTCATCGCTATTTCCTCTGCCAATTTTTGAGGGTATAGGTAGACGAGTTCTAATTTTTAGTTTTAAATTGATTGTAAGTATGAGTGGTTGATTGTAATTTTTTTTTTGGTGGTAAATGTGCACACTCTCAATAGTCTAGGTGGTATATATATATATATATATATATATTGGTGCAAAAATGCCATTTTATTAATATCCAAAACAATGTGGTTTTAAATATATATATTTATATATGCATGTGTATGCATATATCTATGTGCAAGAATGCTCTAAAACTAACTAGTTAGCAAGTCAATACAAAGCTAACCACCATGTTAGGCCCACTGCATAATGTAATCTCAAAATCTGAACCATCCATTTTTTAGGCTCTACTTAAAAAATCATCTTTATAAAAAATCTTCAAAATCGAAAGTTATTTAGCCATTTGATTATGATAACATTTATTTATATGCTTTTATCGAAAACGGTGATCGTCTATTTATTTGATCACAATTAGATAACTAAATGATTTTTAATGTAGTTGATTTTTTACAATGATGATCTTTGAAGTATGATCTAAAAAATGGACGGTTCATATTATGAGATTAGTTATATGGTGGACTCAAAAATATGGTTAGTTTCATATTAACTTAGTAACTAGTTAATTTTATAGCACTCCGCTATCTATGTGTTTGGCTTAACTCACCTCAAAAACTTTTCTAGCAAGCTAATTAAGCTCTCGTGCATAGCCTAGCTAGTCTAGGGTTGAGACTTTGGAAACATCATGTGTGGCCTTGGTATATTTAATGTACAAATTGAGTTTGCATTTAACAGAAATGACACACTGAAAATATGGGTTGTGAGATATTCCAAAATTAGGAGCTAGCAAGCAGATTTTTTTACCATGTCAATCCATGTGATTGGTGCATTGATATATATATATATATTTACGGCTTAAGATATTTGATGTTAATCCATTAATTGATGCCCTTCCAGTGTACGCGAAATTTAATTACTGACAGTAATTAAGCTGATGAAATGGGATTTAAGCGTATATGGCTTGTCATAAATTATATGCTTACTTTGCTTGAAGCAATCTCCAAAATATTATTAACATAATAACATCTATATATCTATCTACCTGGAGGTCCTGGAACCAATTAAAAAACAACTGTTGGTTCCAATCCCACTAGCTTAAGATATGCCATGCACATTCCAAAATTCCAAACTATACCATGCAACCGTATTAATTGCCGAAAGTACGTACGCACCACCCATACATGCAAATTCAGCTCTTTACCAAGAAAAAAAAAAGATGAATAAAAAAAATGAGATAATTAGAATTAAGGCCTTTAAAAAAAAGGTCCATTGACTTTAGGTACCAAATTATAATGTTTTTTCATTTCAACTACTAAAACATTTATGTCATTTCAGTTTAGGTACTAAATTTCAGTTTAGGTACCAACTTTAAAAAACATAGTTATATCGAACTGTGACTGTCTAACAGTCATAACTTTTTTATTGATTTATTGTTTTTTCAATATTTGCAAGGCTTAAACTTTAATATTTAGTCTTTGCGTTATATGATTTCATCCCTCAAACCTAAATCAAAAGTATGAAACCCTAAAAATTTTGATTTTTTATAAATTTTAAATAGTCACAACTGTGACTGTTTGACAATTACAACTGTAACTGTTCGACAGTCACAACTGTATGACAAACTGATTTGTGACCTAATCCAAAATATTTTACTCTAGGTTAGTACCTAAACTAAAAAAAATTAGTGTCTTGCTGCTTTATTAAAAAACTATTAATATTTGGTATTTAATCTTAATTTTCTATTAAAAAAACAGTTTTTAGATAAAGACTGAGGCCTCATTTGTTTCACAGGACTGTCTTGGCTTGGACTAGCTATAGGGACTGGCATGGACTGACTTGGCATGGATTAAGCTAGCTAAGAACTGCCTTAATGTTTGGTGCAGTGCAGGACTAACAACCTGGATAATGAAAATAGTCCTGTCCTATGTTTGGTGCAGTGCAGGACTAACAACCTGAAATTACCAGTCGCTTCTGCCCAGTTCTTCTCGCCGGTCGCCGCTGCCCAGTTCTTCTCCTCGGTCGCCGCTGCCCAGTTCTTCTCGCCGGTCGCCGCTGCCTAGTTCTTCTCGTCGGTCGCCGCTGCCCACAGTGATGAAGTCGCTGCTGCCCACTTTCTCCTTCAGTTTGTTCTCGATATGAAATTGATGAAGTGTGTTCTGATTTTTAAGTTTGGTCTTAGGTAGACCCAGCTAAGGAGGTTCTTAGCTAAACCTCCACATTTTCACGGGTTTCATTAAGCCCACCTAAGAAGGCTGATTTAAGTTGGAGAGGATTCACTAAGCCTCATTTTTTCTAATCCTAAGCTCACCAAACATGGGCTTAAAGTCTTAACTAACCCAGTCCCTGTTTAGAAGGTGAAACAAACATGGCCTGAGGGTATTTTAAAATTTATAAAAAAATCCTTTTAATTCATAATAAAATTTTTTAATTTATAAGAATTTTTTTTAATTCATAATAAAGTCTTTTTAATTTATAAGAAAATCCATTTAATTCATAATAAAGTCATTCTCCGATTTGAAGGATATTTCCCTCGATTTGAAGGGTATTTTCCCTCTTAGAGTATAGAATGAGCTTTATAGAGGCTGCATATTAGGTTTTAACTTGGAAATTTTGGACGGAGTTCAAAAAGTTAAAACCTAATATAAAGTTATCAAAGAAGAAAAATAAAATAACTTAATTAAAAACTCTAAATCACTATCAGTCTTAGTCTAAAAAAGACTCATAAAATAGACTGAACTCTAAATCTCCTTAAAAAAATTCAGCTCTTTAATATATTCCAACAAGAAAGATTAACTTGCTCTGAAATTGCTCATTCAAGCCATTCAAGTCTAATCCAGGGTCGAAAATAGTGTTTTTTGTTTAGGACAATGACATGTTTTAGGCTTTAAACTCAATTTTTTTAGGTTAGAGGCCCAAAAGCTCTGAGTGTGCATAAAAAGTTTCATTGTATAATTTTCTATTCTTTTGTAGGAAACCCAATTCAATCTATTTTTTATAATATTACTTCGTTTCTCTTTTTTGTCTTGTAACATCATGAATGTTTATACTTTGTATAATGGCCCCGACCATAAAAAACTTGAGATCAACTCTGAACATAAGTACAATATCAACAAAGTTACGTACATACTGCAATTCTTTCTTTGTGCAGTCTGTGCCTACCAGAAAAAGGCACCCAAAAAAAAAAAAAAAATGAACCTATCTAGTAGCCTAGTACACAAAGTTATAGGCATATTTTTATTGAAGCATTTGTAGAATTGAAATGCGCACGAGGGCATAGGGCACATGCACGCAATTGAAGCATGAGGTTGGCATTTAAAATTGTGAACTGCGTTTGTTTTCCATTTTCTTCCTAGTAAACTAACTAACGATCGAAAGAAATCTACATGAGTAACCCTTTGGGTCCAACAGTCCCCGTGCGGCCCTGCCTACATGGACAATGAAAAACATTCCCTTCCTCTATTTAACCGCCAAATCAAGCGGAGCCTAGTTGATCCGAGTTGGGTTAAAATATACCACATAATGATATAATGGTTATATATTAGCTATTTCTTATATATATAAAATGTTATTAAAATTATCTCAACTGATAATTTTGTAGACTATCTCTTTAATACAAATAAGACCCATATAAATAGGAGTAACGTTGTTAAGACCGTCTCAACTTACACTACAAAAAATATGACCAAAGCCCACTAATGATTGGCGGCTATAAAAGGGGTGGCAATTAGCAATAGAGACTAAAGTGCCTCTATTTTAACAAAAATTGGTGGCAATTGAGCAATATGCACTAAAGTTCCAAATTGCCACCCATTTTGTAGCCGCCAATCATTAGTGGACTTTGCTCATATTTTTTGTAGTGTTAAAAGACCATCTCCATATGAAAGCATAACAATATGATTGTATTTGTGTCCGAGGATATTTGACGTAATTAATAATCATGTCGTATACGTATGCATACAATTAAGTGAATACAGACCTGACAGAATTGGAACACACACATTACATAGGAACCCCGAATTACTACCCTTTTCCGTATGTTATGTACCTACCATATATTTCTCTATATCTCTCTCTAGCTAATAAAGTAATCCACCTTTTCATCAGTCTCTCTCTTTTGATAGACTTTAATGAAAGTCTCTCTCTCTCCTCTCCTTCTAAAGTACGAGTGTGAAACACTGTCATAGCTAGCTTTTTTTTTCCTCATCAAATTAAGCACTACCCCTTTACTCTCTCTCTCTCTCTCTCTCTCTCTCTCTCTCTCTCTCTCTGTATACCCTTTTTGTAATTATAAATGGCCCATCCATGGCCCTTCAAAACGCAATTGAATATTTGCCACCATCCCACTTAGAAGGGAGAGACCTCTCTAGCTCTCTCACTCCCTTTTCTCTCTTGTATATGCATAATCTCCACAACTACGTACTCACAAGTCACAATGAGGCTCTCTATAATCAGACCCATAAGTACTACTGCAACTCCCAGCTCCACGCTCCCAACTCCTAAACACAAGCAGGCAATTATCAGCTGCTGCACCCTCACTCAATTACCACCTACAACTCCCAATTACCAGACCCTCACCACACACAACATCTCCAACTGGGAACACTTGCTCAACCCGGTCCACCGGGACTCTCTAACACTCCCGTCCCCCACCACCACCAGACCAGCCATTGAAATCGGAAAAAATTGGATGGAGTACCAAGGCGTCAAGAACTGGGAAGGTCTGCTCGACCCACTTGACGACAATTTACGCCGCGAGATTCTCCGGTACGGCCAGTTCGTCGACACCGCGTACCAGGCCTTCGACTTCGACCCCGACTCACCTTCCTACGCCACCTGCAAATACCCGAAAAACACGTTGTCTGAGAACACCGGGCTGTCCAAGACCGGCTACCGGATCACAAAAAATCTACGTGCCACGTCAGGAATCCAGCTGCCGAGCTGGATCGAAAAGGGACCCAGCTGGGTGGCCACCCAGTCCAGCTGGATTGGCTACGTAGCGGTTTGCCAGGACAGGAAGGAAATCGCCAGGCTTGGCCGCCGCGACGTGGTCATTGCCTTGAGAGGCACCGCTACGTGTCTGGAATGGCTCGAAAATCTTCGAGCCCCTTTGACACATCTACCGTCTAGACCTGGTCAAAAGGTTCCAGACGGGATCCCACCCATGGTGGAAAGCGGATTCCTCAGCCTCTACACTTCCGGGACTAATTTAATGCCGAGTTTGCAACAAATGGTACGCCAAGAAATTGGTCGGTTGCTTCAATCCTACGGCGACGAGCCCCTCAGCCTGACGATCACCGGCCACAGCCTCGGCGCCGCTCTCGCCACGCTCGCCGCGTATGACATCAAAACGACATTCAACCGCGCGCCGCTCGTCACCGTGGTGTCATTCGGAGGGCCCCGGGTCGGCAACCGGAGCTTCCGGCGCCACCTGGAAAAAAAGGGCGCCAAAGTCCTGCGCATAGTGAACTCCGATGACGTAATTACCAAAGTTCCCGGGTTCGTCGTTGACGAGGAGGAAGCCCGCCACGTGTCGTGCAGCAAGCGCAGCAGTAGCGTGGACAAGGCGGGTCCGGATTTCCATAACTGGATCCAGAACCGGGTCTTGGACACGCAGTGGGTGTACTCGGAGGTGGGAAAGGAGCTTAGGCTCAGCAGCAAGGACTCGCCGTACATCAACGCCACGAACGTGTCCACGTGTCACGAGCTCGGCACGTACCTCCACCTGGTGGACAACTTCGTCAGCTCAAAGTGCCCTTTCAAAGCCACTGCCAGGAAACTCTTCCGTAGTACTAAACGTACATTAAATAAATAAACCCGTAGAGAGAGAGAGAAATTAACCACTAACGACGCCGTTTTGATCCTCCTTTTTTCCTTGTACATACAAAATGTATTTCCCGCCAAATTGGGGGAAGTAAGGACTAAAGAACCGTAATTAAAATGACCGAAATTAATTTATTACTGATAATCAAGTGTGGTGTGACTTTTCTAACCCTTGATAGAAATCAAATTTGCATACTTGACTGTTCTATAACACAGCCAGGTAAGGCTAAAATAGGAAAAGCAGTTTCTTTTCCTTCTATATTTTCTCTCTCCCCAAACACAAAGCAATACAGCGCTACAGTAGTCACAACGCAGCAGCAGGTGGTTGCTTTACACGTAGACCACGACGGTACCACCGGCCCATGTTTGATATCCTGACGCAACCCCAAAAAGGCAAAGATTGTTTGTTTCTCCGCGTAGGGTATCACGTGCGCCAGGAGTGAAAGTACAGAAATGCCCTTGGTGCCGACCATAATTATGTATTGTTGCCATTTGACTGCTCGCACCGACCTGGTACCAGAGGGGGGTACTTTTGTTGTTGACGTAACGGAGGTTGGGGTATCGCCGTCCATACCGAACACTTTCTCACTCGGTTTGTTGGGGATATGACCGAAGTACCCCTCTCTGCATGCGCCGTTTTTTCACTCGATTAATTGAGACCATGCCTTTTTTTTTAGCGCACAAGGAACATAAAAATCGTAGTCAAATTGAGGGATAAGCAACCAATCAGTTGGAAATGGAGGTTATTGTGATGTTTTGCTTGGCTGAATTCGTATGCTCCTAAATTTCATAACGTTTTTCTTCTGTTTCTTGTTTTGCTATTTTAAGACTAGAAGCAGAGAACCGAAAGAGATGACCGAAGTGAGAAAAAAAAGAAGAAACATAATTGTTTGGAACTAGAAAAATAAAATAGTTATAGTTTTTGTTCAGACCAAATTCTGGTAAGTTGTTAACAATCATTTAGTCTAACAGTGATACCTAATTTCTTCTTTGTGGGAATAGATTATGAGTTTAAATATTATAGATGTGATTATTAAAAGAAAAATTATATTCGATCAACTAATGTATATGAGCAAATTTAAGTATTTGAGGAAATTACAGATTTAGTCCAATTATTTTATACCTAGTTCAATTTTGGTCCACAATTTTTTTCAAGTTCTGTTTTGGTCCATTAATTGTTTCACTTGTTCAATAAAGGTCCAGATTTGTTTTCTCAAATTTGGCCTGCTTTTTACCCTATCAAATCTCACCCAAATTCAGCAAATATATACTTGTTTTAAAGCTATGCATTTCTTCTTTACAACCATATAAAGATCATTCAAATTGGAGTTCTAAAACTCAAGATAATTGACCCTAAAGTAGGGTACCCAAAACTGCCAATTTTTCAAATTTCACCAAATCTCAATTCTCTTAGATTATAATACTCCAAATTTGTTTTTATGACTAAGAAATGATGAAATATAACTTATACTTCAATTATAATTGAAGAAAACACAACCCAAAAGATTTAAAGTCACAAATCTGGACCTTTATTGAACAAATAAAACAATTAGTGGACCAAAACAGAACTTAAAAAAGATCGTGGACCAAAATTGAACTAGGTATAAAATAAGTGGACCAAATCTGTAATTTCCTCTTAAGTATTTATATTTTCTTATTTGGATACGTCGAGCAGAACTTCTCCTTTAAGATTTTACATAAGTAAATGATTGAGTAATTTATGGGACATTGATGTAGTACCGGCTAAATACCCTCTCATACAAAATCAAACCAAAATAGTTGTAAGAATATGCAGAACCAAAACTAAAATAATTTTCAGATTTTGTTTAAAAGTTCTGTAATGTATATACATTATTCGTTCTTTAATATTTTCTTTCTTGTATCCTCCCTCCTTTCAATTAAAAGGTTAGTAGAAAAATCATTACAAATTAAATAACCTATCATCTAATATATAATTATATATCTTTGAAATTTTAGAAAATAACTAACTTACTTAATATAGAAAACCATTTTTATTGAAGTTTTCGTACAGTTAACTAATTTAATTATTATAAAAGCTCTATTGTTAACAAATAATAATAGTTGCTCTTAATTACTGGCAAAAAAATAAAATATTAGAAACCTCCACTAAAGGGAATCTAAATTTTACAATTCATTACAGAAATGAATTCTTTTAATAAATATATGTATGCATATATGTTTTTGGGACCTCAAAAAACCCTACTACTCACCTATTTAACTATAGTTGGATGAACTAGTTATCGAGTACTGACAAGTTTCCCATATGCATGCATCTACAAGAATAATCAACCCAATCAAGTTTAGATGACTCTCCCAGAAGCCATAACTTGCACGTTTTTTCCATTTACAAAACATTACAAAAAGCATATACCACAGAAGAGTAGTAGAACTTTATTATTCTTGCCTTTTTCTTTACCATCTTTTCAAATTTTGATAAAAATTGAATTACTTGATGATATAGAAGTACATACTATTACTTTCAAAGCTGAAATATTAATATTGTTGCCAAAAAATTTTGAAGGCTAGCTAGCGTCTTTAAATCTTCTGTAGTCAACAATTATCATTTTCAGCTAGCATTACATAATGTACGCATGGCATAATGCTCAAGTGCCCCAATCACATTATATACAGTCTCTCGCAGGACCATCCACGCTTATTACATGCATGTATGATATATGGCTTCAATTCGCAATTCGAAATCTGTTTTAAAAAATCTCCTTAATTACTTTGTATTTCGTTTATGATATTTATATAACGACTATAGATAAAAACAAAAAAAATACTATCCAAACAAAAAATTACATATCAAATGGACCATAATATTCCTAGGTACGATTTAAGACATATATATAGCAGTGCGTGCATGAAAGTGTGACAAACGTGGGAGTTCAGTGCCCTAAATCCCAACATGAACAAAGCTTGAGGAAGGTCACTTTCGATAAGCCGAAAAAAAGGAAAGGGAGCTGAGCCTGAGAGGTCAATATTGTAATTGTGACAGCAAGCAGCACGTAGCCATCGACGATGATACACAGTGATACTGCTGTGAAGATTTGTGACTGCGACTCTTTGACGGTGGCCTGTGCAAAGCGTGATCCTAATTAAAAATAATTCTCCCACTAAGTCGGTGGTCCTCTAAAACTGGTCAATTTTTTTATATTAAAGACTTAATTAATTGTCTCTTAATTCGTTATAGAGATTTAATCTGACTGACTAATTAATCTAATTAATCGTATGTATAAGATGGTTTGGTATTTCTTATCTGAGATTTTTATTAATTACGTTGATTGCGTTTGGATTCATATACGTATGTATTTTGTAATTGTTGTACTGCAATTGCTGATCAATCTGCACCTACCCAAACTTATATCGATCGACAATTTGGTGAGAACTGTTACCTTCACAGACAATTGTCAGTTTGGTGTGTTAGTTTAAGATCCACAATTTATAATTTATTAATATCAAGGGCTTAAACTTTTTTAAAATTACTTAGAAGAACGTAACTAAGTTTGATTTGTTACCTTCACATACAGGCATAACTTAATTTCGTAATAATAAGGAGAATTTTTGAACATATCTGGCACATGCGTCAACGGATTTTAAATTATTGAGTGCTCAGCATAAATATCGATCGCTTGACAATTGTAGTTGCAGTTGTAACTATAGTTACTGAACTTACTGTTGAATCTTTTTCTTTATAATATTCTTGACTTTTAATATTTGTGGGATTAATTAGAAGTTTTTATAATGTATTTAAATATGTGTTGGGAGTTTTATAATTGAGAATCTATAATGTAATTGTAAATATTGTAATTAATGTAAAATCAATATAATTTGCGGAACGGTCGGGTTGCGTGTCTTATAAGGGATCAACAAAGCGCTTGTCGTTTTGAGTAATAACATGAGCAGTCTATCACTTATAATTCCAGATGTCCGAAGCTGATGGTTCCACAGAGCAATTCTCGAATGCAGTCAAAACTGCCTTCGGTATATAAGAAAACAAGCCAATATATATTGCGGCTTGAATTAAAGTCAATTATTTCTCAGTCTTCGTAATATTATTATATATCTATCTATCTACCAGATTTAGACTTTTATTAACATTGAAGAAGTCAAAATAAACTCTACTTTTAGATATCAGAAAGAAAAAAAGAATAAAGATTTTATGAGAACGATTCATGAGATTCACAAATTAAAACAGGCGTTCATACATCTGGCCAATAATAAATTTTTACCTAACTCTTGATTGTCTCATAAATGAAGTATAGTAATCAATGTACGTACATCCTTTTCATTCTGAATAGGGCAATGGTTTACCATTTCAACATTTATTGATCATCATTATTGTGGGATATAAAAATCACTAATGAAGAAATTAAATAGTAACCCTATCCATCCGTAAAGAGTTAAGAACTTGCCACACAAAAAAAGTTAAAAATGAAATGTGGTTTGATGTCTTAATGGATGGTTTTTAAGGTCAATATTCCTATTCGAAGCCCAACTGCCATGGTTTGGTTGTTTTGGAATGGAATGGTTATTTTTTTTGCTAATGTACTTTTCCTTGTATACGTCGAGCTTATGATTGCACTGCACAGTGTTCACTGACAACTCTACGTACTGTTGCCTAAGGGATGCTATATAGTCTGCAATTTCTGATTAAAGAAAAGGGCCGGAGTGGGGAAAGAGATGGGGAGTAAATGAATTGGGGTGACTAAAATGCCCCTAGGTTCTGTTTATTTTTCATTTTTTTCACAGAAGTTTGATTTTATATTTTTATGTCAATTTGAGACAAAATAATAGTTTAAGTAGGAAAAATAAATATTTGGATATATACCATATTAACTGGGACATAAGACAAAATTTAGGTACTGAAATTGAAAAAAATCCATTTGACAAAGAATTCTTAATTGACAATATAATCATGAGTAGGAATTAACCAAACCAAACAGATTTATGATCCAAATGTCTTAGCTAGAAAGATTTACATGATATCTAAACAGTGATTTAACAACTTTGTCTTGATAAAAATTCTACTTTAATTTTAGCGTATAAAACATTGACTTTGAGCATGTCAAATACTGACTTAAACATCAAAGTACGTTCTTTTTACCGGTATCTCAATTAATCTTACCCGGCCTCCTATAGATATTTGGCAAACTAGAGCCGAGCTAATCTTGATGTTGATCGAGAGTTCAAGTATTAATTACTAGTTGATAATTAGTTTAATTTCTTAAGAAAATTTGATCCACCAAATATGATTAGTATTGATTACCATTACAATTATTTTTAGTGTTTGTATTGACGCTCTATTTACAAATCATTTCTGATTTCTGATTTAATGCATGCTTACAAATTAAATTATACATATATATATATATATATATGTGAGATTAGTATTTATGCATATCTATTTCAATCAAGTATAGGTGAAATTGGAAGCATATATATGGAAAGTGACGTGGTTTATATATGTGCTAGTCAGTATCCCACGATAACTAGTTTGGCTCCTCTCATCAGTTCACAATTCACATCGCCATCAACAATATATAGCTCTAATTGGACCCATTTATATATGATGGACGGTGGCATAATCGATCTACACCAGAGAGTTATTTTCGTGAGTGAATGAATATCTAGGCGATTTTCTTGACTACTGGGATGTCCTGATCGATTGTTTGCAATTCTCTCTTTACTAGTAAAATGATATACAAGTTAGTTAAGTTATTCATCTTTTCTTGTGTCCATTTATATGCAATATAGAGTACTAAACATGAGTTTTGGTCATTTCGTTGGTCATGAAAATACTTGGTCCTTAATCCAACCATTGAATAATGATTTTTATAGTCAATATATAGTGGCAGTTTTCATGATTCTCACATTAGTATGTCAAATTCTCTTTTGAGTTTTGTACTCAAACTTTTACTTGTGTCTCACTTTAGTCCTTGTCGTTCATTCCATTTCATTTTTTATTTTTTTTATCAAACTTACTCACGTTATATATGTGCATGTCAATATATTTGTAAGGGTAAAAGAGTCGGCACATAGTAAAAAATGATTTGAGACGTCCCAAAGGGTATTCAATTTTTGATTAGTGGATGGCCATAGCAGCCATGGTGCCTTTCATTGAAAATTTTACCCAATAAAACCTCATGTCTAACCAAGCTAACCAAGGATTCCAAAACAACGTAAAATCATTTACTGTTGAAAAATAAATTTAACCTGTGCTTAATAGAAAAAGTCTTTGATTGGGTATGCTCTCCTCCCGCTTTTGTAGGAGTTTTTCCAACCTAACTTCACGTTAGGGTTTCCTGGCTCCTTGTGCCAGTTTTTGTTCCCTCCGGCGGCGGCTTTTCAGTGTTAAGTTCCGAACCCAACCTGTTCTTGGTCATCGGGGAGATCAGTGCCATGGATTCCATTGAGTCTGCCTTCTCCAAACGTTTAACTCTGGTTGAAGGGGAAGAGGAGGAGATTCCGATTCGCAAGCTGGGGGCGGAAGTTAACAAAGAGGTTCTCCGGAAGAGCTTGGTGGCGAAGGTCCTAACACCCAAGAGCTTCAATCGGCCTGCCTTCAAAAACACGATGCTGAAACTCTGGGACACTATGAGGAATGTTTCCGCAAAAGACCTTGGACCAAACCTGTTTCTCTTCACCTTTTCTTCCGAGGGGGATAAGCAACGGGTCATTAATCAAGCCCCTTGGACTTTTGACAAAGCTTTGGTTGTTTTGGAGGAACCTAATGGTACAGTTGCCCCGAATGCTATGGCTTTGATACATGCCGATTTCTGGGTTCAAGCACACAATGTGCCACTATTATATATGACGGAGGAAGTGGGGATGCTGATCGGGAATGGCCTGGGGACGTGTCTGGAAGTCGGGGGAGGATATGAGCACCACTTGGTAGGGCAGTTTCTTCGTATTCGGGTGCGACTCGACACCACGAAACCACTACCTCGGATTAAAAGACTAACTCTGGAAGATGGGGAAAGGGTTGAAATACAACTGCTCTACGAACGGCTTCCAATCTTCTGTTATGTTTGTGGAAGGATTGGACACAATTTCAAACAGTGTGATTGTACCACGGATTCTGACCGTGCCGACCCCGGAAAGCAATGGGGGAGTTGGCTAAAAGCGGAACCAGCATTTACAAAGTATCGCCCTGTCGAGGCCAGCGGGCAGGAGGCTGAGGACGAAAGAGAAGAACACACGGTCCAATTGATTGGCAACCAGGGATCCATTATACCAGCTTTTAAAGTGACACAACAAACCCGTGTGTCTCGGGAGGAGCTTGCTGCTATTGGGGAACAAAGGAGACAGCAGGAAGAGGCTGCACGGCTGAAACGGATAGACGCTTTGAAGAAAACTGAGGGAAAGCAAATGCGACATGAGGAGGAGGACGTAAGAGGTCCGATGGTCGATGTAGACCTCATTGGGGCACCACCAGGGGGAAAACGAACGGAGAGAGAGGGGGGCTCTTCTACGTCGTTGGGCACAGAGTTGCTGTTAACTCAAATTGAGACCTCTGAGAGCTTAACCCAGAGTGTGGAAAAAGATATTTTCAACCTTGCACCCCTTATCACCTCTAAGGAATCGCAACAAGCCTTGGCGACACGGAACTCGCCCTCCCAGGTACAAGTTCAGGACCTGGGGAATCTTATGCGTGACACTTTGCATGGGGCGACTCCTCGGAAGCAACATTCTAAGGCCAAACCTGGGCCCCGACAAAGAAAAGACAAGAATGATTCCAGTCCAGCTTCTATGGATTATGAGGCGGCTAGTGTCTTGGGGGGTAAAAGGAAAGATATGCATGGGGAAAGAGACATGATAGTGGGGTCACATAAGAAGGGTCGCTCTCTCCAACCGTCTGTTGATACCGGAATTATAGCAGGCTCGCCTAGGAGCCAAGTGGTGGGACCGGGACAGCCGGCCCACCACAAGCAATGAAACTCTTAAGCTGGAATGTTCGAGGTCTCCGGCATCCTCGAACATTCGCCTCTCTCAAGCACGTCTTGAGAGTTAATATGCCGGACGTCATTTTTTTAATGGAGACAAAAATGACGGAGTTACAAATGGAAAAGCTTCCAATTTTTTTGGGACTGAAAGGTGCTATGCGTGTGGGACGACGGGGGCTGGGTGGTGGTCTAATTATGTTGTGGCGGCATGGCTGGCATCTTAACCTCCTGTCTTATTCCGTGGGTCATATTGACATGTTTATTGAACAACCATCTGGCTCCACTTTTCGTCTCACTGGCTTTTATGGGAACCCGGTGACTAATCATAGACATCATTCGTGGGAGTTGCTGAGACGACTGCATGGGATGAGGACGGGTCCTTGGATGGTTTTTGGGGATTTTAATGAAATTGTGACTGACTCAGAAAAAATTGGTGGCTTGGTGAGACCCCCAGGGCAAATGGGGGCCTTCCGGGATGTGCTCCTAGAGTGTGGTTTATCAGAGGTCAGTGTTGCTGGCGATTTATTCACTTGGGAGCGATATCAGAATGGGGAACTTTGTCTTCGGGAACGCCTTGATCGCTGTGTGGTTAACTCCAGTTTTCGGAATTATTTTGAGTATATTATGAAGCATCATCTTCAGATTCCTGGTTCCGATCATCTACCTATTCTTGTTGAGGTGCAATCACAGTGCACTTCGACTAGGGGGCTTCCTCCCCGACGCTTCCATTTTGAGCAGCAGTGGTGTTTAGAGGAGGGCTGTGAAGAGGTCATCCGTGATGCCTGAAATTTCTCTCTTCCACGCAGCAGCTCGGTGCCACAAGGCCTGCATCACTGTGCGTTACAACTTAAAAAATGGAGCTCGAGGCTCTATGGGGGGCGACGGATACAAATTAAAAGGCTACAACTTGAGCTTGAACAACTAAAGAAATTCCCTCAACCCAACCAAGATCCTTCTCGCAAAAAGGAGATCACACGAGAACTTGAATCTCTAATTGAAACCGATGAAATTTATTGGAAGCAACGGTCGCGCATTAAATGGCTACAGGAGGGGGATAGGAATTCACGGTTTTTCCATGAATCAGCAAAAGAGCGGGGGCAACGAAATTATATTGCAGGTTTGTATAATAATCAACAGGTGTGGGTCACCGACAATGCTCAGCTGGGGGCTCTTTTCTGTGATTTCTTTACTGATTTATTCACCAGTACCGGTGGGGTGGATATGGACAGAATTCTTTCTTTAGTGGAGCCCAAAGTGACGACTGAACAGAATAACAATCTTATCCGGGCGTTCACTCGTGTGGAAATTGAAGCTGCATTGAAGCAAATGTACCCCACCAAAGCCCCGGGTTTTGACGGGATGCCTGCGATTTTTTATCAAAAATACTGGTCAATTGTAGGTGATGAGGTTGCGGACTTCTGTCTCAAAATTCTAAATGGGCACGAGAGTGTCCGCAGTGTCAACCACACTCTCTTGGCCCTTATCCCGAAGGTGGCTCTTCCTCAAAATGTGGGTGATTTTCGGCCTATCAGCCTATGCACCGTTCTTTATAAGTTGGTCGCCAAGACTCTTGCCAATAGACTGAAGCAGATCCTCCCCCAACTCATTTCGGAAAACCAAAGTGCTTTTGTCCCGGGGCGCCTGATTCTGGATAATGTCCTTGTGGCTTTTGAGACGACCCATGCAATTAAGACCTTGCCTGCGGATGGCACCCCGAAAATGGCCCTAAAGCTGGATATGGCTAAGGCGTATGATCGTGTGGAATGGGAATTCTTACGGGCGCTAATGGAAAAACTGGGTTTTCATGAAAAATGGATCTCTCTGATTATGGATTGCTTGACAACGGTGAGTTTCTCAGTCCTTTGGCGGGGTGCCCCGCTGGGGAATATTTTACCCCAAAGGGGGCTACGGCAGGGATGCCCTCTATCCCCATATCTCTTCCTCTTGTGCGCTGAAGGCTTTACCACCCTGCTTAATAATGCAGACCGCCAGGGAATGATAAAAGAAGTGAAAGTTGCCCCCAATGCCCCAGAACTGACACATTTATTCTATGCAGATGATAGCTTACTCTTTCTTGAGGCCACACCAGGAAGTGCCTGGGCGATAAAATCCATGCTCAATATCTATGCCGAAGTGTCTGGCCAATTGGTGAATTTCTCTAAATCAGCGGTGTGTTTCAGCAAAAATACTGACCATTTAATTTCTACTATTATCTCTCAGGTTCTGGGGGTGCCGAAAGTGGAATGTCATGAAAAATATCTTGGCCTCCCCAGTGTGGCGGGGCGAGAGCGAAAGATCATTTTCCAATCAGTAAAGGAGCGTATCTGGAGGAAATTAAGTGGCTGGAAAGAAAAGTTTCTCTCTAAGGCGGGGAAGGAAGTTTTACTGAAGGCAGTGGTTCAGGCTATTCCTACCTATTATATGAGTGTTTTTCGCATGCCCAAGGGTGTCTGTAAGGAGATTCGTGCGATGTTCTTTCGGTTTTGGTGGAGTAGTGGTGTAAAGGGGAATGGTATACATTGGCTACGATGGGAGAAATTGTGCACCTCCAAGTTGGATGGGGGTTTGGGCTTCCGAAACTTTGAGCATTTTAATAAAGCCCTCATTGCCAAGCAGGGCTGGCGTCTCGTGCACTCCCCTGATTCTCTGGCCAGCCGGGTTTTGAGAAGCAGATATTTCCCTCATGGCTCTTTTATGAATGCCACCATTGGCCAGCGACCCTCACTTATTTGGAGGTCTCTCATTTGGGCTCGTGGTCTGTTAAAGGATGGCATCAGGTGGCGTGTTGGTAATGGGTGCAACATCAAGATATATCATGACAAATGGCTTCCAACACCTGTCACTCTTTCGGTGCAATCTCCACGGCTCCTTCCCACTGACTGTTTGGTCAGCGACCTCATCACTCCGTCAGGTGTCTGGAACAATGAGCTGCTTTACAACTATTTTTCGATGGAGGAAGCCGACATAATTGCTAGTATTCCCCTTGGCAGTTTGCATCACCCTGACCGACAAATCTGGCATTATACTAAAAATGGGCTTTACAGCGTTAAGAGTGGGTACTGGCTTGCCATGAATTCGGCGACCATTTCGACCCTCCCCAGCTGCTCCTCTCATCGGCCCAATCAGCAACTCTGGCGCACTTTATGGAATTTGAGAATCCCGGGCAAGATCAAACTCTTCCTCTGGCGCTGCTGCCAAGAAATCCTTCCATGTAATGTCAATCTCTTCAATCGTAAGATCATCCCTCGGCCTGTCTGTCCTCGGTGTTGGAAAAAACCAGAGACGGTCCTTCATGCTGTTTGGGGATGCAGTGCTGCAAAAAATGTTTGGCACTGCTCTGTTCTTGGTGAGCTGGTGCGCTGGTACAGGGAGGGAACCTTCACTGATTTTTTCCACTCAATTCTACTTGTTCTCTCCAAAGCCGAGCAGGAGGAATTTGCGTTTATCTGTTGGGGCGTTTGGAATATGAGGAATGATTTTGTGCATACTGGCGTGGTTGGAGATGGATTGCATCAGTATACCCGCATGATTACTTTTGCTACTGAATACAAAGAGGCTTGGCTTCGCCTCCAACCGAGCCCCATGATGAACAGACCTGTGGAAAAATGGCAGAAGCCTGCGGAGGGTGTTTTTAAGATCAATGTGGATGCAGGTGTGTCTACACGAACTCGGGCGTGTGGTCTGGGGGTGGTGGTTCGGGACAGCTGTGGGGAGGCCCTTCTCGCTGCTTCCAAGCATATCCCTGGCACCCATTCGCCACGCGAAGCTGAACTCATGGCGGCTATCATGGGGCTGCAACTTGCTTCAGATCTTGGTCTTCACCATATTGTTTTGGAAATGGATGCACTGGATGCAGTGAACTGCATCAATGAACCTTCTAGCTGCCTGGCAACTGATGGGGTCCTTGTTGAGGATGTCAAACTTCTTTTAATGGGCTTCGCATCGACAACCTGTTGCCACTGCCGACGAACCAGCAACAATGCAGCACATCACCTTGCCAAGTATGCTGTCTCTCATGTTGGCTCTCTTATTACTCTTAATAACTGGCCAAATTGGCTTGCTGTAATTCTGCATAATGATGCAACTTGAATAAAAATTACAGCCTTCTTCTCTCAAAAAAAAAAAAAAAACCAAGCTAACCAAGAACAAAACAAGGTGTCAAGGAGACATCTTAAATAAGATTTTAACATGATCATCGAAATCGAATGGATTTGAAGATTTGACTCTCTTTCTGCTGTCTTCCCTTCTCACTCTCTTTACAACTTCTTTCTGCTGTCTTTCCTTCTCACTCTCTTTCCAACTTCTACACGCCAACTTTAATTTTCATGTGAAATTTAATATTTTCACTTATAAAAAATAATAAGATGTATGAAAATTAGTTTAAGACCAATTTGGTATTGCTCTGATATAAAACAGTTGTGAACCATCATCTGCTTATTTTGACCCCCTAAAAAACAACTTCTTTTGACTTCAATTTTGAAAATAAGCATTTCTAAAATTTATAACCAAATACTTATAACCTATCAAAACTTAAAATAACTTTTTTCTACCAAACCTCAACCTCAAACTAGCCCTTAAGTTGTGGTTGCATAGTGTCTAGTTTATTCGAACACGGAGTGAACCCAACTCCCATGTATACTAGTATACTACTAGCTACTACCTTTTTTCTTGTGGGAATTACTTGTGCAATGGGACTAACCTAAAATAGTAGGTTTTTAGCACCAAAGGGAAATAGTAGGTTTTCTGCTATTGTATTTTGGTTAAAATTCATTCTCCCTATCTTGGGCTCAATCTCATCTTGGATTGGACATGGATTGCGTGAAAGTAAATTAATGGGTTTAAATAAGCAGTTTCGTTCTATCAAGAGAAAAATTTTAAAGTGGCAAAAAAAAAAAAAGATAAATTTTAGGCAATTGTAAGCACTTTTTTCACTCAATGTTGGGAATTAATAGGAATCCATGAGTTATCTATCTAGGAGATTACACATTTCCAACTATAAATAATTATTGTTTCTCACAATTGCTCAAACTTCGTCCCTTAGAATTTATTGATAAAAATACTTCATTATATATATAGAGAAGCGTTCTAAAGCTAACTAAATAGCAAGTTAGTGCGAAGCTAACTATCTTTTTGGGTCCACCACATAAGTAATTTCAAAATTCTAACCGTCCAATTTTTAAGCTCCACTTCAAATATTAACATTGCAAAAAATCAACTAAATAAAAAACCATTTAGTTATCTAATTATGATCAAATAAATGGACAAACACTAGATTTCGATAAAAGTATATAAATGGTTATTATTATAATCAAATGACTAAAAGTTTTATAATTTTGGAGATTTTTTACAAAGATGATCTTTGAAGTGAGACTTAAAAAATGAACGGTTCGAATTATAAAATTATATTATGTGATGAGTCTAAAAAGAGAAATTATCTTTATATTAATTTGTTAATTAGTTAACTTTAGAGCATTTATGTATATCCCTTCGCAATATCCTTAAAACTAAACTTAGGCTAGCTTGCTAACTCAATGTACGTCAATTGTTTATATATATATATTTATATATTTCTGTAGCTGGTATACATGGTACTTATTAAAATCCAAATTTGATTTAAACCCGAAAATCCAAATAAAGATTGTTTTGGCTTACTCTAGTACTAGTGCATGCCAATGATATATGCCATCATGGGCTCGAAGAACTCTTAGGAATAGCCAACTAGCTATGATATAACTGTTTGATAAATATTATTGGATGTTGAAAATGTACATTTACAACTTTAGGCTAAAATCGAAATGATGAACATGGGCCCATAAACAAGATGGGTCAAACTCCATAAGGGTCACATATTTTGTGGCATGGAGTAATATGGTGCTTACAAATTATATCCACATCAACACTTGATTGATTTGAGTGGTTACTTTCTTGCCCAATAGTTGGAGAGAGAGAGAGAGAGAGAGAGAGAGAGAGAGAGAGAGAGAGAGAGAGAGAAAAACTTTTCCGGCGTAATGAAATGTGTCACATGATACACACACCTAGGAAATGGGAATGAGAAAGAATTAATTAAGGGGAAAAAAAAAATGGAAATGAGCCAATGGAAGCACAAAATGTACATTTACGTGCCAATGTTGTTTCAACTGTACAATCATTGTTGAGAAAATAATTATAGATCACTTTCTAGTACTACAACCATGCATTATTGTGTGCTGATCAAATAGTATCATTTTTCTCACATGAAATTTCACTTCCGATTGGTACAGATTGGCACGATGCATTGAACTTAGATTCTACTATTTTTTGCCTTCTTGTGCGCTGATCAAATAATATATATCTTTTCTTTTTGTTTTATTTTTTCTTACTACTATTTGAACTTTTTTTTTTGCCACTATGAAACTTCCATTAAAACAGCCACAAAAGCAAAGAACAGTACAAAAACAAACCAAGACAGTAAGGCAGAAAACAAAGCAGCAAACCAAATCAAACAAAATCCCCAAATTACTACTATTTGAACTTAGATTCTAGTATTCTACAACTTTTCTATGTGACCTTGTGCAACTTGAGCTATATTCACTGTATTATGCTTGTTTCAAGTGATTCATTAGTCGCGATGTCTTTAAAATTATAAGATGTCAATTTCTTTGAACAAAATAAAAAAATAAAGAGAAAAAACAAGAATTATAATATGAGCAAATCTTTTTTTCTTTTCGTTTTTCAAGTAAATGAACTGGATGTCCACAATAATCTGTTTGGTATATATGTTTGGTGGTGTTTGATATTGGGAGGTAGAAGGAATTTAGGGAGCAAATAAGTATTTGGATATATTTATGTGCATACGAGGAACATGCATGCATGTCACAGTAAATTGATCTTATATATGAACAGCCTTTTTCTCATGGCGGTTCTAATTTGGTGGAACCTTCGATCAATATCTTCATGATTTGCATGACGTAAACTGTAAGTATTTCTTGGCAATATTTTCTGTGGCCTCCAAATGCATGTATTACGTACGTATTTCATCATTTCAATGATGGGCCATTCACTGACACTCATGTTTAGCTTACCACACTCTACATTGCTAGTGCATAAGAATTAGGCAGAGGCAGAGCGAGGTTTCAATAATATATAGATGGAGGGTTTAAAATTTTAACAGCAAGGTACCGTATTGAGGATTTCAATACTTATTATAGATGTACTGTAGTTATACTTTATTGTCGCTACAGTCTATAATTACACCTATACATATGCATCTCAAATAAAAACTATAAATCCTAAATTTTAATGTGTATCTGCAAAAAAAGAAAAAAAAAAAAAGTGCGCAATCATGCATTTGAATGCTCAATGCAAAGTTGAAAAGCGCCATCATTTTGTAAGTAAAAAAAAATTTTATATATATATATATATATATGTTGATGCAAATTTCCGTAAGATAGATGCAACAACTTAGAAATTGTGACCTGACTGATCTGAAGTCTTGTTGGATGATGACGTGAGACCTTCCTGCAAACGAACACAAAATCAAAGGAGATGGACCGGTATGGTACCAGCCCAATACGCTCCGGTGATGAAGTCAGTGATGTGTATCTGGTGGTGTTTGAATGTAAACGAGGAAGAACAAAGGATGAACTTGGGAGAATGGGAAGAACAAGGTAAATATTCTGGGTTTATTCTCAGCAAGTTGGGTATGCTCTTGGGTGAGTGGAAATTTTGTGAAAGTGTTTGTCTGGTGATAGATAACTGGGTGATTTTGTGCATATGAGTTGGTATATATAGGCAAATGAAATTGTGATGAGTAAGTTACCTGCATGTGGTTGGTTGGTTGAGAAAGATCCACGCGTTCGGTCGTGAATAGTGGCATGCACAGCTACCCACCTCATTTGCATTCAATGCTGCATTGAATGCAAGTATGGAAGGTTCAGGTGAACTGCCTCAATAGTCATGAATGTGAGCTGGGAAGTCTCATCTGTCAGAAGATCTTTTCAAGTGCATTTAAGTATGGCGGTTTGTCCCAACATGATCTTCCTTGGAATGGCGACGGGAATCCGAGCCGACCCGAACACACGTCCTTATGCATGCACATAAAGTCCATGTGTGATCGGATCAGACATGAACTTTCGAACCGAACCGATCAAGTAGGTAGTGATCCCTCCGAGTCGTAGCTGGTTGTGACTAGAGTCCGAAAAGATGTTCCCTTAGGGCCGACCCGAGCCGAGCCGAACTGGGATGACTAAGGATAAATGAACACTCAATCCTTTGGAAGATCCTCGGTTCGGGTCGGACCAGGCATGAAAGGCTCGCCAGGGTGATCCGATCTGAGCTAACAAAGGAAGTGCCGAGCTGCATGATGATGTGAAGGTCAAAGTTTGACCACTGAGAAGTCAAACACTGAAGTTGGGTCTGACCGGCCACGTGTCCAGCCATGATTGGCTGTTAGATCGGTGTGGGTTTATCCACAAACAATATATATATATATCACCAATAGATTTGGATATTTTTAAAAGTTGTTAGAGACGTTAGTCTACTTTCTTATAAAGATTATAAAATACTCGATTTGAATTGTTAGAAACTAAACAGAAGTGAAAATAGTAGTGCCCGACATATATATAAGTTATTATAATTTTTTGGTTATATTAAAAGAGATTGAATTATTTATCTATTTTAAACATAACTCATTTTTTTCCATTGTCGTTCACTACTTGCGTTAGCCTAGTAGATCCATATCTAAGTATGATGGAGAAGAGGGTTTTTATTATTCATTATTATCATTTGAAGAAATTAACAGAATAATCTAAGAAGAAAAAGATGATTTCATACTTAATTGATTAGGTGATAAATTGGAATCTTAATTTAGGCACAAAAATTGTGCTTAGGATGGAGCATAGAAGAGATTACCATATTCGATCGGGTCCTATACATGCAATCTATCCTTTCCACTAATTAAGATAATACTTATCAATAATCAAACGTGGTGATTAGTTAGTGTGTGGATTGTAAAGCCTTCCACAGTGATGAAGCGATTCTAATTTTGATTTTGATTTTGATTTTGATTTTGATTTTGATTTTGATGGATGAAGCGATTTTGATGCATAAAGTGGCCTGATTCCTATCTGAATAGTGTTGAGAATAATATTGTTGTACTAATTTAAATTAGCCTTAATTTTGATTAAGTGGTCATTAATTTTAATTTATAATGTAATTATTTATGAAAATTATACCAATGACATTATTTTAATAAAATATTTAATAGAAAATTAGGATTAAATACCAAATATCAATAATTTTTCAGAAAAGCAGCAAGACACTAATTTTTTTTAGTTTAGGTACTAACCTAAAACAAGACATTTTGGATTAGGTCACAAATTGGTTTGCTATACAGTTATGCACAGTTGTGACTGTTTTAAAGTCATAAAAATTTAAAATTTATAAGGGTTTAATGTTTTTGATTTAGGCTTAGAGGATGAAGTCATATAACTCATAGACTAAACATTAAAGTTTAAGCCTTGCAAATATTGAAAAAATAACAAATCAATAAAAAAGTTATGACTGTTAGACAATCACAACTTGGTATACTCATGTTTTTTAAAGTTGGTACATAAACTGAAATTTAGTATCTAAAGTGAATTACATGAACGTTTTGGTAGTTAAAATAAAAAAACATTACAATTTGGTACCTAAAGTCAACGGACCTAATATTTAAAAAGAGTCCAATTTTACATATATTTACATATTAATTATTTGAAGGCCCAAAAATTACTTTTTTTATCTTGATCTAATGCACTATTTAATAAAGGTTAATGAACTAACATTTCACACACAACACACAAATTTATTTAATTTCATAAACATGAACCATAAACTGGGCACATACGCAACTTGCATAAGGGAACATAATAAAAAAAATATATATATAAGCAACACACATAGATAATAATTGAAAACAAATAAGAAAAGAAACAACAATTATTAAAGTCTTCGAGTTGCTTGGACGAGACTCCTTTCGAGATGCACATGCGGGAAGGGCATTCAATTACCATGTGTTGATTGTGAGGCCAAAGCAAAAACCTCATATTGTTATAATTTTAATTTATAAGAATGTTTATGTCAACGTGGGTCAATCGTCCTCAACCCATGGGAACCACTGAAGAATGTCGTTGTTGTAGTTTAATTTATGTATTCATTCAAGTATTTGGTTGAACGGCCATTATGGGTTTGATTATGTGTTTGTTATCGTTAATTTATGTGTTTATGTATTTAATGTGTCTATTATCAATTATGTGTTTATGCTTTTTTTTTTTGTTGCATTTTTTAAGTATTTTTATTAATTAAATTAAAAAAAAGGAATTATTCTTGTCCGTTGATCTCCAACGGACATCTATTCACCATTGTTGATCTACCTACGGGAAAGCACAATTCAAATAAAGCAGAATATTTTGTTGGGCCCAAAATGTATTTTGAATTGCAGCCGTTGGATACCAATGGTCGTGCAATCTTGGCCGCTCGTGAGGAAGCCCAGATCCCACATGCACGTCACCCAAAGCCAATCAGACGGGGGGCCATCTGCCAATCAATGTCTGCCACTCAAAGCGGGCTAAATCTTCCCCATGCCCCATGGAAGAGTCTCTCCCTCAAACTGTCTCTCTCCTCTCTGATTTCATACATGGGTTGGCCCCACTCTCAATAAGAATCAGTATCAGTGATGTTCATATATATATTAACATCACATATTAAACTTAGGTCATATAAGAATCAATATCACCGGCCCACTGTGAGTATTAAAATCAAGTTTTGAGACCCATTTTTAAGAATCAAAATCAGAATCATAGCCTCACTGTGGATGGCCTAATGGGGGCGAATTCGTGACATTATATTTTTTTATTCAAGTTTTGACACAAGTTTTTAATGTGGCCCACTTTATATAGGATTTCAATTATCCGAACCGTCTATTTTTTTGGTTTCTATTAATGGATCATCCTTACAAAAAATTAAGTAAATTAGAAACTATTTACATACAAAAATTAAATAGTCAACAAAATAAACACTTGAAATGTTGACCATTAATTTAATCTTTGTAGGTAATTAGTTTCCAATTTATTTAATTTTTTATATGAATAATTATGATCATTAAATCTTATATGAAATAGATCCCATTAAAAATTTATATCAAAATTTGTGTTAAAAGAAAAATGTCACGTATTGTTCTCCCATTAATAATTAAACAAAAGAGCACATATTTTAACATGAAAAAGCAAAAGTGTGCATTATGGATCTCTTCTCTTTTCACCGTGTATTACTATTATCCAAACTATTAATTTCTTGGACACACGTTAAAGATCATCATATAAAAAAAATCATCCTTCAAATCAGCACAAGTAATCAACTCCACATATGATGTGGACATGATCTATAGGAACGAGTACAACACTTAGGAACCAATGTAAAGAATAGAAGACTACGTTTTGTAATGTTGCACTTTCCAGGGCCTTTATCTTCTTCAGAAATTTACAAAAAAAATAAGAACAACGTGTAACATGCCAAATTAATCATAACCCTCTTATGAAGATCGAGGCTGATACCGTTTCAATCCCCCAAAAATCCATGCAGCAGCTTTATTTTACCAAAGTGAGCAACCACAAAAAACCTAAAAGAAAAAAAGGGGAGCAGAGTGGTTTAAATTCATTCAGTATTGGTTTAGATTAACTTTAGAGGTCGGTGGTCTTCACCAATTTATGAGGGTCATGATACTCTCTGAAAGGCCAAATTTTTCAGCTTACTCTTGTATATGTGTGATGTGCACTATTTCATATTTTGTGTCCTTTTCAAATGTCAATCCAAAGTGCTAAAATATAATTCGTCGGAGATTGCATCATTCTACAATTTTCAGGGAAATCAATCATGAAAATGGTAGGGTAGGTTTTAAATTTATGTGTGTGCAATGAGCACTCATGATCCAATTAGCTAGGCCAATAGGGGTCTTGGGTCCCCTTGTGACTCAAATGTGAGGTCTATTTGAACATTAATTAATGGCCCTTCGCCTAATATTTCAAAGAGAAAATTACAGATTTAGTCTAGTTATTTTATACTTAGTTTAATTTTGGTCCACAATCTTTCTTAAGTTCTGTTTTGGTCCACTAATTATTCCACTTATTCAATAAAGGTCAAGATTTGTTTTCTTAAATTTGGCCTACCTTTTATCCTATCAAATCTCACCCAAATTCAGCAAACATATACTTGTTTTAAAGCTATGCATTTCTTCTTTATAACCATATAAAGATCATTCAAATTGGAGTTCTAAAACTCAAGATAATTGACCTCAAAGTAGGGTATCCGAAACTGCCAATTTTTCAAACTTCACCTAATCTCAATTCTCTTAAATTCTAATACTCCAAATTTGTTTTTATGATTAAGAAATGATGAAATATAACTTATTCTTCAATTATAATTGAAAAAAACACAACCCAAAGAATTTAAAGTCACAAATCTGGACCTTTATCAAATAAATGAAACAATTAGTGGACCAAAATAGAACTTAAAAAAGATCGTGGACCAAAATTGAATTAGATATAAAATAAGTGGACCAAATCTGTAATTTTTCCTATTCCAAATGGTCATGAAAACAAGGTATCTAGATGTACTTGATATCATTTGATGATACATCCATATGTCAAATTAACTATCTATCAGAAACAATAAAAACGACCTAATAAATCTAGCTCTCCCATTTGCTATACCAAAGTGGAGAGGATCCATATCCATGAAACCTTACTCAATGGAACACATTGGTTTTGTCATTTATAAATATAGTATTAAGAGGAAATTACAGATTTAGTCTAATTATTTTATACCTAGTTCAATTTTGGTTCACAATCTTTTTTAAGTTCTATTTTGGTCCACTAATTGTTTCACTTGTTCAATAAAGGTCCAGATTTGTTTTCTCAAATTTGGCTTGCCTTTTACCCTATCAAATCTCACTCAAATTCAGCAAATATATATTTGCTTTAAAGTTATGCATTTATTCTTTACAACCATATAAAGATCATTCAAATTAGAGTTCTAAAATTCAAAATAATTGACCCCAAAGTAGGGTATCCGAAACTGCCAATTTTTCAAACTTCACCCAATCTCAATTCTCTAAGATTATAAAGATCATTTAAATTGGAGTTCTAAAACTCAAGATAATTGACCCCAAAGTAGGTACCTGAAACTGCCAATTTTTTAAACTTCACCCAATCTCAATTCTCTTAGATTATAAAGATCATTCAAATTGAAGTTTTAAAACTCAAGATAATTGACTCCAAATTAGAGTACCCGAAACTGCCAATTTTTCAAATTTCACCAAATCTCAATTCTCTTAGATTATAATACTCCAAATTTGTTTTTATGACTAAAAAATGATGAAATATAACTTATACTTCAATTATAATTGAAGAAAACACAACTCAAAGGATTTAAAGTTACAAATCTGGACCTTTATTGAACAAATGAAACAATTAGTGGACCAAAATTAAACTTAAAAAAGATCGTGAATCAAAATTGAACTAGGTATAATTATATAAAATAAGTAGACCAAATCTATAATTTCCTCTAGTATTAAATATAATATTTAAAAAAATAAAAAAGCACTTTTTGAATAGCTACAAAAATGGCTCAATGCGTAGCCCGCAATTCACAAGTCACAGGTCACAAATCACAATCTTAGGTCCATGGCTAATTTATTATAGGCTCCGTGGACAAAGTAATAGAGGACAAAGTAATAGACAGTCTATTTTTGTTGATGGGCTACCTCCGAAGGTCATTAGCACCAAACCATTGTAGCTCCAACGTTCCTTTTGGCTTGTGATTTGAGACTATGGTGTAAATATAGTTTTTTTATCTTTGGTGGTGCCTGACCTTTGATTAGTGTCTCAGAAATCCAAACTTTACTTTCTTCCCATTGACTATCTAAACTATGTTTTTATATTATATACATACTAAATCTTAATTCCGTCAGTCAAATTAATACAAATGGTTATGTATATTGCACATTATCACATTGTCATGCGTAATTGAACCTATTCATGGGACTATGCACATGACTAATTTGGTTGACAACATTATGATTTAGTACTTATTCGATGCATAGATATAGTTCAAATAATTTGAGCAAATTAGAGTGGGTACCAAATTGGGGATACAATTCAAAGTTCAAGCATAAAAGTGAAAAAAAAAAAAAAAAATTTGAAAATATGATGTTATATATCAAAAGAAGAATTTGTTGACTCCACCCACGCATGCTTGAATGGAAAAAATTGCACATCAGACCCAAAAAAAAAAAAAAAAAAGGGAAAAATTGCCCTACTATGCATGTCCCACATGGTCAATTTTGCTTTACTAATTTGACAGAAATTCGAGTTTTGTTCAATTGTAGACGTTACAAGAAGTATAAATTGCCGAAATTAAAATTATACGAATAAAAGTGAAAAAAAGAGCCAAACCACATGGGTCAAAAGGATTATTTAGCCCCTCTTTGTAGTATGATTAATTCATAGCCTCCAACCATTATCACACTTGATAGTTAACTCCTTTTTATCCTTATTTCTTTCCCAACACCACATGGTCAACCCAAAAACTGCAGATGCTGAATATTTTTTCTTTCTTATTTCATCTATATTTGTAACTAATGAAAACAAAAAACCAATTTTCGGAAAGAATACCAAACAATCCCTCTAAGCAAGCTTTCAATAATTTTTAATGGGGAGAGCATGGGACACATTAGATAAATGGCTGTGGAATTCAAAATGACATGGTCATATAAACAATGAACAATAAGTGTTTGGATTAAATGTTATTACACGGAAAATCATCACCCAAAACTTCTCAAATAAAAATTAATAAGGGCTATTACTTCCATTTTATTATCAGGATGCACTTGTTTGGGTTGAATGGGTATCCAGATTCTTTTTTAATCTTTTATGTGTTGATACGGTGCTAATGTTCAGAAGTACATCGTTTCAGACTTCTACTGTATTATCTTTCTAATTTATATTTTAAATACTCAACTTTAAACCCAAAATAACGTTGGGTTGGACACAAACAGTCAAACACAAACATAATATCAGTAAATAAACATCTACTAATATAACTTTCAATGTTTATTGGGCAAGTTTAAGTTATGTAGTTAATTTTAAATTGATACTCTTCCTGTTTACTGGGCAAGTAGCTTCTTTTGCTTTTGTTTGGTGTTTAAGTAAAACTTCTATTAAGGAAGCAAGGCTACGGCAACATCATTTTGCAGATACAGTCCACCCTAGGGTGCCTCTGCAACCCAAGTTCATATTCTCTCCCCAAGTTTCTTTGTTGATACTGTATATCTAAAACTACGTTGTTTTAACTTTCATTAATTTCTATGCAATATAAATCATAAATCCAAAACGCATAATCCTAAACACTAAAACATTGCTTTGGATATATATAAACATGTAAAATATAAGAGGACAATTCTATATCAAAAAATAGGAATGTGTGGGAAAAATATGCGCTTTAATTTATTACTCAAAATCAAGTGATAGCATTTGAAAAATTATGATTGCCTATTACACAAGAGGACTGATGAACTACACATTTCTATTCAAGAAATTTCTCTACAAATTTATTAACTTACAAAACTGAACATACATTTCCTTTTTATTTTTTGGTGGTTAAAATAAGAAGACAAATCGACTTGGAACAACAACATATATTTCTTCATAAGAAGACCATAAGAAGAGAAAAAAGAACACCAAATGAAAGAGAAGGATATACAATTGGATATTATCTTACGCTTTACTGAGATGCTTAAAGTCTTCAAGTTGAGCTTTTAAGAGAGAATGTTCATTCCGCATCCTCTCAAGCCAAGCCTCAACCAACTGCATCTCGTCTTTAAGGTGGTGCATTCGCTTCTCCATCAAAGTAATGGCTTCAGATGATCTTCCACCAACTCCACTGCCAAAGCCACTCGAGTAATCCACAGGAGAGTGCACATGGATTTGTTGAGGTCTGGCCAGTAGCACAAGTATGCTCAACTACAGCCAAAGAAAACAACAATGCATTACACCAGTATCTAATGAATGATTAAGAAGCTGATACAATGAAAATTCACATTCATTGTCACATTATGCATCATCAAACATACTATAAACAGCTTTGACCATAATAACAAAGTTTAAAAAAATAACAGCAACTTATTCCAACAAAGATGACAACAACAATTCCAAGGAAATGTGCACTCTTAACTATTTATGGGGTATGTAGTTGAAGATTCCACAACAACAAAGCTGATATATAATAGTAGATAATTGATTATTTGACCATATGGTTGGAGAGTAATACCTGCATTATGAAAATCACGGCAACAATGATAACTATGATTAAGGGAAGATGGTTTTGACTTCTCAAAGATAACCCGGATTTCTTCAAAGATTCTCTTAACCATGATGTAAGAGAGGAAGTATCAATCTGATTTGCTTGCAACAGTTCATTAACTTGCTGGTTAGTATCCATGGGTTCAGACATTTGTTGTATCCTAGTGTGATCACTTGGCTCGTAAAACCCTTCTGAAGATTCAACCATCACTGCTTCCGTTGTAGAATGAACTTCACATTTCTGAACCATGCTAACTGCAGGAATTATCTCTGCTTTACGAAAATAATGGCATGAATTAATCCCAGTTAAAAATAATTGCATTTATGATTCATTATTCATCATGCTAATGTCATCATCTGCATTGCCAAAGAATAAAATGTTGCGGAGGAATTGTGTCTACAAGAGTCCAACCTTCTTGTTTCTCAAGGTTCTTCGTCTTCAACAATTCATGCGCCTGAAAGAAACATTAACGCACACATTCTTACAGATTCTCAAGTTAATATTAACTTTGACAAATTTCAAATTCAAGATAGTTGAATAAATAGAATAACTAAATAAAGAAAATGATACCATATTTATCCAGTTTGCATAAACTTCTCGACATTCTTCCATGGTAGATTGCACTATTTTGCCTGTGACCACATACACCCACTTCCAATCAGATCAAGATTAAAAGTTTGAAATCTCTAATTTCAAGACAGTTTAGCAAACACACAAGCATGTTTTCAAAATCTGAAAATGTAACCAAATAAAAATGCTTTAAATTATAATGTTTGCGAATCATATAAACCTTGAGCAAAGACCAAAGCAAAGGCTCAAGCAGTCAAGTACCTCAAGCAACTATGGCCTCAAATCCCCTGAGGCTGATTCAGCACCCACACACACACGCATTCATAAATGTTAATTGTTTAATATACAGGTTATTTACATCATAAAATTTATATATTTAATATGCATAGAATGTCACACACAAAAAATGTGCAAAGTATAAAGATATAAACCCATTAATGGTTCGCCAAAAAAAAGCCACTAATGAGTAGCTTTCTAAACATGGATCTCTAAAATTATGTGAAATAACATTAAAAAGACAAGATAAATAAATCTCCATTGAACAAAATGATCAAGAACCCCAACTCTATGAATGACAAGATTGGATCAAGAAATTTTTTTCCTAGGGACTTCCCCCACTTATATGTAGTATTTACACCATCAAACTACTTGACATTGGTTTCTGTATAAAGTAACTTGAAGTAAAGCCAAATCAACCTAAAGCACAAAACTAGGGACCAAAGAGGCCCTAACTCCCCTAAAACTCTTTGGGACATGCATGTAGGGAAAGCACATGTCTGAAAGTCTAGAAAGATAGCTTCAAATGATATTGGTAGATTTTAACTAGTAGTATCATCACACTGAGATCAGTGGAGAAGTAAACTTACTGGAAAATGCTTAGGGGGTGCAACCCATGTAATGCTCTCTGATGCACCACCACTTCAGAGTGATCATGTCCCCATGCAGGACATGTACATGTATAATTTTAAATTTTTTTTTTTTTTTGTCAGACAAGGCTAAGACACAACAGGATCATAGTCTTGAAACCTTCCCAACACAATTAGATCACGTTATAAACTAAACTTTAATTATTTTGTACTATTATTTTACCTTCCATTTTGCTACAAATATATAATTGTACATTCACAACATATCATATATTTTTTTCATGACTTACTACATCTTGATTCTTATGTAAATCAAAAATTTTGGGAATTGAATATATACAACAAAGTATATGTATATGTACACATGCCTGTCTTTTCCACATTGTCATATTTTTGGAAGCTCTCATGTTTCCCATGTTGCATCATGTCATTTCCCATGTCACATGTTCATGTCAATGATTGGCCAACACAAACCAAGATAAATTTAAAATAAACAAGTGTTGTTCAGGGCACACCTTTCCAAACAGTTCTCTTTGAAAATGCCACATTCACGTAAATCCTCAAATTGCAGCATTCCTTTGATCCATCAGCATCTCTCTCCACATCCCAGAGACCCTGATATTAGAAACATGGGGAAAAAACATGCAAATTAATAGCGTAATCAATAAATTATTAAGATAATTTGTAAGGACCTGCGCAGAAAAATTTTTAAAAGGAAATTTAACATATTTAACAAATAGGGGGAAGTGTAAAAATGGATTAAATGAAGCTTATACCTCAACGCGGAAATAATCTCCATAAGGCACATCGTTGATTTCTTGTGATGTCTCAATAACTAAATGACTGGCAAAAAAGTCAAAGTGTCACAAAATTAACAGAAACTTGTGAGAGCTCTGTGGACTAAAGTCATGGCAGGTTATTTATGCTTAAGATACAAAAAAACAAGGTAGAAGAATTAAACAACATACACAAGCAAAGTAGAAAAAAGTTACAGAAAATAGCTCAATAATAGTTCACAATCCAAATCAGCATAATGTATGCAGCTGATTTGGCCAAAGCTAAAATAAGATATGCATGTGCTCAATCTCAAATTGGCATGGTGCCTAAGTTAATTGCTTTACCTCCTACACAATAATAATCAGAATCTATGAAAACTAATTCCAAGAAACGGTTTAAAATAATAATCAACCTGTTCCTGTAAACTCGAAATTTTTGGAGCTCCTGACAGCTACCAAATTTTGCACCTTTATGACAAAACGAAACATCATTTATAATACTAAAGGGGACTGAAAAACATATAATAAAAGCAACCTACAAAGCATGTAGGCCCATATAATAAATTCATGAAGTAAAAGATAAATGTGAAAAAGAAAGAGCATAATATGCAGCCATACCAAAATAAATTTTTATTGGATGCTGAAATGAAACATCACGGGCATGCCCAAATTTTTCGTGAGGATGCCATGAAGTGCACCTTAACTCTGGAAAAGGCATAAGTTCATATAAGCAAAGAGCAGGAAATACAAAAGTATAAGAAGGCTATTTCCTCGATATTCTAAAAAAGGTAACCATCAAGAAACCTAAATAACGCACATTTAAATATAAGCAATTCACGCCAAGTATCTTACCTTTATCTCCACAACTTCTATGAAATGATTCAGTGAACACATCGTCAGAAAAAAAGAAACGAAAGAAATCCTCAGCCTTAATCTGCACTTCACAAGATGGGCATGAATTCAAATTATTTTTCCAAAATGGAAAAAAGAATACATATATATGTGGCAGGAAAAAAAGATCAAATTATATTCCCTTCCGTCAAGGCTTTTGTTCTAATAGCAGAAACCCCCCCTCAATTTTAAAACTGCACTTTTTCCCTTGTGTGTGTTAAATTGGGCCAGACCTTTTACATTATATAAATGCACCCTTTTGCCCTTGAGTGCTTAAAGCCTTTTTTCCTATCAGCTCACTTCGTTCTCTTGGTCGCCTTTATCTCTCTACATTTTTCTCACATGTCTCTTTTCTCTTTCTTTTTCCTCCTTAACATCAAATAGTTCATATCTTCTTGTATCATTCTTTCCCATCACCTGACCACAATTCTAGTCATCCAAATCCACCACCTCACACGTCTCCTTTTATTTCTTTTTTCCTCTATAACATCAAAAAGTTCACATCTCTCTCGCATCACTATTTCCTATCACCTTCACCTGACCACCATTCTAGTCATCCAACTCCCCTTGCCACCATTAATCTGCCACTTTTTCTGCCAGACTGCCAGAGTTCCCCCATCCACCTCTGTTTTAGAATTTGGGTCTTCAATTTTAGCTTTTGACTGGTTGTACAGCAATGTGGTGGAGGCTCAGGTTATGATAGTGGATGTGGGTTCAATGATTTCCCTCTGTCTTTTGAAACTGGATTGGGAGGAGCTGTATCGTGGGCCTGTTCGATAACGTTTTTGTTTTGGAGGTTTTTAAAAAAAAATTAAAGATACAGAGGGAAAATGAAGAGGACAACGAGAAGAGGGATGATAGAAAATACAGGGAGAAATGACAGAAATTACATAGAATGGTTGAAAAATAAAAACTCAAAACAGTTTAAACCGTTTTATATTTTAGTTTTACTTTTATCTATTCCTTCATTCCTGCTTCACCTATCTCATCTCTCATCTCCCTCTATCATTTCTCTCATATCTTTTCCCCTTCTTTAATTATAAAAAAAATGTTATCTGACTGGCCCTTAGTTTTTTCTTTTTCTGCTGAATGTGGATTGGAAGACTGCTAAATCATAGGTTTATTTGTGAATTTTGATTCAGTCTGTGCTGATTAGTTGTATTGTTAATAGCTGTTAAATTTGATGGTTAATGGATATGTTTGAACCCTAGACTGGCTGTTGGTTCACTGTTGTTGAAATGTTATTCCAATTTATTAATAAAAATATTTGTTTCCTATCAAAAACAAATCTGCCTGGTCCGCCCAAATTTGATTTTGGGGTTTGGGTTGTCTGGTGAGTGGGTGTGGGTTTGACTCTTTAGGTATATTTGTGAATTTTGATTCAGTCTGTGCTGATTAGTTGTATTGTTAATAGTTAGTTAAATTTGATGGTTAATGGATATGTTTGAACCCTCGACTGGCTGTTGGTTCTCTGTTGTTGAAATGTTATTCTGATTTATTAATAAAAATATTTGTTTCCTATCAAAAACAAATCTGCCTGGTCCGCCCAAATTTGATTTTGGGGTTTGGGTTGTCTGGTGAGTGGGTGTGGGTTTGACTCTGTGTGTGGTGTTTGGGAAAAATGTGAGTGGACTTACGATTGAAATGTTGTACAAGTTTCTGTGAGTGATAATTTGGTGTTTGGGTAGAGCTTTTCATTTTTTTTTTCTTCTTTCTAATTTTTTCCTTTGTCTTTCCTTGCCCAAAATATGATCTAAGTTTTCAAGTGAAAGAGACTCAAAGAAATGGTGCTTAGAATCACAGAAGCCTTCATGTTAGTATTTCTAATTTGCAGAACACATGATATCCAAATTTGGTATTTATTTTTGGATAATGTTATAGAACCCAACTTCTTTTTCCAACTTATGAGGTATTCTCACATTGAGTTCTACAACATTATTGCTTTTCTTTAGGTGAACTGATAGTGTGCATAACATGTGTCAAAAGGTTGAGGAAAAAAGTTGGGATAAATAGCACTTTCTTTTCTTTGTTTTTCACAGACATTATACAAAATGGTATTTTCAGTATAAAATAATTAATATATGATGACAATGCAAGATTCTGGTGCTGTAGTAGCAGATAGGTATGTCATCTAGACATGAAAGTTAAAGTGTTGAGTGTTATTTTAAAAACGATGGAATTATTGTAATTAAGCCAAACTTGGGAGAGGAATGTATTTCACACAACATAAAAATAATGAATTTTTAAAAAAGAAAAGGGAACTACCGGAAACTGCGACTCTGCAACCTTTGTATAAAATTCCGGAACTGCATGTCAAATGTAACCAGCTCAGTTTACAAGATATAAACAAGAATTGACGGCACAATAGCGGTCAAGAAAATATACATAAGCATCAAATAAATTACCAAAAGCTAGTTGTCAATGCCAAGCAACACACACATGCACGATTTAGCAAGATTTGAACCTGTGACAAACTTCAACCCCACCCTACCCTTTTACTACTAAGTTAAAGTCTAGGGGCTTATGCACACAACGTCCCCTAAAGACCCCAAATATTTCATACTTCTAGAAAGTGATGTATCAAGTGGTATTGTGATAGCCGATGTGTATTCCACAGGGACATAGCACACCACAAAGACAATTATAACAGACAAAGGAGCCCAGGATGAATGCAAGTTCATCTTTAACAAATTAAGCAACATGAGCAATGATCCTAGATTGTAAACTCACTTTTTGGGGAATCATAATCTTCCTCCTTCCAGATCAAGGTATCTCTTGAAGATAAAGGGTCGCTATTCGGAACAGGTTCTATATCCTCTTGTACAATATATTGTGGCTCTGGAAGTGATGTCGACGCAGAATCATCTTCGACAATGGATGGAAGCTCGGAATCTTTTGAAATATGAGTATCCTTGCTCCTGATTCACAGATGCAATAAACATAGATGAGTTAGTGTCACAAAACATCAATACCAGAATATGTTAACGACATTTCTCATGAAGTACCTGTCAGTGCAATCCAATTCATTAACTAAGCAATTAGAGCTCTCCACTTTTTCAATTACGCCTCCATTCTCTTGGCTGCTGGTCTCAGATACTGTTTCCTGAGATAAAATCCGAACATAAGAGGGTGAGGGAGAAGGGAGGAGGGTTTAGATAAAGACACGCTGAGGTCAGCAAGTATCCTTAGAAATGCACAGGGTTTGGATAGTAATGATGATATCTTTTGGGTCAAGCACAACATACTGTAATATGTTGATACAATTACTGACAAGCAATAAATAACTGCTCAAAACTTAAAAAAATGTTGAAGTTTCATATGCACATGTAACGCTCATAATAAAGGCAAAAGACTGATCATACATGACACATATCACACGCAGTTACAGTTAGCATATAGGAAGTGATTTCATATGCTTACTCCATGCTTGAGCTACTTTTACCCTTCCCAAACTACAATTAAAAAATATAATTATGATGGATAACAGATGTTAACTTTACCATGGTCATTACAAAAATCAAGAATCACTAAAATTCTTACGTAAAACTTAAAAGATATTAAGTTTTAGCTATAACTCAAAATCACAGAATTCATGCTCATGTAGAGATACACTTCAAACTGTAAATCATAAGTTCAAAAATTTCAAAGGATGGCTGAAGATTAAGCACAAAACAGGGGAGAATTTTCACAAAACAGCGGAGAATTTTCACTAAACAGGATTTTGGATTTAACATGTAACAACAAAGAACTTTGGAATACAAGGGAGACTTTACAATAAGTAAAGCTTATGGAAGTTTTTTTTTCTTGTTTTGACTTATTTGACAGACCCGAGTATTTTATACTCACAACGGCAGCTACGAAACGACAATTATGAAATACATATACCAAAATAACTAATTAGAAATCAACCTTTCACAAGTCCTCTCAGCCACCAGAGATGAAAAATTAATCCAATCAATTCAGTGGTGGCTAAACCAAATGGAGTTCAAAACCTTTTACAAATAGAATAGTTTGAATAGTTTGAATATTGTCGGGCACTCTAAAATCCATCATCTGTGGACAAAACAAAGTATTGTCACTTTGAATATCAACTGATTTAATCTATGTATTGTATGATTATATCAGTATTGTCCTCGCGAGATTAAAATATCAAACATTAGAGTAATTTGAAGGAAAAAAAAAAAAAGCTAAATAAAGATCATAAGAGATTTGAAATTTTAGTTCACTGTTAAAGCATCTTCTGAAAGCATGAAACATGGATACTTAGTTAAAGGTAAGAAAGAGGAAATAAAACATTACGCCAAAAACTATATATTACATAGCCTCCCTAGTTGTCTCTTTATTAATGTCAAATTTATTTTTTGCCAAGTTCTTTAATAGTTACACCTTTAAAATTTCTTGTGACTATTAATAGGCCTTTACATTTCCCTGTAACTAGTATACATATCGTGATGAATACAATCACTCAGAAATTCTCACAACCATACACTATACTTCCTATTGAAAATTCTTATGGCTATGTTATGCATGGTTCACATTAACAAAAAGAGTTATGTAAAGTTAAATGCACTAGGAGGAAGAAATAAAAATTAAGAAACAAAAATGAAATTTTTTCGAAGGAAATTCTACAGAAGTAAAAGCAGAATTTGTATTTGAATTAATACAAATAAAGGAAACGACATTTATCACCACTAACTGTAATACAATAAAAACACCTGCTGTTCTGTAATCTCTTTGGCACCATTAACATATTGCAACCATCCATCATTTATGATCTTGTAAGCTTCATCACGGGACAGGAAGGATGCAAAGAAGTACTGCCAAATCAATAAGTGGTGTAAGACATTGCAGCTGATACTGAAATGACATTAATAAAGGTTCAGGCCAGGAGTTTACTAGATATCGCCATTACAAAGTAAAAAGTTGGAATATAAATGTCAGATTTAGCATTACCCTCTTCGTTGCAGTAAAAATTTCTATGGCATTAGGGAAGATCCCTGCTGTCTTCGCTCTTCGTACACTTGTGACTTCGTGCAATTGGATTATTTTCTGATGAACAATTGAAAACATAATTATATTTTAGTACATAATTTTTTTTTTTTAAGTCCAAAGCAAAATTGAAAACGTAATTATGTAGCAACTAATTGTACACAGAAAGTGAATCAGTTTTAAGTCTCCTGAAACAATTTATGGAGCCGTCTGGATCCATGGAAACGAATCACTCATAGAAATGTCTGGATCCATGAAAACGGTGCATTCATTTCTATCCATAACCACCTTTTTCAGGGCCTTCCTGACTACAATTTACTCAAGAAATGTCTTAGAAACAAAGTTCCACTTATGCCAATGGCCCACTAGAAATTGTAAAATGGCGAAAGAACTGTCTCCCCCTAATGTCCTAGGAAAGACTTAAGGCCATCTTTTGTGGACAACACTGACCACAAAACAAAAATAAAAAATAAAAAAAAATCAGCAAGTATAGATCTGTTTGGATCATATCTTCGATATGAGGGCTATTAGTCATCTGAAACAACTTCTTGAACCGCATGGATCCATGGAGAACGGGCGTATTCTTTCTATCTGTTATTGCATTATTCAGGGCCTTCCTGAACTCAACCAGCCTCAAAAACTGTCTTAGCAACAAAGTTCTACATACTCCAATAGGCACTGTAAGCTTTCAATGCAAAGAGGCCCTAGGAAAGACTTAAGGCCATTTTAGTGAGACTAGATTAAGCCCAAAAAGTATTAAAATCTTTGTATCAGGTAGAGATCGGCATCATATCGTTAATAAGAGGGCCATCTCCTAAAGTATGTGACGGCTGGATTCTAGGTTTTGAAGGCTACTATAGATGAACAAGATCATATCCATCAAGGAAAGGGATCCACGTAAAGAGTTGCAGACCTTCATCCACATCCAGAAGCTCATCAACAAGTTTTAAAACTAATCAAGACCTACAACATAAAAAGGCTCACTATATAAATTGCCAGCAAGTTCGATATAAACTATGTTTTTCTTAACACAACTAATTTCTCTATATATAACAAATTGTCAGATTTTAATATCAAAGAGTGCAAAAGGGTCTTGAAAATATTAGTATCAGTCTCGATTGTTCTGTGGATTCTGAAGAGATTAACAAATAGACTCCATTAACTAATTACAGAAGAAAAAAAAATACTGATAAAAAGAAAAGAGGGAGGGGGGGAAGGAAAAAAGACTACCATTTTATCTTTCTATCATCATCTTTCTCATCAACAAGAAAGCAGTGAAACTGAGAAAATCCTATGTTTCTTCACGTTCTTTTACTATATTAGCCAGTAAAGTTGTGTATTCATTTTACTTTTTGGTAGATGGTTGTTATCCAAGATCTCTTTTGTATCAAACCATTTTCAGTTGCCCCTCATGAATGAGTGTTTAATCACAACATGCATTAGAATAGTGGAATTTCTATCCAAAATTGCTAAACACAAAGGGGGGAGAAAAGGAAAGATCAGCATAAAGAGGCTAAAATGGAACCACCGTACCTTTGTCTCAAATCCAAAGATATTTGAGTAAAAGCAAATATAATGAACAAACAGGTACATATGACCCTACAAGAAACATATAAAAAGTTAGCAAAGCCATAAAAAATGTTGAGCATTAAAGAGTACCATTCAATCAAGAAGTTAAAAAGAACATATAAAATTAAAATGTTGGCCAAAATCATTATTTCACCATTTACTCATGGTAAAGCAATAACCTACCAAACAATGAGAAGCAGTACCACTGTATAACAATCAGATAGATAACTCCTGACATACAACTTAACATTCTGAATAATAACATATAAAATATATAAAATGAACCTGAATAAGTATGTTCTCCTGGAATGCACAATTGAAATCTTCAATGAGGGCCTATAGTGAAAAGGAAAAAGAGATTAATGTCAAAGATATATTCAAAGAGCATAAAAGTAATGATCCACGCTATGCATGTTCCTCTGTGCATGTATGATATATGTATGTGTGTACTGTATATATGCCACAAGTGGACATAAAAAAGATTCACTTTGGCATACAAATAGTTTAAATGCCATCCAAAAGCTTATAAATCTGTGCACTCTTGCTTGCCATAGTTGAACTTTCTTCTTTGATAAGTAAAAAACAGAATAAGCTTTAGTTGTTCTTTGAATCATAACTTAACTATAAAGTGAAGATATCCAAAGACAACCAGACATTTTAACTCCTATCATTCACTGCAATGTCTAACAGCACAAACATTACTCCCAAGATTACTATCATTGTAGGTTCCTCCGCAGAAGTGAATTCCAACTCATGCTCCATGGTATTCTTCGTCAATTAAATTTTATTTAAGATATTTTACCAAACAGACCCTTAGTTTTCAATTTTAATTTTTTATCTATTCTCCAACCTACCTCTCTCATCCCTCATCTATCTTTTCTCTTACTAATTAAAATTATATAAAAAAATGTTATCAAACAACTCCTACAATTTTCACAATCCATTAAAATGGGAAAGCCAAAATACTAGAATGGGAAAAAAAATTCGTATAAAACCCAAAATTTGGTTCACTCACTTCATCAGGTGGAAGACGAAACAGCTGCCGATACTCTTCGCTCCTCAACGTTGCCGCAGACTGTAATATTAGAGCAAATCAATCAAAAATCACGACCCAATATCACTCATAAGCTTCCTCAGTTTACTAAAAACCATTTTTTCAGCAAACCAAGTACTAAATTTCCATAATAAAGCAAATTCATTAATTTCTCCTTACTAAATTGGCATGTAATTTAAGAAATACATAAGAATGAACACATTTCCTAACTGGGCGAGTAAACTAAGCACTTTCCTAAAACACAGCACAAGCATATATATAAGCTAAGTGAATTAAGAAGAAGACGGTGAGAACCTGAAGATCGGTGACGGCAGCAACGGGAGAATAGAACGAAGGATCGCTGCGATCAGGTGTGTCGGCGGAGCATGATAAGGGAGGTGAGGACGAGCCTTCGGAGGCGACTTCGGTGGAGAGTCTGGAGGGCGACGGTTCGACAATCGGATGCTGCTGCTGCGGGACTTGGATCCTCTCGGGGCTGGCGGAGGCCACGGCCATCGGTCACGGGCTTCCGGGTTCGGCCTTGGGATTCGGGGCTCCGAGCGAACGAAGAGGAAAAAGGCAAAGCGTCGGTTAGGTGGTTGTTGTTGGTGTGTGTGGAGTTTGCAGTCTACGACGTCAGTGGTTTTTTCTACGAGGGAAAGTGGTGTAGTCGGTAGTCAGGCAAGTCTCAGTCAGACAGAGACGTTGACCGTTTTACACGTGGCATTATATCCGTATCAGGCTGCTTTTACAAGCGTTTTTTGCTTTCTTTTTCGACACGGCGTAATCGTTTTTTGTGGCTTTTTCGGTTTTTTTGGGTAAACTATTCGGGTTGGTGCTTTCGTGGGGTATTGTTAGTGTATTGTGGTCTTTATTTGGGTAATGGGTCTTTATTTGGGTAATGGGTGAGCAAAAAAAAAAATTGGTAATGGGTGAGCAAGGCCCGGCCCGAATAGTATTTGGGTCTATGGTAAGATAAAATAGGGCCCAGCAAAACAACATAACAAAACTAATTTTTTTATTAACAACCGTCACCATGAGATTTGCATTTTTTACTTACTCTTATAAAAAGAGACTAGTATCATGATTATCATCTACCACAATCAAGAACAAATCCACTTAAGGGCTATATGGGCTGTAGGCTGTAGCTCATGCAAGATCTTGTTTTCGCTTAGTATGTGTATTCTACAGCCCACCCATTCAACATTTCAACCTTCTCCAATTTCATACACATGATTAATTGTATTTACTATATACTATTTTTTTATTGATGTGTTTACTATATACTTTTGAGTCTATTTCTATATTTTTGAAAAGAGAAAAACTTACATGTAAAGGGTGTATATACCTACTTTCTCACAACATGTCCTCACATGCTAATCATGTGACCATTAATTGTGAGAGAGCTGATGTATACACCTTTTATATATAAATTTTTCTCCAAAATAGAATGGATTGACATACAGACTATACAGTCTTATATTGTTTTGGATTTAATATGATTGAGAAATGTGTGTGTTATGTGTGGGGTATTGATGAGACACCATGGGTATAGCTTTTAGCCAACGGCGCTCTACAAGAATATGTATATAGACCTTGGTACGTCTTGTCAGTTGGCTATAGATTAAGTGTACCGTGTACGTTAAATATTGCCCATTTTCTAAGATGAGGAAGTTAATTTGCAATATATTTAGATTTTAGGGAGAACATGCTACATTTTTTTATCTTGACCACATACACCTCCTCTCATGTAGCACTAATTCTTGAATGAGGTGTGTCCCATCTTATTATGAGATGATACCCATAAGGCATAGTCCATGAAATAATCTCTTCTCATATAAATATATAAGTGAGTCTTAAGTGGATTCAAGATCAAAATATGCACTTGAATCAAGCTTAAATTGCATTGATTTACAACTCTAGTCTTTAGAAAAGAGAAAAAAATAGCTTGAAGGTTTAATTTACTTACCCTATTTTGGAATCGATTTATCTTTAGCTAGACGAGATCAGTGGCTTCGTAACCAAACTTGAATTAAGAAATAATCGATCTTTGTATAGTGTACACAATTGTTGTATACAATTGTTGTATACTAACTTCTTTCTAACGCCAGAGTTGCTGAGAAGCCTACCAAAGGCATGTTGGTTGGACATGACCCAGTCTATGGACAAGACCATAATTCTAGGATAAGAAGGACTTGACCTGGGGGAGTAGAGTCTTTTTTTCTTTGAGTCTATTTTTGCTCACCACGAAAAGGTGGTAATGAGCATTACCACCATGGTGGATGAGTGACATATATCACAAAAAGGTGGTCAAGTGGCATGTGTCACTTATTTACTATGATGATATATAATGCTCACTATAGTGAGCAAAAATGAACCTTTTTTCTTGTTACGGAAGTGCAGTCTTTGAGTGAGCTATAGGCTAAATTTTTATTTATGAATTTTCCTTCTGTGCGCTATAGCCTATATATAACTCTCTTGACCATTTTAAATGAAAAAATAGTATCAATTATAATGTAACTTATTTTTCACAATATTTATTTGGGTTTTTTTTTTTTTTTTTTTGGAGGAAGAATTCAAATTTGAGACCTTAAATATAATGATAAATATTCTTAAACATTGGAACTACAAGTGGGCACCACATTAAATTAATTTTGTCACCTTAAATATTAAGTTTCTTGAATAATGTTATGGTTTGAAGGAATTAATAGTGGTTTAGTGAGCAAGTGAGTTGGAATGGCTTAGTTATGAGTGGGTATGTTGTGTGCCGTCGTATAGGATTAATTGTTAGTTGTTGATCTTGAGAAAAAAATTGGAAGAGTCATTTCTTTTTGTTTCCATTTTTATTAGGGAGGGAGAATGATCGAACTTAGATAAAGAAGAGGCAATTCTACCGCCATTCCAATTAGGTTACGTACCCCAACATCTACGAAAGAGTCCTTTCTTGTGTAAAAGAAGGTAAAGGTTGTTTGTAATTTCATTAAAAATAATATCATTCAAAGGTTTTTGTTGGGACCCCTCCCAAAATTAGAGGGCATTAAAGGTTTGCAATGCTTGATTAAGGAGAAGGAACACATATATATATATATATATTGTAACATGAAATCTCCAAATAGCTAAACTCAAAAAGCAACAGTCCTATAAACAGAAGAAAAATCTTTAGAGATAAGGTGACACTAGTGTGGTGTTGGCCAAAGGCTCTCTGTCGGTCAACTTAGTAAACAAGATTCGTTATTAACTCAAAGCAATGACTTAGAGCTTAAGAATTACATACATTTGAATAATCTTATGAGAGTATATATATAGAGAATGAATCGATCCTTATGGCCTTAAGACTGTAAGTTGGATAAATTTGTAGTCATCCGGAAGTATACTCATTGTGGGAGTGAACTCTTATACTTGAATTCTTATTCAAGCCATTTTGATCCATATGGGAGTTGGAATCCTAATAGAACATGGAATTCTTAGGTCTCATTAGTCACGGGTGGTATGGAAATACCTCTGTGGGTTCATGTACACTTGGATGCATGCATCCGTGAGTTTTGAGTGCAAACCTGGATGAATCTACGAGCTCATATAGGTCCCTAGGCTCGGACGAATTCATGGGTTTGGATGTATCTCCGTGTTCGGATGCATCCAACTCTCAAAGTGAGTGTGAGGGTAGTTATCATTTACTCTATGTTTAATGGGTCCTTCAACTTGTGGTAATTAATACCCCGGCCCGATATTGTTAGCGATGATACCTTATCTATAGGTCCCCTTAGATTTACATAGGTATGGGTCCTATTCTTTGAGCCAAGCGACCCCTTTCATTTAATGTACGTTTAAGGGCCTATTCTCTTTTCTTATTTTCTTTGGACGCATGCCAAAGAGGAGTAATAGTTCATATGCAAAATACAACCATAGTCCCATAATATATACATACATATACATTACCCTGGACACTAGCTAGCAATGAATGAATTTGTTGCAAGCAAAATTCCAAACTTGGTGAAAGTGGGAGTTTAACACGTGGCATGGGAATAAAGTATATGAGGATAGGCAAAGCATTTGTTGACAAGTGAATGAGGAGAAAAGCATGAAGTCTGAATGTATATGACATTAGCCAAGTTACACGACCAATTCAACTAAACTCTCGACTGACCACCCTCGTTCTCATCCTTTCGGTGGACAACCTTGGCTGGATAAAAGTGACTTAGTTATTCCAAGCTCATCCACAGCTTATGCACAACTTATAGACAGTTGTCCACCACTGAAGTAGCTCATTTATAGCTGTCTACCTACTTTAAAAACAAGTCATTCTAAGCCACACATGACTACAAAACTTAAGAACAAAGTAAATGTTTTATTATAAAAGGAAGCTCACAAAGTAATTTTAAGGATCCAATTTCTCCAACACACACAACACCAAAAAAACTCACAACCCCAAAAAAACTCACAACAATGTAAATTTCTCGATCAGCAAGCTTTTTGCTCCCAATTTAGCCTAGTGGCTTTTATTTTTCAAATCTATCTTTGTTTTCATTTGCATAGCCTTTCAAGGCTTCTTTTATTGTATTTTCTTATGCTTATGCAATTTCCTTATATTTTGGGTTTCTCAAGAACATTTCTTGTTCCTTGAATTTATTTTAGTGTTCTTTTCTATTAACCTCTCTTTTAAATTCATGTTGCTCTTTTATTTACATTTTGGTTGTTCATTTTCAAAGTCCTAGTCGATTTAGGTAAGAAAAGAACCTAGATAGGCTTTTCCCGTTCTTTTCCCATCGCATAATCGTTGTTAGAAGTTAAATTAAATTACAACCTGTATCACATAACATTAAATTAATTACTGCTAACTATAAAAATCCACAAAATTCACCAGTGCCTATATAAGTATAAGCTAGTATAATGTAATACTAATTCAAGTCAATATACAACGTAGGTAGTTCATTATTTCTTGGTACGCGCTTCCCATTCTATCATTAATTTCTTCCAATATCTCAGTTTCATATATTGTTGAAGCATTCGTAGTTATGATAGAATTATATATGGGTGCTCAATAGTAGGTAGTTTAAGATATTTACTCTTTTTTCATCCTAAAATTATGTTAATAGCCATCCTATTATTGCCTGTATATGGTCATCAGGTACACATGACCACAGAATCAAAAAAGATATTTTGTATGGATAAAAAAAGAAAAAAAATCATGTTTATATAAGTTTTAATTTAGATTATCAGTCAAATCAGAAGTAAAGCTTACTCACTAGCTCTTCATTTTAACATCAAGATATATGACTAGCTAGGACCTGCAAATTAAGATACTTCCATAAAGTCAAATTGTGAAAAGCATGCGCGAATATTACTAATCCCTTAAGATATTAACAAATTCTACTTAAATTAATTTCCTAATAAATAGTTGAAGCAGAGATGGTATAGCTAGCTTATAGCTAGTGATAATTAGAGTATTGCTCTAGTACTCCTTTGGTTACATTGAAAAATTGAAGCACATGCAACCAATGATCCCACCTCTTGAGTCTATGCACAGCCACAGTCTGAGGTATAAGCTCATGCGAGCACTTCCCATTAGTCCCGGGATAGTCATACATCCCGGGTTTATTGGAAAACCTGTTCTTTGCCTTATTCCCCATCTTCAACCATTTCCCCACCAGCTTATCCTCGGGTCCAAACACCTCCTTTCTAGGGATGTCCGAATGTCCAATCCACTCAACCAAATCCCAGGACAACACAAACCCCATCCCGGACATGTAATCCACAAACGGGTTCATGCTATTGCATGGGATTACAAACCCATAATACAAGTCCACCCTAGGCAACGGCCTAAGTGACGTGGCCAGGGGGTCCAGCCTGATGAAAACGTCGTCGTCCGCCTTCATGACGTAGTCGTATTTGCGCTGGAGCACGTGCGGGAGGGTGGAGAAGTAGGTGTAGGTTTTGCCGTTGTTCATGTTTTCGGTGCAGTTGAGGATGATGATGTCGTTGAAGCGTAGGATTTCTAGGGCGACGAGTAGGCGTTGGTCGTTTTTTGTGAGGCTGCAGAAGATGAACTTGACGTCTATGTGGGCAATGGGAGAGGATTGGATGCCGTAGATGAGGCGGAGGAAGTGGCGGCGGTCGTAATTGTCGGGGCGGGTTAGGATCCCAATGACGAGGCTGAATTGGGTTTGGAGGGTGGTGGTTTTGGGTGAAGGGATTGGTGGGGGTTTTAGTACTTGAAAGTTAAAGAATATGATGAATACCAAGAGGGAGAGAGCAAGTGAGGGCAATGTGACTGATACAATCCACTTCCTATGCATTGTATAGTACTTTCATTAATTTGTTTAATTTCTGTTTTTGCATTTGGGTTTATCTTATATATATATGCAGGACTGTGCTATATATTCATGGTTTTCTTGTGGTTTTGGATTGGTAATTGGTGCATGTTAGTTTGGTGTGTAACTCCTATAAAAAGTGACGTACCATAACTGAAGCTGTACATGTTGCATATGTGCCTTCTAATTCATGTGAAACAAAGAGCTTTTGAGTACTACGTACGTGTCCTGTTCGTGCTTCCTCTTAAAAAATTTGGGTGATTCTCGTGAAGGGTACTACTAAACAGAAATTAAGGGGAGAGATATATTGGAGGTTAAGTAATGAAACTCTGACAAAGATAAATGTCCTACCAATATTCAAGTTAATTAGAAGCCCTCTCAACAAATAAAACAGTGTGTATATATCATTCCTCGCATTGTTAATCACAATTCTTATAAAAATAAGACCTATGAAAGATCTATTTATGCTAATTAATTATTAAGTTTTATCATTATAAAAGATGTGATTAATAAATATAGTACGTGGATTTAATAAAACAGCTTTTTTTTATTTCAAATGAGCAAAAGATATGAGTATGTCTATAATTCAGTGTTCTTAATTATTACTAAACTTTTCAGAAAGAATATGCAAATATTCTTATTAATTTAAGAATCCGATCGAATAGGTAAATTATAGAACTGTGATAGAAGTTGTTGGACTGGACCCCTGATGAGCACTTGCAAAGAGGGCCAAAATGAAAGGAAAAGGTGAGGGGGAAGTGAGGGGATGTCATGTGCAGGGCACGTGATGCCCATTTGTGCTGAGTGCTGAGTGATAATCCTCTATTCCTTGCCCACCATAGTCTTTGAATGGACATGTGGGTCCACTGACTGTGGATTGTGGAATATTCGGTATATGATCTAAACGAGGTTTAGGATTCTTGGGCTTGGCTCCACCTATCTGGGCTTTGCTTTTGATTTTTAAATAAAATCTACAAGGCTACAATGGACTTAAAGAACCCAAAAATTAGATGTTATTAGAAATTAAAATACTCTACTAGAAATTTTTTTTTTCCTATTCAATAAAAGGAGATGATAGGAGTCAAATTCTTATCATGGAGATCTTGGATTGAAACGTTGTATCACTCAAGCTATAAAATCCCACAAATACATATTAATAAAGTACAAAAATATATTTTAGAATCAAGTTTTTATTTGTAAATTAAAGCACCCAATTTTTATTACAAGTGTATATATTTTTTATGTCTGTCTTTTCATTAAATACTGGTGATAAGAGAAATAAACACATTCTCTCACATGAGAGAGAAAGCTTCATTTCCTCTCACGGATCCTAGAAAATTATCAAATTCTATGGAATCTTTATTGAGTAAGAAGCTTGCTTACATAACTCATTGAATATTTGCTTACCAGATCCCAATTCTCTCTCTCTCTCTCTCATGGAGAAGCACAAAAAGGTAGCTATTTATGCAGCTATGCTCCTCATTTAGTGCAGCATTCACAGGTAATAACTGAGAAAACACCGAGTGAAAAAGGTATTTGGGGGACCAAAACCAAGTGAGAATGGAATCATGAAAGAAACCCACTCTGAATGCCTTCTCCTTTTCCTAATTCCAATGCCCAAAACCCTTCACTTTATTCAAACCTCCAATTTGCCAACTTTTCAAAAAGCAAGGGAACAAGTGCAAGCCCCACAAAAGATTACAAAACACTTCTTTTTGGGAAGGTGTTGTGGTATTGTATGAAATTTTAGCATTCGAGTAGTAAAATATTGAGCTAATCATTTTAATCACTAAGTATGAGAGAGCTTTATGGGATTGGTGTTTGATCACATGACAACTTGCCCAATTGATCGTGACCATCAACGACAAAGTTGCCAATCATCATCCACATCATCCATTCATTCATATTTTGCTACATCATTAATTTTTACATAATTTTTTCGATACCTTTGTTAATCATGGGTGTTGGGTCCAATGTATAATATTATATTTTTTGTGATTCAAGACTTCAAGTTTTCTAAACTCGGTAAGTCACACTATACAGCTAAACATAGATATGGATTGAAAACGGTTCCTTTGACCGAGTATATAAATCGAAAAAGTTTCCTAATTACTAAACCGTAAATTCAATATATATTTTTGTATGATTTTACATTGGTAGTGGTGAACTAGCTAGAGTGCTTTTAAAGGACTCAACCCTTGTTTGGTTCCCTGCCACAAAAAAAAAAAAAAAAACCTTGTTTGATTTTCATGCACCCAACACTTATTCTTAAAAGGAAAAATTTTAAGTAAAGGACTTCAATTGTATCTCATGTCTTTATTCAAGACATAAATTTTATTTTGTGTTAACTGAAGACCGAAATTTTTATTTTGTGTCAATTAAAGATTTTTTTTTTTCAGCTTTTATCTCAACTTTAGATCGACATTGGACCCATCAAACTTTCACCAAATTCAGCAAATTTATACTGGGTTTAAAGCTATACATCTCATCTTTACCACCATATAAAGATCACCCAAATCGGACTTCTACAACTCCATATAATCAGCCTCAAAATAGGGTACCCGAAACTGTCTAATTTTTCAAATATTTTCTCAGAGATCCGATTAGACAGCTTCGGGTACCTTACTTTGAGACTGATTATCTGGAATTGTAAATGTCTGATTTGAGTGATATTTATATGGTTGTAAAAATGAGATGCATAGCTTAATTTAAACAAAGTATAAGTTTGTTGAATTTGGTAGAGATTTGATGGGTCTAATGTTGGGCCAAAGTTGAGATAAAAACTGAAAAAAAGAATAGGGTCCTTAATTGACACAAAATAAAAGTTTCAACCTTCAGTTGACACAAAGTAAAATTCATATATGAATAGAGATACAAGGTATTGCTAGAATCCTTTAGCTAAAATTTTCCCTTTATAAAATTACACTACTTAAGAGTTATTTTTCCCAATTTAAGAGTATTTTACTTAGCAACGTTTCTATTAGATGCACTACAGACGTTAAAAATGTCATTAAAATCCCCCATATGTCTTGTATATTCTCCAGAAAAGCACTAAAGGTGTTTCTCTAACCCCAAAGAGACAATTGTATACATTAATTTGTTCTTCTTGTCCATTCGATCACTAATTTTAATAGGTTTTGTAAATTGGGACCAATTGGGTTTCATAAGTTCAAGGGTCATGTACTTCCTAATAAGACTTGTTCAAAAGGATTTATTAATTACAAAAGACTACTTGACGGGCAATTGGGTTTTCATAACATTTAGCTCGATCATATGCTACTGGTTTAGAATTGAGACTAGAATTAATAGAACAAAGAAAAAAGGAATTATGATAGGGAGTACTCAACTATCATCTAGACACATCTTCGTTATCAATCTTCTCACATGCAGTGGACCTTTTAGAAAAGTTGTAGTGATCGAGGGAGTTGAATATTGAAGTTCACAATAATGGGGTCGCACATTTATGTCTTGCGGACTTATGATAAATTTGATCATTTCCTTCTGTCATTGGACTATTATTTGTGAACCCACTACTAAATCTGGTCCGGCCAGTATCCTCAATTTATTCACAGAGGTACAACAAAATGTGAAGGCAAGCCAATAAAATCATTCAAAAGTGTGAGATTTTATCTCAAAAAGTCTCGATGCTATTACACTAGAATATCAAACTTATATATTGTAAATTGTTAAATTACCTTTCTGATATGAGATTAACTTCATCCATTTACAGCTTATAATGTTGAATCACACAATCCCAATATGTATTTGAAGTTTATCTTTTAAAGCATTGTCTTTGATGAGAATCGAGCTCGAGGTGGGATTTTTTATAGCAAAAATAATTGGGAGTAGTTATTGCATTTTCTAATTAATTTAGATATGGAAAATGATTCAATTTGAAAGATCAAAGAAACACTCTACCATCTCCATGAATTTTGAGAACTCTAAGGCTCTAAGCGCAAACCTTTTCTTCAAATTAAGCATAAGATATATGTATTCAGCTAGCTAGGGTTGTTTTTCTCTCTTTTTTATTTTTTATTTTTTTGCATGGGGGTGAGATGGTTTAATATCGACATAAAAAGAAGAACTCTATTGGCAATTTGGCAGACGGGCATGTGTGAAAGGTCCTTTTCATTTGACGCGAATCAAAACAGAGAAATGAAGGCCTTCAATTCTTCAGAATGTGACAAATCATGAGAGTGGCTCCAATCCTCCTTTATGCTGGACATAAACATGATGGACTATGATGTATATATGATACATATATATGTCAATATTGTGTTGTTTTGACAAATTAGAATCCATGATTCACAAAAAACGTAGGATAAACCATTTAATTTTTTCTTTTAATAGTATAAAGAAATAAAAATCATGGCTATTGATTTTATTTGAGTAATGGTAGATATACTTCATTCTAATAATACATAATCTACCACCACATTTCTAATAGAAATGTCTACTTAATTAGACTAAGCAAACCCTACTGTCTAAGCTGGAGTACGTACTTCTACCCTTCCTTACGCATTACATACAATAATGAAATCCTCCAATTAGCTAGATTAACCTCTAATTTTTTTAATGAAATTTCATCAAGTTTTTCAATTAACATGCATTATGTCTTTTTACTTTCTAAAAAAAAACAAAAAATGAAATTGAAGGAGCACCATGATCGTTCACCATAACTCATAACTATATATGGTCTGTGACACCAATACTTTCTAAAAGCGCCCACTATCGAGGTTGAAAGGTGTTCGTAGACATCTTTGACAGGGGCGAGTTCACTATTAGGGTTTAGTGAAGGCAATCACTCCCATTACCATTTCCTTCACCCATTAACTTGTTCTAATAACTTAATTTTTGTATGGTATATTTTCTTTAAGAATGAGACAAAGCTTGATAAAATGTTTCAAAAAAAACCTAAGACAGAAGGAATGAAGAATATTTGAGAGATTTTTCCTCTTGAAACAAAAAAAGAAAAAAAATTAAAATTTCATCATCAATTTTGCTCCTATGAAGTTTTTTGGATCCGCCACTAGTATTTGGCAATAAGAGAGAGGAAGGCTTGAAGGAAAGTAAGATTTTTATAATATGAAGGAATTAAAATAAATTACCCTAAATAATAATGGGTAGTAAAATGAAAACAAAAGGTAAAACTAATACATAGTCCTTTTCTTTTTCTTTTTTTGAGCAAAAAAAGAAAATTGTCCTTTTCTTCTTTGACAAAAAAGAAGTGGAGGCCATTGTTCACAGGTGGCAAGAACCAGTCCAAGCGACCACAACAGCAGATGAAGCGGACCACTCACTGACTTTCACTTCCGTTGGCATTGCAATATTGCATGCTGACCAGTCTCTTCATTCGTATTCGTGTTCAATACGTCGTCGTATTCCTTAATTGACTGTCGTTAATGCAATTTTGTCAATTATCGAATGCAGCCATGCACACAGTGATCGACCATGCACGCCGACCCCGATTCGTCTTTTTCTTCATTCTCCAGATTGACCATTGACCCTTGTTTTATTGTAAATTGTAATAGAGTGCCTTGGTCTTATATTACGGTAAAGGCTCCTAAAGCCATGGTCCGAGAATAATTGGGTAAATTGCTGGTTTGTTTTGTTTTTTGTGAATGTGATGAGATAGCCTCTCTAATCCTACGCGCCCTTTCTTTTTTACCTTTTTTTTTGGGAATAAAACTTCTTATTTTGTTTTAGGGTCAATTAAACTTTGCATCCATGTTGTTTGGGTCCAATAACGTATAGGTCCTTAACTTTCAAAATGTATCACTATTAAACTCAAACTTTCAAATTGTTGAAAATCAATACAATGTTGTCCCTTCGTTCAGTTGACCATCAAGTCAACCATTAAGCGCTTATGTGGCATAAGTGGGCCCACTTTATTTTGCTGCCCTGACCTTCCATTTAGGGATGACAAAATTCCCTGCCCCCGAAAATCCCCGTGGGGACCCGCCCCGATTAAGCGGGTATGGTAATACCATCCTCGTCCCCACCCCGCCCCGTATACCCGTTTAATAAAAATATTATATTATATAATTATATTTTAATTTATTATCTTAATTTTTGTTGCATATCTTTAAAATTTAATAGTGTTATTTTTATGATTTAGTGTTATTGTAATATAGTATAATGAATTTTAACATAAGCGCTTAACGGTTGACTTGAAACAAGGGACAACATTTCAAAGATTTGAAAATTTGAGTTTAACATTGATTCATTTGAAAGTTAGGGACCAATGTGTTTAGGTGCAAAGTGTAATTGACACTATTTTAGTACCTATAAGTATAACTCAAGTCAAATTTTTCACATCTTAAGTTGTGAAACAGTGAATCCTCAAGGTTTCTAGTATAATTTGTTGTTTTTTGTAATATAAAAAAGATTTAAGCTCTTGACATTGAGTTAGGAATAAGATAAATAAATGATTCAATTTTCTTCAAGATAACATAAAATTCATGTTTTGTATAATTTTAAACCAAGACAGAGTAATTTGGCGCCCATATTTTGACATGTTTTAGTTAACAGTACATTGGTGTATATTTCTGGTTAGAATAGGGTGGTTCTTGATTCATAAATGATGTGTATTGATAAGGATTGCCCTCTTTCTTTTTGATTTATGAATTTGCCATTGATTCTCAGCAAAAAAAAAACAATATATATATATATATATAAAGTTTTAATATGAGAATTTACACTATAATTTGTTAATATACTTTTGTAGTACATTTTTTTTATATAGTTTAATGGGTACAAGACTACAGCTTATACAGCTAAATGAAACATAATTTATTTTTTTCTTTTTTAAAAAGAAAATGAAAGATAGAGTGAGCAGTTGAGTGATAATAAAAAACATCATTGTAATTTGTATATTATCGGTTTAATAGTTTTTTGTTTTTTTTTACAATGTTAGAAAGATTCTATATTTGAGTTTCCTGACTTTCTTCTCCTCAAATTAAAGTTAAAAAGTAAAGTTATTGAGAAATAAGTGTAAACGAGCGAGATCATACACAATATTCCTTTTTATTTTTCTTCAAAAACCTATAGACGAAAAGTTTTCTAACATTTTCTTTAATGAAAAACTCAATTAGTGCACCAGAGGTAAAAAAGAAGAAGCTCTCAATTAAGATTCAATTAAACAAACTAAGGTGGTGGACCCTATCCCTTCATTCTTTTTGGTGTTATTTGTTTAGTTGATAGTGCTCTCAACCATCATTTTCACATATATCACACAAAAAGAATTCTTGATATTTTCTTTATTCACAGGTTTTTGTTTCTACATCTATAAACGAGGGATTACTAGAACAGCTTCCAAGTTTCAACAAAGAAAGAAATACCATTACATTTAAAGTAAATTTATATTTCTTAAGTGCAGAGTTCATCATTTTAAAAATGAGTAATATAGCATGTATTCTTGAGAAAGAAGCTTTATTGACAAATTTATACACATTTTATATTTAAATAAACTTGATATACTTTATAAACGATCATTCAAATGATGCTTGTGAGTGTTTGGGTGCTCTTGTTACACTCGATAAGTTACTGATTATCAATAACAAGTATGCTGTTAACTTACATTAACAATTACACAATTCTTTTCTTCTAACATTAGTGAATGTTTTTTTTTTCCTAGTTTTCAATTTGATTGACTAACAATTACAAATTGAGTGTGTAAACTCTAATGCCGAGTGTTTGAACACTGTTTGTGGACAAACCCACATGAATTTGACAACCAATCATGGATCGACACGTGGCAAGTCAGATCCAACCTCAGACTTTGACTTTTCAATAGTCAGACTTGGACCTCCATGTTGTCATGCCAGCTCGGCACAGTTTTACTGCTAGTTCGGATCGGCTCATCTCGGCGAATCTCCATATCCGATCCGACTTGATCTGAGGATCTACTAAGAATTGAGTGTTCATTTTTTCTTAGTTATCCCAGTTCGGTTCGGTTCGGCCCTTGGTGATCATCTTCTCAGACAAACGGATTATCGTCGGGTGGTGACTGCCATGTCATGTGTCGAGCCAGTCTGAACTAGTCCATCTATGTCCGATCCGAACGTAGCTATATTTTATACCCGCGTATATGATATCTATAATCGGTTCGGCTCGGATTTCACCGCCATTCTAGAAGATTGGAGTCAGGACGAACCGCTTCACTCAAATATCTCTGACATGGCTCTCTGACAGATGAGACATCCCAGCTCACAGTCATGACTATTAGGGCATCTCACTTGATCTTCCATCTTTGCATTCAATGCAGCATTGAATGTAAAGAAGGTGGGTAGCTGTGCATGCTACTATTCATGACCGAACGCATGGCCTCCTCTCAATCATTCACCCTCATGCAGGTAATTTACCTTTCACCATTTCCTTTGCCTATATAAGCTGACTTATGTACATAAAAATAGGCATCATCTAATACACAACTTCACTCACAAAAAGCCTATCAGAATATCCCCTAATTTATGAGAATAAACTCAAGAGATCTTACCTTGTTATTTCTCATTCTCCAAAGTTCATCACATGTTCTTTCTTGTCCTTACACAAACACCTCCAAATACACATCACTGACTTCATCATCGGAGCGTGTTTGGCTGGTATCACACAGGTCCATCTCCTTTGATTTTGTGTTCGTGCAGAAAGATCTCGAATCAACATCCACTTTATCATCCAGCAGAGCTTCTGATAAGCCAGATCATCCCTTCTAAGTTGTTGTATCTCTCTTACGAAAATTTGTATCAACAAACACAATATTGGAAACACTTTAATTCACTCGATCCAATGTCCTTTATTTTCTTATTTGTTTTTATTAATTATTTGCTTTAGTTTAATTGAAGAAATGACAAACCCGATCGAGGACAATCAATCTTTATAGTATCTTAAATATTTTAATTGCTCATATCATATATAAATAGAAGAGAAGTGCAATTTAAATTTCCATGAAAATTATTGTTTTCATGATCCTTCAACTTTGATTGGATTGTGTATACCCGTTACTCCATTAGTGATTGGCCAAATAAAAATTCATTTAATGAAAACAGAGAAACATAGCACTCCAAATTTACCATACCAAGAAAATGAAGTATAACAAAGAATAACAAAAAAAGAAAAGACAACCAATAACACGCGCTGAAGAACGCGGCTGGTGATTTCAACGCTCAAAGTCTTGAAAACCAATGAGAAATTCTGATGATGAAAGGACGAGTCACGAGTCCGATGACTCAGTTGCTCACACAGTCACAGAGGCTCGAGAAGAGAGAGAGAGCGTCACCATCCTTGAAAAGAAGTGTAGCGTAAAGAAGGAACACGCGTGGGTCCCACGTGTTGGGTCCACGTCCCCTCCTGGTGGGTCCCACTCGGACTCTCTCTCTCTCAGTCTCTCAAACTAAAGTGCGCAGTCCATACAAAAAAGCAAAAGCTGTAAACAAGCCTGTAATTACAACAACCAATATCGCTTAATAAAGCTCTAGTAGCTCCAGAGAGACCACAGAGAGTGACAGAGACAGAGTTCTAGAGAGAGAAAAGCTAGAGAGAGAGAGAGAGCGCTCTGTAGTCGCTTTGGCTCTCTGAAAAATTACAATAACAAAAAAAAAAGAAGAAAAACCCATCAACATTTTCGTTTATAGCTTCGGAAAACAAAAAAGTACTAGAGAGAGAGAGAGAGCTCTGTGAGAAACCCTAAATTTGAAGCTAACCCATTTCGAGTTTGTGGTGGGTTTACAGGATCGTCCGTACGAGTTCATATTCTGCTTCGTTTTGCTCTGGTGCGTTTGTCATTTTGGTTCTTCTCTGTTTGCAAGTTGGAATATTCCTCTGATTTCTCTCTCTCTCTCTCTCTCTCTCTCTCTCTCTTTTGGGAGAGGGGTGGGTTTCGAGATCTTTCTTTGCTCTCACTGTCTATGAATTTCACGTTCTTTTTCATTTTTATTTTTTTGAGAGAATTATTGGGTTGTTGAGAGTTTTGCTTGGGAGGGAAGGTTTTGCAATGAGAATGCCTTTGTTGAGTTTCTGGGTTTTGCTTTTTTGGTATTATATTTTGTTTCTTTTAAACTAATTTTTTTAATACGGTATATATATATATATATGTCTGTATATGTTCCATTTCTGTAATTGTAGTTGACTGTGAGTGAAGTTAGGAATTTGACGAGTCATTGATTGATTCTTAGTTTGCTTTGATCAGGTGGGGTTTATGGAAACTTCGCCAATTGGGGTTTCGTGATTGAAGGATTTTGTGGTTTCAGTCAATAATAGTGGGAAGGGTTAGTGAGAATATAGATTTATATGATGATATGTACTTACATGCTTTATAAACATCCCAAATTTGTTTGCTGTATTCACATTTCACATTTCATTCATTTATTTTGTTTGGGCTCAAATTTGTGCTTCTTTCTATCCTATTTAGGAGTGTAGGTCATATATTAGAGAAAGCAAATCAACACCAGGCATTTCAATTTCTTGTCCTAGCTGTAGATAGGCTTCTGGGTGCTTAATTTTTGAATGGTTCTCTATTGTTCTATAATATTTCTACTTCCAGTAGCCTACTGTTGAAGTAGGATGAGTAGTTCTTTCAAAGAAGTTTGTATGCTGTTTCTATTACGTACTGCTTTGTGGACTACCTACACATTAAGATCTGAGCATATATATGAAGTCCCTGGAGGCTAAATCGTGGTTTGATTTGCAGAGTTGTTTTGATTAGAAGATTTCTCAATGCGATGATACATAGTTATTGGATATGGAGAGGGTTCCAGAATCAAAGGTGCTTCCTGGGAAATTGCCCATTGTAGGTGAGATATCATATACACGTATGGCTTCAGCAAGAGTAGGGGGACACTTGTCAAATGTGCGCTCTGGTTTGGTAAGAGAAGATGTTGCATCAGCAAGAGACAGGGGTCATTTGTCCAATGGGCGCTTGGGTTTGGTGAGAGAAGAAATTGCATTTGCAAGAGAAGTGGTTCATTTATCAAATGTGCATTCTGTTTTAGTAAAAGATGGAAGATCTGATGCACGGGAATCTCATTCTTCAGAGTCACCTATACCTATAAGAATAAGGAAAGGAAAGGCCTCTTTTCCAGAAGAGGAAGAACTTATGTCTGGTGCTGTTACATTCAAGGGAAGTGAAGATTCATTTGAGGAAGGGGATCCTAGTTCTTTCTCTGGAGTTAGTCACCCTCCAGAACCTGTTGATATGGATTTAATGAAAGCAGTTTATGTACCAATTGGTCAGCATAAGTCTGAAGCTGGATGCTTGATGAAGAGCTTATCTATGAAAGGTCCTTTCATAGAAGATCTTTCGCTCCGGGTTCCTGCTAAGAAACCAAGCCCATCTGTTCTTTCCCCTGCAGAAAGCTTGGTTGAAGAACCCAACGACTTAGGTGCACTGTCTCCACCATTTTTGGTTCCTCATGCGTCACAAAATACAGATAATTCACTTCTTCCTCTAGATTCTGAGGAGAAGGAGTGCGTTTGGGATGCTTCTTTGCCTCCAAGTGGCAATGTAAGTCCGCTCAGTAGCATTGATAGTACTGGTGTTGTCACTGCTATGAGCATTGTCAATAGCTGCGCCAGTACATATCGGAGTGATGCAATCACAAGTGATGGCATGCTTAGTATGGAGAGAAACTGTGAAAGTACCAAAGGGAGTGTTAGAGGGGATTCACTTGAGAGTGCAAAAACTAGTGTTAGTCGAGCAAGTGATAGTAGTGGACTTAGTGATGACAGTAATTGGAGCAACATTACTGGTGCCAATAAGCCACACAAAGGAAATGATCCTAGGTGGAAGGCTATTCTTGCTATTCGAACTCGGGATGGGATTTTGGGAATGAGCCATTTTAGATTACTTAAACGCCTTGGTTGTGGTGATATTGGCAGTGTATATCTTTCAGAACTCAGTGGAACCCGTTGCTATTTTGCAATGAAAGTAATGGACAAGGCATCTCTTGCAAGCAGGAAGAAGTTGACTAGGGCTCAGACAGAAAGGGAGATTCTGCAACTGCTGGACCACCCATTTCTTCCAACTTTATATACACATTTTGAGACCGACAGATTCTCTTGTTTGGTCATGGAATATTGTCCAGGCGGTGATCTGCACACTCTGAGGCAACGACAACCTGGAAAACATTTCTCTGAGTATGCTGCAAGGTATGATCTTTATAGAAACGTCTCTCAGCTGTCTAGAGTATTTGAATGTTCTTTGTTTTGATCATGAAGGCCAGTAGGCCACCTCCTATCTATATCAATGTTAATCTTTCTATCTCTGTGTCAATTTTTTTCTTTTTGTGTTTATGATTTTGCCTTCCAGTGAGTTTTCCAATATGGTTTAATTGTTATGGTAAAGTAAAATATATTGGAAAATGAGCACTCAATCTGCCATGGGACTAAAATCTTTTTCCTAATTTCATGTGACTTAATTTTTTTACCTAAGCTTTCATATGCTTATCTTGACAAAACTGCTGCAGCTGCAACTTGTTTCTTACACATCATTTTGATTTAGGGACACAGTTTCATGTCTTTGATATTTTCTCATACTTTGAGGCATGGTGGTTTTGAAAAATACTATTCTATACTTTACACTAATACATTCTTAAGTTAATATGGTTAGTAGTTAGAAACACTTTCTCGATGGGCTTTTAGCCAGTGCAAATGTCGATTGGAAGGGCTGGATCTCCCTTCTCCTTCTAAATATAATACTTCTGTTTGCTGCTTTAGGCCATTTTCATAGTTACTTGAAGGGTCTTCACGTTATTTGCTTTCACCTGTCTGTTTTGGAAAACTAATTTTGTGAAATCCAAGTACTGTATAAAAATGATCAAAGTATCAGCAATAAAAAATTTAATGTAAAAAAGAAGCTGAACAAAATATTGTAGTATTAGGCTTTAGAAGCATGACTATTTATGCTTGGACTGGGTGCCTTTTGAATCCAAATAGTGTGTAGAAAAAATGATCAATGTTTCAACAATAAATAACGTAATGCGTACAAGAAGCTGAACAGAATATCAGAGTTTTGGGCCTTGGAATTTGGCCATAGATACCTTGTGCATTCAATTTACATAATTTTTCTACTACCTTGACCTGGCAATGTCTTGGAAGTTGGAACATTCATTTGAATATGTTGCCTTTTCCCCCCTTTGGAAGTTCTACTATAATTTGAAATGTTGTTACTGCCTTGGAGAAAGTCTTTCTTTGAAACCAGAGAACACCGATAAAACCATATTAAAATTTGTATTCCTTGCTCATGCAGATTCTATGCTGCGGAAGTTCTGTTGGCACTAGAGTATCTACACATGCTTGGAGTTGTCTACAGGGACTTGAAACCTGAAAATGTGCTTGTCCGTGATGATGGCCACATAATGCTCTCAGACTTTGATCTTTCCCTGAGATGCGCTGTTTCACCAACCCTGATAAGAACTTCATTTGACTCTGATCCTTCAAAACGAGGAGCAGGGGGTGCATTTTGCGTCCAGCCTGCATGTATTGAGCCCTCATCAGTATGCATTCAGCCTGCTTGTTTTATCCCCAGGATCTTCCCTCAGAAAAGCAAGAAGAACCGAAAACCTCGAGCTGAGCCTGGGTTTGCCACCAATGCACTTCCCGAGCTTGTTGCGGAGCCTACTCAAGCTCGGTCTATGTCCTTTGTTGGAACCCATGAATACCTAGCCCCTGAAATTATTAAAGGAGAAGGCCATGGTAGTGCAGTTGATTGGTGGACGTTTGGTATATTCTTGCATGAATTACTGTATGGTAAAACCCCTTTCAAAGGCTCAGGAAACCGTGCTACACTGTTCAATGTGGTGGGGCAGCAACTCAGATTCCCAGAATCACCAGCAACTAGTTATGCGAGCCGTGATTTAATCCGGGGATTGCTGGTCAAGGAGCCACAGCACCGGCTTGGGGTGAAAAGGGGTGCAACTGAGATCAAACAGCATCCCTTCTTTGAAGGTGTTAACTGGGCTCTGATACGATGCAGCACACCACCAGAAGTACCAAGACCAATGGAGGCTGAGCTGCCAGGGAAATTTGGGGCAGTTGACACTGTTGGTGTCGGAAGCAACAGTAAAAGGATGGTAGGGGCAGACGTGAAGTCTGGGGGTAAATATCTAGACTTCGAGTTCTTTTAGTTTGGATAACAGGATTCTTGTGCTGTCTTGTATTAGTACCCATCATTTAATCCTAAAAGAGTATGCCTAATTTACTCTGTTCTGCTAATGAACTTGAGCTTACCTCATAAAAGAAAATCCCATTTTAGTGGGAAAACTGCTTAGTAAAACTCATATAGATAGCCTTCACCTGGTTCCTTCATGGTCCCTTTTAAAAAGTTATTTGGATGATGCCAAATTTAGTGTATCAAGTAGAGACCTCGTTATCTTGTCAGAGCTAATATTGTTACTTGCTATTTAAAGAGAATTTCTATCTTTATCCTTTGTTTTCTTTTGCAAATAGTTTGTTATTTCAAGTTGCAGGAAATGTAAATAAAAATGTCACACATTGCTTATTGCCTTATTGGCTTAGAAGTTAGAACCTGCTGTGTTGGAAACTTGGGAAATAGGAACTTTTCTTATCAATTTCATTTTATGTTTCCGGGATGTAACATCATATGAAGCAACCAAAAGTGCAATGCTGAAAGGATTAAGGTCCAATATTGCCATTGACTGTGAGATAATACATTATCCATTACAGACATGGACAGGTTGAATGTTTTTTTTTTTTTTTGGCCAAGGGACAGGTTGAATGTTAAAGATACCAAACTCAGTGTGTATTGACACATATATTAATAGACACCAGAGTAACAATGAAACAAATGTGCTTGGTGAGGTCCGAAAATTAAGATGGACAACATTACTATGCAGTCTATGCCTACAAAAATAAAATATCTCCGGGCACAAACATAAATAAAATAAGAGGATTGCAAATTAAAGTAAAGCACGACTGCCCCAGTGGATTAAGAAAAGTTAAGAATGTGTCCCCAAAAAGAGAGAGAGCATATCCTATAATCCTAAGATGAATATTCTCTTTAATTCTAAAAGTTGCTGTAATTATCAATTCAAATTGAGGTCCACTATTATCTTTTGATGATCCATTTATTTCGTCATGATGATTTGTGATACAAGTATACAACTTAAGATGCATAAATATATACATATATCTTGTTATAAGCAATTTTTGAAAAACTAATAGTAATTCTATAATTGGTCTGAATAAGCATGTATAGCTTTATTAGATATTTAATCCAACCAAGTGCTAAACAAGTTCTAGCTCTGGTTCTTCTTCTTGCAGCTTTGGTGGGTCCGTTCTAATTGTTATGCCTTTGAATCGGATGTCCCCCTTCGGCTTTGAATGTCATGTTATACCTCTGGGCCACAAGCTGATCTCCCTCATTCTCATACAACTCACAGTAGAAATTCATATCATATAAACAAATCTAACGGTAATTTATAAATTTAAACTATATTTTTAAAAATGTAAACTCGCCGATGTAAGTGGCAAAAAAGTGTTCATATATCATACAAATCTGTACAATCGAATTTTCATTTTCATTTTCATTGAACACCTTTTGGACTCTTGGCCACCTTGTCATATTTGTTTATCATGAGCCATCTACTCTTCTCATGAAGCATAATGATCCTCGAAAGAAATTAACATTTTGGTGATGACTCTGTCATGCCAAATTACGCCTGATCTAAATTCCTTTCTCATTTGGTTCCATACCAGTGAGATCAGAGATGTACATGCCAAGTTGAAACCCTTTTTCATGTTGATCAAAATTAGATTGGATTATTTATAAAATAAAAAACTCAATGGCTGTCAATGATCATTTCCTTTGATGAAACTAGGAAGCATTTTCATTTTTTTGCTTTGGAGTAGAAAATGTTACATGTGACTAGCATAACGTACAACCTTTACAAACATTAATACAATCTTGAATGCATATACTTGCTTTGATTAATATATATATATATATATGACAATTTTTCTTTTCATCTCTGAAGAAAACTATAGTGGAGTTTTCAGTCCCAACTGTACAGTACTACTGAAGTAGCCAAATGATATGGGCCTTCAGAACTACTGCAGATTCCATGAAATGATTAAATTTTAAATTTTTTTAATCATTGTAACTAATCAATTAATCAACACAACTGTTTATTTGGTAGGATTTATATGACTGTAAGCAAATAAATCAGAGGCATCAGTCAGATTCTGTACTACCAAATATACTAATATAGTGTTGATTTACATGATGTCAGTGTAGATCCTAATTTGCAGCCGGCTTAGTCAACTGTCTGGATTGGAAACAGTCCAAATGCCCTACTGAATCTTATCTTAATTAATATATAATCAGAGGCTACATGTGATTAATAGTAAAATTAAGCAATGGAAAAAGAGATTCACTGGTGACTTCTGTCTGATTTGATTAAAATCAAATGAATGTTATTTGAGGATAAATGTATCCATTTGAATCCTAGATAATTTTCAATCTCCTTTATTATTTATTATTTCTTGGTCTTACTTTGGTTTTTGGTTTTTATTTTGGAAACTATGTGATAGCAGCAGTTAGAAGTTGAAGGCAGCGTAGTTAGACAGAAAATCTTTGACAACTCATGCAAAAGTGGTATTAAACATCAAATTTGGTGACGAAAGTTGATCAACAGATGGCTTAATCATAGCAATTTCCTCTAAAAATTATAGTCTGAATCTCACTTTTCCCCTTCATTTTCATTTTGACTCGTGCTATTCCTAGACTTTTATCCAAGTGTTAAAAAGAAATGCTTAAGGGACTTAAAATGAGAGAGTATATTCAAGAATTGGATTTAATACAATTGTTGAAACCGAATGAATCCAACCATTGAATGCACTGTCCCTCATTTGTCCTTTATTTTAAGTCCCTTAGATTAACACTTCCGAATTTTAAATATCTCATGCCGGCAAGTCTATGATGTTTTCCTTTATGTTTGCTTAAGCTGCGACGTGATGATTTTGTGAAAGTCATTTTGGTAAGAAGAAAGAAAGGAACCTGCAATTCCCTCAAATCTCGCTCCTCTCTTCTTTGAGGACGAAAATGGTAATGGTGAGCTTATTTGTATTACCATGAAAGGAAAACAAAAGAAGCAAAGCACGTGCGTATATTTATTCGTATGTTGAAAACAGCGAAGCTCGGGTTACAACAATCTAAGCAGTTTCCTGTACAGACATTTTCTTTCCTCCCAAGAAACAAAAAGGAGTGCAAAATCACAAAATTCCATAATATATACATGTTGAAACCCCCAAAAGAATACTAACAACAATATGAGCCCACCGCCAAAAAATCCCAGCTCTAATAAACTCCAATTTACCACAAAAACGAAGGCATCAAAATTATGTATCCATCTATTTGATGGCGTAGGAAACAGTACAAACTGACTCAAGTGCCTCTGTAAATAACCCAGAAAAACTGGTCAGTGCCTGAAAAACCCCTGGCAAGCCTGTTTGAAGATTGTTTAGTGTCATGGCTCTCGTCACCTCCACTGCCTTTGAATGCTTCATCATCTCATCTTCAACCCGCCTCTGGCAGGATGCAAGTTCATTTTTCTTCTCAGCAAGTGGGTCTCGAGCATCCAAGAGTTGTCCGTTGTCAGGTCCTGAATCAGGAAGCCCGATACCAACCATGGAGTAGGAGTGGTAGAACTTCTTTTCAATGTTCCGGAGAGAAGAAGCTTTTTTCTCAAGCTCCTTCGATGCAGTTTCAGTGCGTTTTTTGATCTTGAGCTCTTCACTCTGTTTTACAGAGATTACATGGACAACATTGATAAAGCTCTTGATGGCCTCGGAAGCCACTGTGTCAGGGACACGTTCAAGTGCAAGCTTCCACTCATCACAGAAGGAGTATACTTCAGAAAGTTCCCTGTTGCCATTCAAGGTGTCATTGGTTACAGGAAGAAGGGTGAGCTTGAACCAAGCATGAACAGATCGGATGAAGTCCCGTTTGAACTTTATTAAGCGGCAGAAACTGGAGTGCCAGGCAGAGACAGCTGATTCAAGGTCACGGGTTGCCTGCCGGTGCAGTTCTGTGGTTGAGTCACCCTTGGCGGACAGGTTCACAAGTCCCTTAACCTGTTGTACAATGTTGTTCTGGACTTCATGGTACTGGTGCATTGATCTCCACATGTACATAAACCTGCACTCAGTATATCCAGCACATAAATGGACATTTCGAATTCAGGTCACCGCTAAGGTATCACATGATCATATGAACTAGCCATTATTTGGTAAAACCATCTCATTGTATGAATTCAACTACTGCATTCTACAACTCCACAAATATGTCGGTAACAATGCACTGATAAGGTTTTCATGAAAAGTTCATCTGCTAAAGTTAATAATTTTCAACTCCACCTTAGATTGTCCTTGTTTTTATACTTCTGTACCAGGGCTGAATGCCTATGCCTCTTTTCAGTCAATGTAATTACTAGAAAGAAAAATTTATAATGTCCAAGTCTGAGCTTTATTATTAACAGAGCACCTAACACATAAAATTTACCTACCCTCATCTCATTCATTTCTTTTAGCATAAAGTTTTAAGGCAAACTGCACAGAGAGCAATAAGTATGTCCACCTCGAGCTAAAGTAAATACAGAACCAAGACTACAATCTGCGCTATAGCTGCACAATTTGAGTCCATTGAAACCCTATTTAATTCCACTCGGAAGAGTAGGGGTACTTCTAGTAAGTCCTGAAGTTCCCAATAGTTTGGTCTTTGGGCCAGTAACTTGATTATTTTTTTATATATTTATATATATATATATATATATATTCATTTGTTTACTTCTTTATTGCTGCCATTATTACTGTAACTATTCTGACACTGTTAGATAATTTGTGTTTTAGTTCAAAAGGATTATTAGGTAGCTGGAAGCTACCATGGCCAATGGACCCACACGTGAGAAAATATGGATATTAGCAGCGTACAGTGGCACTACGTAGAACCTATTGGTAATTTATGTTAAACCAGATCCCACAAACATCATGATGCTTACATTTTCACTTTATCATAATGACACCAATTGATATACAATCAAAGTTCGAAGCAATAATAATGTTCTTGACTTAGTTAAGAAATGGATCCAGATACAGACAAAGGAGGGTCATATCATAGTTAAAGTCCAATGTACCTAACTCCCTCCCCCCTATAATAACTGTTCCCAAAAGGGTCTGCAGATCAGAGGAAACATAACCACCGGAGAATCATTTTTCAGTTTTGGGGCCACTGTCTAAATTTTAAGAGGTAGCCAGCAATTAGGACAGTCCAGGACAAGGCACATGTGGTTACAGAGGGGAAGAAGCAAGTGGCACGACAGAGCAGTGACTCATAATGTTTTCAACTACCAAGTCAAAAGGCCAATGATGTACACTAGCGTTTTTCACATGAGGGAATATCCTTTTTTTTTTTTTTACGAGACATGAGAGAATATTAAATATGCTACATTAAGTACACCATATTGTGATAATTCTCTAATATATGTTTTGAAAGATTCACTGCTCGAAATCTCAACCATGTAGTTTGTGCTTTCTTTTGGGCACACACTAACATGTGATATCCTAGAGGCAAGCACTAAATAACATGATTTCAGATTATGAAAACTGGTCACTAGTTGAATGACTTATTGCAAACAACTGAATCACATAGAAGTTAAATTTATTTTCCAACTACTTACCATTATTTTGAAAAAAAAAACAAAAAAAAACAAAAAAATGGGAAAAAAGGATCTTACTAAACCAAACGGAACTATTATAGATATCAGTGTTTCATCCTTGCAAAGCGGATTTTTGCATAATGCATATATCTCATGGTTTGTGCATAAGAATTAAGAAGAATTATCTTATTAACTTAATCAAAAGGGAGGATGCTTACCCATGGCACAGTTCAACAAGCTGAGGCACAAGATCAGAGTCTCTAAGATTAATGATGGCAGCTGAGGTGGTTGTGACGGCCTCAGATGTGACCTGAATCAGTGATTGCAGCCTCTTTATCGAAGCCTTTGTCTTGTCTAACTTGGTTTCGTCCTCCCCCTTGTACTCCTGATTTTGCAGCGCGGACAACTTCTTCTCATGTTCAATCTTGACACCTTCTCTGGCCTAAAAGTCATCAACAATTTATTGCCTGCATCAGTGCTTACCAATTTGAAACCACAGGGTTTCCATAAATGCAACAGTTATTTTCAAATCCAACCCGGGCAAATGACCCTCAACCCAATCATTTGCTGCAACTCCATGTTTACCACTCAATTCTAGAAATTACCATATTTCCACAGCAACACCCTGCTAGGTCAATTCCCATATATTTGCACTAAAAAGGCATGAATAGTTGAAGGTGCATCCATATTAACAAAAATTCAAGATATTGCAAACAAAGAAAATGACAGAAGATGCATATTTTCTCCTAGTGAAAAGCCCTTCTTTAATAAAAAGTGTTCATAAATGTAATAATAGACATAGCAAAGGATAAAGAAGCTAGCTATAACAGTGAGGATGTCAATATTTGGCAGCCAATAATGCAGTAGATTTTTTTTTTTTTTTCCAGGTACCAAAAAGTGCATCCACTTTCTTTATCAAAGGAGTGTAGTAGCCTACAAAGACAGGTCGGTCTATTTAAGCATGGTTTCATTAACTAACAAATGCAGGTTGTCCTTGTCAATCTCACAGGCTGTCAAGGGGTGGTGGGGGGCATATGAGTCATTTTCACCAACAATACAAAATTTACTTAATTGCTGCCAAAAGGGCAAAAGGTACAAAGACTGACAGCCGTCCAAATCACAGCTATATCCAAAAAGATACCCCCGGAAAAAACTTCGGTTTATTTTACTCCCATCACCGAACATGGGCATTTTCGTCAATATGGTCTTTTGGTCAAAAACTTCGGAGGACTTACGCTACCAAGTACCAACACTGGCATTGATGGGTACCCTTCTGTCTTAAGTAGTTAAGTCTAACTAGATTTATTTAATAAAACAAACAGAATGATTTAATTAACTAATGAAAATTAGAAAGAGGGAATGAATGAATTACCTTCACTTCCTCGTAGAGCTTCTTCTCCCAAGCCAAAAGGCGTTCGAACGTGGAGCAGAGGCTTTTCGAACCGGCCGATTCTTGGAGCGAACCGGTGTCGAGCCGGTACTTAACCGCCAGTGGCGGTTTTGAGGTCCAACTCGAGCTCAAGTTGCTCAGCACACTACTGGAGTGGTAGACTGTCTCTGTAAAATTACACCCACTATAGAAGTTAATTTCTTTTTAAACGAAATTCAAAACCCAAATGTAAAATGCAGGAAAGTTGTATGAAACAAAATCATCCTCAAATGTCATAAATTTTCCATGTAATTTGATAAAAAGAACCAAACCCAATTCCCAAATGAATTAAATGATGATCCCATTCCCTACTTTTTTAAAAAAGTTTGAACTTTTCCCACAAATTTTCCCTGCAACCAAACATATTCAAAAACCAGTCCCAAAGAAAAAAAAACATACTCTTGAGTTGCCTGAAGCTCCGATCGAGCTGGGCCCTGCCAGTCTCGAGCATCTCCGAGACCTGGTCTCCAGCCATGGCGGCCTTGTCGAAATTCTCCTTAATCGCCTCCACAATCTCCTTCAAGTCCCTGTGCCTCACCACCATCTTCATGTTCATGTTGGAGATCTCACTGCTTCTATAAGTACTCCCCCCCTCCGACCCCTCCGACTTGCTCGCACTCCTCGCCGCATACTTGGGCTGCTGCTGAGTCTGAACCGGCGGAGCCACCGATTCGGCCCGGTTCGACTGCTCGAAATTGGACCGGGTACCCATCTCGGATCTCGAGTCCCTGTCATCATCATCTTCATCGTCTGACGAGCTCGTGGTGCTGTAATGGTCATGGTCATGGTCGCCCCACTCACTGCACTGGACCTCCTCTCTCTCAGACTGAGCATACTCGTGGTGCTTTTTCTGGTGGTGGGTGTTTTGGGTTTGGGATTTTGCGTTGTTGACGAAGAAATCGTACTCTGATCTCTCGGTTTCGGTTTCAGCTTCTTCGGCCTCGGTCTCTGTATTATTTTCGAAATCGTCTTCTGCGTTTTGATGGTGGGATTGTTTGGAACGAGCTCGCTGGTTGAAGAACTCGGAGTCGGGCGGCGATGGAGGGTAGAAATTCTCCCAGTTCCACATCGACGACGCCTGCGACGGCGTTTCGGAGTAGGTCGAATTCGCTTGAAAAGCCGTTGGAAATGGAAACCCATCTGTGAAATTCGATTTCTGGCTCTGCGGAGACGAAGACGGGCTGGATTCCGATAATATATGCGGCAGTTTCGGCTTTTGCGGCGGCGGAGGCCTTCGGCGGCGATGGGACAGGTGGCGAGCAGAGGCGGAAGAAGAAGAGGATAGAATGTGGGGGAGCTTGGAGCTGGCGAGGGTGGGGGACAGTGGCGGTGGCGATCGGTGGAGGGAGGAGGGTGCGGGAGATGGTGGGACACGTGGCGGGATGGTGTTGGTGGGTGAGGAGATGGAGGGAGGTGGTGGGGGGTGTAGGAAGACGGCGGGGGTCTGGTCGGAGATGGAGAGGGGTTCGAAGGCGGCGAAGGAGACGAGGACGGAGCCGGTGAGCCGGAGGGAGCGGCAGTAGTCGGCGTGAGCCGCCGCTAAGTGGTGGCGCGCGAAGACTGCGTCTTTCATCAGGCGGCGCCGCTCTTTGCACCGCCGCACTGTGTCCTCGTTGTCCAACTTCGACGCTGCACAACCCATGATTATCAGAATGATAATAATGAAAATTAGAAAAAATGAGGAGAAGAAAATCGGAACCCAAGTGGGTGTGGTGGTGGTGGTGGTGGTGGTGGTGGTTTGAGCTGTGTGTGTGTGTGTGTGTGTGAAAAGAGAGAGTGGAGCGGTGAGAGTGAGAAAGGAGAAGAAGTTATAGTGGTTAAACTTTGGACTGTTGTCTGTAGCCTGTTGGGGACTACCTGTGCTTTTTTATTTTTTTTATTTTTTATGAAATTTATACGGGATTTATTTATTTATTTATTTTTATGAAAGAGTATATCTGTATATATATAAAAAAAAAGTGGGCTCTTTATTACAAAAGGGAAAGTGGTCTTTTAGTAATGTAAATGCAGGAGATGTTCTCTTATAGAAAGTGTTAGAATATAAAACAGTCCTAAACTCACATCCAACTGCTTAAATTTTTTGGAGCAATTTTGTAAAAAAAGTTAGAAAATAGAAATATTGTAAGCCCAGGAATTTTAACATGTTATTAAGATGAATAATTCATTCACGTATTAGGCTTAATTTGACTACATGTAAGTATAATGTGGAGAATATAAATACCAACATTTGTCATTTGAAATGTTATGTTGTAAATAAAATTATAAACTTCTTCATTTATTGTTAATTAATTTCAAATGTGATATTTATCATATTTTGGCTTTAACATAATATCAGAGCACGAGATTTTGAATTTGAAACCCGACAACTACATCTTCCCAATCCAATATAAGTCTGATAGCCAACAGAGCATTGATCAAAAGAATTTTTCTTTTTTAATTAGTAATTAAAATTGAAAATCTGAAAGTATAACGTGAAAAACATTTAACAAGAATTAGATCCCAAAAGTTCAAATGGCAGACTGGCAGTGCTAAACTTGGTTTTTAATTATAATTTGTGGAAATGTTTGTTTTGTTGATTAGTTTAACAATAATGTTAGTTGTCCTATATTTTTTTTTTATATTTGTATTTCACTTAATGTGTCATTACTTTACTGGAAAAATATATATTTTTTTTTAAGTTTTATTTTTAATTTTTAGTGTTTAATGTATGAATACCATGTAAAATGATATGAAATTGTGGTATAAAAATGTGACAAGTATAGTATTACTGTTAATTGAATGAGTGGTGTAGAAGGCTGGCTTTTGGTGCTTTTGCAGGGTCATCGGGGCTTGGGGGTTTGGAAGATGAAGACAGAGTGGATCTTCACCAAATTGTGTGGGCCCATTTGAGTTGATTATTGAGTCCAAGTGAGTCACTACCAGTGGCATGTTCTATTGGCTTGGTGTTGGACTTTATTACTAAATTGTGAACTCTTCCAATTTCGTAAACTCAATGGCATAAAATTTTCTTCGTACTTAAATGCAAAGCTATCTTGTATTTGCTTAAATGATGCACTTGCTACTTAAAATTATCTTTAATTTGGTACTTACAGCTCATTTGGTATTAGAAATGAATGAAATTGATTATAATTCGAACGGTGTCGCACTACTAATTTGAACAATTATAGAAATGTCCTTTCATTTTTATGAGTGGTTGTTTTAGCTGATCAATTTTTCTATTTTTGTTTTCTATGTAGTATAAAATATATTACTTTAGCTTGGAAAGTAGGATTTAGGACTTTAGTTTAAGGCATTTGCCCTAGGTTTAAGGCATTAGTCCTAGGATTAAGAACCTAAAACATAACCCTAAGCCCTATACTCAATTATTAAAAACATAAAGAAAAGCATGTATAAATAAGATGAAAATAAATGAAGAGTCGCTCGAGCAACTGGAACATTTCTTATATAAATGGATATCACGTTTGAGTTCTAAGATGAATCTTTTAAGTTTTTCATATTATTATTTTTTGGAAAAAAAGTTTTGGCTATTGAAATTTAATCCACCATTTTATGCTTATAAAAAAATTTGTGCACATTATCTTTATTCGTATAGGAGAATTGCTCACTGCTTGAAGTAGGATTGCTGTTGGTAAGTCTTCAGACTTCAATAAATGTTTTTTGTTTTGGCCGCATCAATAGATGTCTTAAATACATTCATTAAATTTTGTTTAGGTCAAAAATTGGGATTCTTTTATTGCTTTAATTATAACCCCTACATTTCTAATAAATGATTTAGATCCAAGGGTTTAAATTTCGAAGTTTTCGGCGAAATTTCGCCGAAAATTTCGTTTTTTAGGGGTTCCGAAATTTTAACACGGATTCGACTAAATTTCGGAAAGTTTCGGCGAAATATTCGAAATTTCGCCGAAATTTCGCCGAAATTTCGAGCGAAATTTCGAATGACCCGCAAGCAAATTTTTTTGAATTGGATCGAAATTTCGCCGAAATTTCGACGAAATTTATCGAAATTTCGTCGAAATTTCGATCCAAAACCCAGCCTTTCACTGTAACAGTACCGAGCTCAAAATCTCAAATACGGAAATACCCATCTAACCCTCGCTCAAATACACAGCCTAACCCTAAATCCCTCAGTCCTCACTGCCTCACATAGTCACATTCTCACAATCTCACAAATTCACAAATCCCTAAATCCCTCACCTGCACAGTCGTCGGCGGCTCGGCGCACACCTTCGATCTCAAACCCGATCTGCCGCATCCTCCGTCTTCTCGGCTCTCTCTCGCCTCGCAGTCGTCTGTTACAGCGCCGTCGTCTCTCTCGCCTCGCAGTCGTCTGTTTCTGTCGGCGGCTCGGCGCACACCTGCACAGTCGTCTTCTCCGTCTTGCAGCGCCGTTCTCGACGTATCCGGCCCCTTCGAAGCCTCCGGCCACCTCGAAGCCCCCGGCGTTTCTCGAAGCTTAGCCCCCTGCCCCCCTGAAATTTCTGAAATCGGTTTGTGCCTTTGTGGTGGCTAACTGGCTAAGTCTCAATCTCTCTCAAGTCTTTGACTCTTTGACTCACAGCTTTGTGCGAAGTCTCGTGTGTGTGTGAGTAGTTGTGTATTTGAGACTTTGAGTAATAGATATTACTATAATATTAGACAGTCAAAATATCTAAAACTCTAAATTGATCTATATGATTATAATTTATATCTGAGTATATGTATATCTAAATTGATTTGAGTATATCTAAGTATATCTAACATCAATTAATCAATATCATATTTTAGGTTTATATGTAAATTATATTGATCTTGGGTTGATTTATATAGATTTGGAATTAATTGTATAATTTTGGGTTGATTTTGATTTGTATAATTATATGATTTTGGGTTAATTTTGAATCTTTAATTGTATAATTTTGGAATTGATTGTATAATTTTAGGTTGATTTTGATTTGTATGATTTGTGTAATTTGTATGATATATAAATATTGATATGGAAGTTGAAAGTGGTGATATGATATGATATGGAATTGGAATTGGTATGATTTGTTAATAATTAATATGGAATTTGTATGATTTGTTAATAGCATCTAATATGTATCATGTATTGGATTTGCCGAATTGGTAATTTAAAATTAGTGAAATTAATATGGAGTTGGTAATAAATTAATAATTAATATGAAATTAGTAATATGGAAATGAAATTGGTAATATGATATGAAATTACAAATTAGTAATATGGAAATATGGAATTGCCAATTGGTAATATGAATATGATATGAAATTACTAATTAGTAATAAGTTAATAACTAATATGATATTAATTTCTTGGTATACTGATATGATATTAACATGGAATTTAATTGTTATTGTTATTGTGTTACTGTGTATGTCTTTTTGTTATTAGGAATTTAGGATTCAATGGCCAGTGGAGGGAGATCACGTGATCCAGCTTGGGATCATGCCGATCCATTACCAGGTAGCAGACAAGGTTCAGTATGCAAATATTGTGGCCTTGTAATGAAGGGTGCTGGAGTGACACGATTAAAATACCACCTTAGTGGTTTGGATCCTGGACACAATGTGCAACGATGCAATAGTGTCCCACCAGAAGTGAGACAATTCATCATTGCAGGGATGCAACACAAACAACACCAAAAAAGCAAAAAAATACAAAGGATGGAAGAGATCAGAGAAGAGCTTCGAGGACAAAGTCAGATTGAGCTGAGTGATGATGAAGATGATGATGATGAAGATCATAATGATGATATGGGGCCTCAAGAGCGAAGAGAATTTCGATCTGCACTTCGAGCCTCTAGAGCAGCAGAATGGGAGAGAGAACACTCACATAAAGTCCCAAATAGGGGACAAGGTTCTGGGTCTAGTAGTGGTGCACAGATGCAAAGAGCATCAAGCATGAGGGAATCACGAGATTCACGACCAACACCTCCAGTGGCACCAAGCTTGTACAAGGCAGCTCAAGCACGCCAAAAGAGTGTTAAAAATCTCTTTTCTGGAGGGTCAATCAAAGATGGGATGCAACGCTTGATCAGCAAGTTCTTCATATATGAAAATGTTCCTCCTTCAAAAGCAGCATCTCATCATTTCAAAAATTTGGTGATAGGATGTCAACAGGCAGGAGTAGGAGTGGAACCTCCAACACCCTATCAGATACGCACCGGATTTTTGGACCAGGAGTTTCAAGAAATGCAAGAGCATGTTAACAAATTGAAGACTGATTGGGCAACTTATGGTTGCACAATCATGTGCGATGGTTGGACAGGTCCAACCAAACTGTCTATCATTAACTTCATGGCCTACTCAAGAGGGAAGTCGGTATTCCTTAAGTCCGTTGATTCTTCAGATTGCATAAAGGATCATAAATATATTTATGGGCTACTGAAGGATGTAATCACGGAGGTTGGAGAGGAGAATGTTGTTCAAGTTGTGACCGACAATGGTTCCGCATTTGTCAAAGCAGGTAAGAAGTTAATGAACAAATACAATGTGTACTGGACGTCGTGTGCAGCACATTGCATTGATCTAATGTTTGAAGAGATGGGGAAGAAAGAGCAGGTTGCTAATGTGATTAAAAAAGCCAGAATGATCACGAATTATATTTACAACCATAACTGGTTGTTGGCAAAGATGCGAGAGATCACGAAGGGAGATATTGTTCGTCCTGGTGCCACCCGATTTGCTACAAACTATATTGCATTGGATAGTTTGTATGGTAAGATGATGGGGCTGAAGCAATTGTTCACCAGTGATGATTGGGGTCGTAGCAATTTCCGGCGTTCAGATGCAGGCATCACCGTTGAAAATATAGTTCTTGATCACTCTTTTTGGCAACAGGTGCATAAGGTGTGCGGTCTGTTTGAACCTCTCTACGTAGTTTTACGTATTGTGGACACAGAAGTGTATCCTACAATGGGATCCATTTATGAGTTAATGCGTGTCGTGAAGGAAGAACTAGAAAAAAAACAGGGTGCACGGTGGGTAATAAAAATCATCAATGATCGATGGTTTAAAACGTTACAACACGATTTGCACGCAGCAGGTAACCCAATAATTTATTTGTTATTTTGGTTCCGCATTTTTTTTAATTGATTTAGCTTTCAATTAATGAACTAAATTACTAATTATATATTTCTATATTTACTTGATGCATGATTGCAGCCTATTATTTGAATCCTCGCTATCAGTATAGACCTGGCGTTGGAGATGATGGTGAACTTATTCGGGCTGTGCACAACGTATTCTCCAAATTGGATCCCGATTCACCACAAGTTGGCCAATTTGGAAATGAGGTAAAAATAATTTGCCATAAGGCCCATAAGAATCCTTACGAAAAATATTAATACTTTATAGAATTTGATTGTCTTAAATTATATATTTGATTGATATTGTATAATTTGTATTGTATTTGTATCTAGTTAACTTATTTTAAAGATGCCCGGAAAATGTTCGGAGAGCGAGCTGCAAAGGCCGCTAGATCACGAATGTCTCCTAGTGAGTATACATCTTACTTGTATTAGTTAGATTAACTTAATTATTTATTTTTATAGTTACACTTACACAAACAAATTTTTCATTTCAGGTGAATGGTGGATCATGTATGGGAGTGATGCGCCTACTGTGAGGAAGTTAGCCATCAAAGTTTTATCACAAACGGCGTCATCATCAGCTTGCGAAAGAAACTGGAGCACTTTCGCACTCATACACACCAAACAACGAAACAGGCTCTCATATAGTAGGTTAGAAAAAATGGTATATTGCTACTATAATATGAGGCTTGCACTTCGAGATAAGAAAGCAGAGGAGGATCGCGTTGATGAATATGATCCGCTGGATATATATGATGCTGCTATAGGGGATGATGATGTGGAGGAAAACCAGCTTTATCAGTGGATTAGGCCCCTCCATTTAGATGATGATGCAGGCAATCCAGACCCTGATATTGCAGCTCAAGCACGTCAGGAAGGTATCAATGTGGACAGAGTTCTAAATGAGGAGGTGAGCCCTACTACAAGTTTGAATGACCTTATGCAAACAAGGTCGACACATCGTACTGAGCCAGTTCCCACTAATCCTTCTCGATCAGGCAACTCTAGCACAAGATCGGGCACTCCTACCAACAGTGGAGGTAGAGGTAGTGGTGGTGGTAGAGGTAGTGGTGGTGGTGGTGGTGGAAATGAAGATGTCACTGGACATTCTCAAGAGTATATGAGCCCATTTTCTGTCGAAGCACACTATACACATGCAACACAAGATGAGGATCATGGGAGTAGGCGTGCCGGACCAGGAATTGGTGCCATAGGAAAAGACTATAGTCGCAGACAAAGAGGTCATGAGAGTTTGGCACAAGAAGAAGAGGATTCATTATCCACCACTTTTGGCTCTATGGGGGTAGGAAGTGACAATTACAATTATGGACAAAACCCTCCAATATTCTACCCACCACATCTGCATTACTTGGTTGAGTCTGATAGTAACTCATTGGCACAACAAGAGACAACCTCTTCAAATGAGTATGCTTATGGGCAAATTCAACCACAACAGGTTCCTGATCCATATGGTTGGCATGTTGGCAATTACATGCAAAATTATGCTGGAGAAGTATCTTGGGATGATTATTCTTCACAGTACACCTACTCTGGACATGATGATACTGAAGACAGCGGAAATTTTGAACCTCCTAGAAACTCTATGTGGTATTGATTACTTTTGTAATTCATGTGGCAATATTATAGTAAAAATAAAATTGAGGTGTTATTGAAGTAATTATTAATTAGTGAAGCATTTTTTTAACAGTATTTGCCTCCAGCGCGCATTATATTCATCATATATCACATGAAACCTACCATATAATTTGGTTTTTTTCAATGTTTTTTATCAATGTAGTAGATAATATGTTAAATAAACATATTGTGAAGTTTCATTCAAAATTTCCGTATTTTGATAATAATTTCCATCGTTTCCGTCGAATTTTTGTCGAAATTTAAAAATCTTCGAAATTTCCGTCGAAATTTCCATCGAAATTTCCATCGAAATTTCCTCGAAGCTCGAAATTTTATTCCTTGTTTAGATCAAAGATTGTCAAGATATGAAGATGTCTAAATATCTTTATTTTAGAGACAGAGCATTTTGCAGCTAGTAATCAATCTGTCCTCTCAACTACAGTAGATTCATAAATTTGACTTGTGCTCAACTTCCACCACTTTATTATGACAACTACTCAACAAGTCTGTACCACTGAAAAAAAAAAAGTATAACAATCTGAACATTATTGCAACAATTCAACAAAGGGTGACAATTCTGAACATAGCCATGGTGTACAATAAATTATACTCATCATTGATGAGAAATCATGAATACTTTTTTATACATATATATAATTCATTCACTTTTTTTTTTTTTTTTGGGAAATTAAAAGTTATAAAATTTGAGAAGATGATAGATAAGTACTATATCACCCAAGCTGTGAGTGCCCGCCACTTTTTTAATGGGCAAAAATTCCAATGTGCTTAGGCAACTACAGATGATGAATTTGAAAGGGAGAAACTAGCTACCCTTATTGTAGGTGCACTTGAAATTGTAGCTGTACAAATCAACCATACAATCATTCACATTCTTTGTTTCTTTAGTTTGAATCATTCATTCCATCATGATCAGTTCAATTCTTGGGTTTTACTCTCTTTTTTGTGGGCTAGCTTCAGGATGGTCATACACTCATTGTCTCATACTCTTTACAAAGCAATGCAAATTGCAAAGCATCAAATGGCAGAGAAGCATACATCGATATTACCCAATAAGTGGAACCTTTTACACAAAAGTGAAGGATATAGAGGGAGAGACTTGGCTGGGAGAGAGAGAGAGAGAGAGAGAGAGAGAGAGAGAGAGAGAGAGAGAGAGAGAGAGAGAATGGTGAAAGGGATTTTTTCTCCCAACTTTCTATCTCATGGTGTCACTGGACCCAACCATCCATCCACACCACATTCATACATATACACCTTTTTTTTCTTTTGAGAGCAATTTTTGATGAGAAAAGTATTTGCCTATTTGGCTTTAGACTTTTGCTGTTAAATTTGAAATAACTTAACTAGTTAACTGTGTGTGAAAGGTTTTCCCTTTTTCTCTTTTCGTATTTCTACCCCACATTTTCAATCCCAATTATTATAAATTCAAAAGGAAGAAAAGCTTAGCTAACCCATGTTGAAAGTTGGAAACCCAGTCACTGGATCCTCCCAGTCTGGGTTACTTCGATGAGCATCCGATTCTTCATAAAATTGCAGAAATGTTACTTTCAATATATTCTTCATTTTTTTCTTAAATTTAAAAGTTCTAATTTGATTCTAATTTGGTTGGGGCACTAATTATATTTTTAGAACAAATCGAAAACAGGAGCCTTTTGTAAATACATTTATATCTACCACACCAAAAGTTCTTTTCCAAGAAACATTTTTATACTAAAACAAAATAAAAGGTGAATGGTTTATGTGGTTTGATCAATTTCTCACTTTAGTCTTTAATTATAATTTAAAAGTTTCAACCAAATTCTTGTGGTTTACTTTAGTTTGCAATCAAGGTCAAATTTCCAATTTTTTTAACGGTTTGATGACATGAAGACGAGGTGATGACTCTAGAGTCTAGATAGACACCATGGCTATTTTGGTTATTATGCATAGACTTTAAGGCTGCCACATCATCAAATCGTTTAAAAAATGAAGAATTTTACGAATTTGATCTTAATTGCAAACTAAAGTAATCAACATGACTTTGATTGAAAATGTGTAAGACCACGGGACTAAATAGAAAACGACCCAAATTACAAAAAACAAAAAGTGTAACTTGACCAAATACAAACAATAGCAAATTTCTATAAATCAATAAAATATTTTAATATAACATAGTGGTCAGTGTGAACATTTTTTCTCATAATGGTCACTCTGTTTTATTATTTTGTTCTATAATGATCAATAGACCCAGCCCACTTGCTAATGTTAAGTAACATTCGGCTACAATAATGACCACATTGTCACACCGACTATTGACATAAATATAAATATGCATGGTAGTGTCAGTTTAGAAATGAGGTTTAGAGTTTAGAAATAGTATTTAGGGTTAAAAAATGAGATTTAAGGCTTAGAATTGTGATTTTGGAGCTAATGGTTTAAGGTTTAGGTCTTGGCTTTTGGACTCTTCTAAAAATTTGAGAGCTAAATCCTCAAATGTTTTATTACGTAGCAATCAAGCACAAATTTAGTACAAATTTAAATCTGCAAGTAGTGTATACTTATTGATTTATTATAATTTATTTTATTTCATTTTGGCCAATAATGACCAAAAATAGAATTACAAAAAAGTGGATTGAATAATATGTAAATATGAATATATTTTGTGATTTATTTGTAATTAGCCCTAATAACAATGACTCGAAAATAAATGGATCTGTAATAGTCTTTTTGAAAAATTATTCCCCCCCAACCCAACCCAAGCCAACCCAAGGATTACCAAAAGCTGGTATCCCCATCAATGCCATCATCCTCACAGGTGGCATCGGATAGATAAGTTTTATTCACTACTATATGATATAACATGTCCACGTGTTATAATAGTTTCCCCAATCTCTTGTATTTTATTTGCATCATTGGGTGAACTTCTCTGACCACTCACTAGTCACTAGACTCACTACTTACTCGGTATGGATTTAATTCCTTTCTTTTCAATTTTTGATTTGATGGAGTTGATTGAATAGTAAGATATCCACATGAGAAGCATATTGTCCCCCCGCCAATTTTCTTTGCTTTTGTGCTACTTCTATTAAGACCATATCACCGAATTTTCTTTACTTTTATGCTACTATTATACTTAAAATCAAAACGAGGTTGATTGAGATTATAAAATATAATGCTTAAAGTTTATATTATTATTATTATTATTATTATTATTATTATTAATTTTTTTCTCAAAAAAAAAAAAGTTTATATTATTTTTTTCTAATAGCCTTCAAAAATCAAAATTAGAACTTTAGAAGTACAATATGTACACAAAAAATATGGAATACTCGAGGCGAGATGTAGTCCATAGATAACTAGAAAGAGACAATGCTTTAAATTAGAAACAGCAACCAAGTACGTAATCGGTAATCCTTAAAGATTTTCTCAGACTTTTCTAAACAGTTGGTGGCAGAGGCCAAAACCTCACAATAAACAAAGGCCTGAGGATGACTTTGGAAGTTTGGAAGCTGCAACAAATTAACAATAACAATAAACAATTGGACCCCTTTAATAGCCAAAAAAAGACACAAAAACATTTTTTCCCTAAATTTGGGTGAGTCGTGTGACAATTGATAAGCATCCAAGTAGAGGCTGAAAAGTTCAAGAGGAAAGGAGTGATATATGCGCGGCAATCCAAAGAGATGATGCAACTGTTTGCTAAAGAAAGTGGGATCCTACTGTCACTTTTCCACACTGGACTAGATCACCAAAATCATCCAATTTTTGTTTTCAACTTTTTAAGACAGTGGGGCCAAATTGACAATGAACCAAGAAAATTAGGGTGGTGCTCCTCTTGTAGGATAGAAAGTATAATTTTCATATTAAAGTTCCATGCCTTCTTTGAAAGTCTCTTGTTGCACTCATTTGAAGACCCACCAAAATATCTTGGCCAAAATATACTTGAATTACAGTAAAAGATCGATGCTCTCTTCAAGAAACAAACTATTACATATTATTCATAAACCAAACAAAATAAATTTACTATTTCTTAAGATACTAACTCTCATCTCACCAATTGATTGGAAAATGTCCAAATTCGAATCCTCATATCCTCCAAAATCTTCCATGTTTCAATGCGACATTTAAAACATCAAAATAGCACATATTTCCTTACCTGACCTCCTCACCCTAACCATCCCTCTATTGGAACTGATTGGATAGCACCATGGTTGCCCTTTCCTTTTTTAAGGCAACTTTCACTCACTACCACCTATGAAGATTCAATTACTTTTCATACAAAATATTGAATGAATTTCAATTTAATCTATAGCTTTTGCCTCTTCCATAGACTCTATAACCCAATTTTTTGGTAAAATCTAATCTTGATACCAAATATCATGGTCTATAGATAGACCTTATCCTTATACAACCAAAAAGAAAGCTACTCAAAAACTCGTGTACAATTCAGGATAAGAATTCTCTAATGCGGGATGTGAAGACTGTTCGAACTTTGTATATGACCTTTCAAGTACCGTCTCACATCACATATTAATTCCGCATCTTTCATCCCATGTTAGACAAAACCCTCAATCTAAGATATTATAATATCTTTTTTATATAGGACATTTGTACATAAATACCATATTTCTTACTACTGCAAGTGGGAAACAGTAACTTTCCTCAGTCTCTGTTTCTGGTCGAACCAACCTCGTCTTGTGATAGTACAATACTGACCACTATATCAGGTTTGGGAATCGGATATGAAAACAGAAAAGAAAAAGAAGAAAGAAAAAACCAGAGGAAAATGTGACGTCGATTTTCCACTATCTTCCAAACCAATGTCACAATGGTCATTCAAGAAAGAAGAAAACAAGAAGCAAAAAGGCAAGCAAGAGGATAAGCGAAAAGAATAGGGAATACATTAGGAAAGAACCAACCATTCACATTTTACTTAGTTTTTCCCTTCCACATGGCCTGGACCCCACAAGCCAATAAGATTACACACTTTTGGTGCTATGGTGGACCCACCAAGTTTTCTCTGCCAAACAGCTAGCACAAAAAGGAAGGGATCTACTTCTTTGAGTCAAAACAATACACACACACAGATGGTCATCATGTTTTTGGATACTATAGCCAGGACTATCTAGTAGTTGCGAGACTTTGAGAGACCCTTGTTTTACCTGACAACCCCCAGGGCTGTTGGGCTGGCATGCGCAATCATATGTGCTTATCTGCTATATTGTTTAACCAAACTTGGCAGCAAGTGACACGGTCTAGCCTCATGCTTTCATGGTGATGCTGATGAGGAAGGGTTGAGCACATGCTGCTGCTGCTGCTGGTCGTTAGGAAAGCCGATATCCTCAAACAAACCCTGAATCGTAATAGGAAAAGGAAGTGGCTGGTGTCAAGCATTGATTAAGTTATAACCAAGGTTGCAAGCTACACAAACCATCAAAGGGGCACATGATATTATCACAACCTACCCACCCCCCCTCTTTCCAAAAACCATCTCCTGGGGGCTGGCTCCTAAGTTAAACTTTTACTACAGTCCGAGAGAACTTTTTTCTTCATATTACAACAGGATTATTCAAGTTATTTTATCAAGTCCCGGTGGAAAAATTAACATGACGTTCTTATCACATGACAAATACAACTATGAAAAAAAAGCAAACCATAAAAAACATATATGTGATGAATTAAAGATGCATCCCAGGAATTTAGTCATATATGGACCTACCATGGCATCATTGATTGCATAAGCCACACAGTAGTGCTCCTGAAAATCAGCAGTTTGGGAAAAAACTTAGAAAAAAAAGTTAATGAATATATTGATGAACATTTGACAATAAACCTCCACTGCCCCCCAAATAAAGGAGAGATGGAGATAACCCGAATGAATAAATCAGAATTTTCAGTATCAAAGTATGGGTGACATGTTCAGCCTCCCATAAACCGGACCAATGGTTGCTTGTGGCCCTACACACTCTACGTCACTGGAATCACTGGTCTCATGACTCATGTACCTGCATGCGGACGCTCACACGTGCATAAGTGCGTGCACACACAAACACAGAGGGGGACCAATTTAACTAATCTAGGCCCACTACTTCAAATCCATGTCAAGTTTCTTTTACCAAAAGATTGTAGCATTCTGTTTTCTTTTACAACAAAAATGAGGAGTCGACTTGCCTGCATCATGTGCCATTCTTCAAATTCATCGAACAATTCCAATCGTTCAATCCTGAACAACAAGACATCACATATGAGAATCTTCCCATGAATATTTCAGAAATGATAGTGAGTTTCCTGATAAAAAGAGCAAAAGCATGGGCAGAGAAAACAAAAACAGAAAAAGAGAGAAAAAAAAAAAACCCTTTATATCCTAGAAACAAGAAGCTTTAGAACCTTGAAAAGCAGAGGTGGTACCACAATATCACAATCATAGCATCTTGGTACAACCATATAACATCAAGGGAATTTTAAAAAATACTGATAATCTTATAAAGGCTAAAATCAGGGAAAAGATTTCCAGAGAGAGGCCCAGTGGGTTCTCATTTTCTGTAAAGTAAGAATCTAGAAACCCACTATCTGGCCCTTCTCAGCATTCATCATCTGAACCCAAATTTGAAGTTTTTATTCTAGGAATACTCTCAATATGTTAGAAATTAATATCTTCTCCCAAGGATAGAATTGCATATTGAATGAAACATTAAACCTAGATGCAACTCTAGCTAGCAAAACTTATCACTCACGGACTCAGAGTCCTACATGCACATAACTGGCATAACAGATTTTGCATGTCCACTCATGTGCATCTCTGCTGACAAGTATCTACTGTAACCAGATCCATCTTCCAGAGGGAGAATCTTGACATATCAGAATAATCAAATTGGTTACTAGAAGATCAAATTCATAGTAGTTAAAGACAAATATTAGCATTTTTTTAAACAAGCAGCAAAGACAGGCTAAATGGGGGAGAGGGGAGGGGGGGGGGGAGACACCACTTTGCTACGCAGGCCAGTCATATCAGCTACATTTTGAGATGATAGACAACAGGAAATCTTACAAGAGCAATGAATGCAAATCTAAGGTTCTGATTTGTCTAGGCAGATTGCCAATCAACTAGCAAGTTGAGAGAATACGGTTTAATATGAGTTAAATTTACCATATCACATAATCTACTGAGCCAAGCATTAGCATAAAACCTGGAGTAAGTAGCATTATGCGAAGTGGTTCCACTCCCATCATAAAGGGGAGGAATACGACTTTGCTACACAGGGCAGCTATCTGTCACATTTCAAGCCAATAATACGACCAGAAATCTAATGAGAGCATTGATAGCAGATCCAAGGATCTGACTTGTCTAAGTAGTTTAATAATCAATTAGCAAGTTAAGATGGTGCAGTTCAAATACGTGTCCAATCTACAGTATGACATATTCTATTGAAGCTGCATGGTTAACTTGGACTATCTAAAGAGAGGTGCGTTAACCAGTTTTACTGAAACTCTGAACTCCAAAAATTCAAGCAGGATAAGATGACTATCAAAAAATTCAGAAGGCGCTTAGTTTCACATATTTGTAGTACTTTAAGTTATTAAATAAAGAGTAGACTTCGATAAATGCTAACCCAAGTTTTCTGGTAAAAGTTATGAGATGGAAATAGCAATAAAGCATGTGTGGGTGATTTAAAAGTGAAGATTGTCCTCTGCGCTCTCTAGCTCTATTTAATAGTTGTTCTGCTCATTGCCTTTGTATTGTTTGAGTAAACCCTCAGGTGAACTGCTGGTTCACTATTTTTGTATAGTTAGTCTTTTCCATTTATAAAATCATTCTGCTTCCAACACCACCACCCCCCCCTAAAAAAAAGAAAAGAATGAAGCATGTCATTGCAAAGATGAATAAGCTCCTAAATTTCCAAGGTATACATTAGACATACCTGCGTCTTTCTTGAGCTTCAACAAAAGTACTATATACTCTCAGCATGTCCCAGGCAACAGCCCTCTGAAATCCCACACATTTAAAAGTATTATATAAAGATAATATTGGATGAATAAAAGAAACCCCAAAAATAAAACAACAAACTTTAATTTGAAAGGAAGCCAAATTTCAATAATCAACAACAGAAACGTCTCAAGCTACAAATACTTAAGGAGTTCATTGTTCAGTATGTGAATTTACTATTTGACCATCAAATAAGAAACATAAAATTACTATGACCTACAACTTGAATGCCTTCAGCGAACAATATCTCGAGAGAACCTAAAAAATGTCACATTTTTATTTGTACACATCTAATTTCATTCCTCCCAGGCTTCATTTGAGGCTAGATTGATTACATAATTCATTAAAAAGAGTCATTCACTGTTGTAAATTGTGTGATGCAGCCATACCCAAAAGAAAAGTTTCTGGTGTATCATCATATACATCTAAGGCAATGAATCCAGGAGATTATAGTTTATTGCTGAAAAATAGTATCTTATAAAATCTACCTGCCATCCTTGGTCAATAAATAGTTTTTCCTTTGCCTCTAATGTCGGTGTATCATGTATGCCCAAGAGTGCACAGCCTCGACTCTGAAAATACAAACACAATAGCATTATTATGTGCATATCAAATATTTATTGCAGATAAGATGAGATAGTGTTGAGCAACATAGTTTCACCTAAAGGGTTAAAAAAATTTTACAAGTATCATAAGCAGTGACAATTGTTTCCGGACCGACAAGGTGTAAGTGTCTAGCCTAGACGATCTTCAAATGATAAGCATGTGTTTTAATTAATTTATCTATTTATTCTTTTCTTTACAAGAGATTTTATTGAAAAAGAAAAAGGAAAAAAAGAAAAAGAGATGGTACACAAAAGGTAAACGTTATTGCAAGATTTTGCCCTGCTCTCAGGCAAACGCTGGGAAATGGAACAGAAATTTTTTCATGCTTATCACAGAACCTGAATTTTGTAATTTGAGGTTGGGCACATCTTATAATAATCTGATGAGAAGATCTCTCGTTAGATTCATTTTGGTTCAATTCCTTTTTCATTCTAATTGTGTGCTTTTGTATGAGCAATCTCCTTACCCTGCTTTTTAATTTTTTTTTCATTACATTTTCTACCTATTATTAATGAATTGAAAGTTGAAATAATAAAAAGGGGAGGATCTGTAAGGGCTCAAATGAATACACTGCTGCATTCTAAAGAGAAGAATTATTAAAAAATAAAATGCTATTAGAAGAAAATAAAAAGAGGCAAAACAGACCTCCAAGTTTCTGATCATCTGGTGCCCAAAAGCATCATCTGGATGAATCTGTTGAAGCAACACCATGAGATGTAAAGAAAACCATACATGTAAGAAACGCATATAAAACCACCACTTTAAAATACTTAATCATAAACCGAAGAAGGAAGACACCAAAGTGAAAATTTCCGCACACACAAACACCAAAAAGGCTTCTTAAGTTTAAAGAGGCATGTAACCTGCTCATATAAGAAAAATACAGCCGTTGAAAACGTTTTTGATGCCCAGCCAACTATGGCACGACTTGAATCTGGATCCAAGTATATCAAAACGCATTCTGCAATTATAAAAGTTGGCAGGCTGATAATAATATTAGAATAAATCAATTTCATCACCATCTCAAGACGAATTAAATGACCAGATTTCATGATTCTGTAAAGGAGACTAAAAAAAAAAGAAACAGAATTGATTTTTTATATTTTTATAAGAAAATTGACTGAAATCATTAACAAATATTGCAGGTTCCCATGCTTTTGGGCCACAATGATTATTATTTGATATGGAAGTATCTGGATAAGCCATAGAAGAAGACTCAATAACCTAAAACTCCAAAGAAGTGGTCAAAGTGTGGTAGTGAAATCTAATTCAACAACAAAGGAAGAAAATTGACTCTAAGCACATACCTGGGATCCATACCAGCCAAAGCTATAACATCTTTTAAATGTGGTATGTTGCGCAAATCAACAGGGAGTAGTTTATAGTGGTCACTGAGTACTTCTCCTCTCTCTGCAAAGTAAAGATGCCAAAATGATGTACCAAGAACAATTTGAATATTTGAATTGTATAAATAGGAAAACTAAAAATAACTTGACAATCCTAAAGATATGATTCAAAGTTTTCAACCACAAGATAAAGGGGAATCAGCCAGGAAACTTTTACAAGCACTCCAATGAACAATGCAGCCTTGCATAATTCATATAGGTACATAACAAATCAAAGAGAGCACTCCAAAAACACATGTAGTCAATTGGGAAGCATTCAACCTTAGATTTATAGCATCAGAAACACAAGAGTACCTACCTCGTGAGATTGATGCTGTTGCACTAATTTTGTCCCTCAAAAGACTGCAGGTTTCAATAAGTGTGGCCTTCTTACTGGTAACCTAACAAACAAAGACCATATATCTTAACTTTCTTGTGTGGTATTGATGTAAGTAATATTGCAGAATTGAAAAACAATAATTCACTGCATTAGATAACTGAAATTCTAATAAAGTCCATGCAGACATTTGACACTTGCTCAGACATGACAGGATTGGTTAGCATGAATTCATACACCAACTATTCACTCACAAAAATTCTAATGTAACTTGCTCCGCAAAGAAAAGTCAGTACGTTACCAACATAAGTACAAAACCGTTGGGATAGTAGTGATGTTTCATAATTCTCACCTCCTTAAAATCCAGCTCAACATATAAATATGGCTCTTTCCCTTCATCCTGCCAGAAAAAAAGGATCAAAGAAAAATTGTGAATACACCCATAAATACATACACCGTAACTGACACATGAACAGAGGGAACAAACAAAAGTAAAAAAGAATCATGCAAAACGTATTTTACAAATACAAAGCTAAAATTAAGAGTAGTTGCAACAATTTGTGCTTCCAAGTACAAAATCAGACACAACCCACAACATAAAACACAGGCACCTGCAACTGAAAATATGTGGTATCAAAGCCAGCTCCAAGTGACAATATCTGCTTCTTCACGTGACCCTTTTCGCCGGCATTTCTTTCAGTATCAAGAAACTGGTTCATGAGCTTCCGAAGAGCAGCCCAACGGGCAAAGTAGCCTTCAATTTTATATGCAATATCAAGAAAGCAAAGAAATTAAAAGCAATAAGTGGGAATGAAGTAGCTAACATCATAAGTTGTCAACTGTTAAATATATTTGATGGAGCAACTGAATCATACCACGGTTAATAATCGGAGATCTTCTCACAGGTCTTCTCACAAACAAATGGACATAATCGTCTTTCATGTACCCCTTTTTCACGCAGGACCTTTTAGCCATACAGTAGTTCAAACTTAGCATTTTGCATCTAAACTAATTAAGCACCAACAGTGACACACTCACACTTGGAATAAAATTTCCCTCAATTGTTTCTTTAATTTTCTCGGCAACCAAACAGAAGGTATGCAGACACGCATATACAATTCGACCAGAACAAAAATAAATTATATGCAAATTTTGGAGGCAAATCACAGCAAACAAAAAGACTCTGATAGGCGTAATTGAAAAGAAGCTGAAACTTGAAAGATCAAGGTTAAGGGGGCGCACAGTTTGCTGGCCGAAGCGTCGTCGTTTGTGGCTTGAACTGCTTCTCTGTTGCTGCGCGAATCAGCCATCGTTTCGAGATTTGGAGGTTTTTCTTTCTTTTCCTGGTTTTGCCTTTTGGGTCAGTTTGTTTACTACGCGGCCTTACTACAATAAATTATAAAACTAGTATCTAACAGACTAACACATATTAATAAAAAAAAAAAAAAAAAAAAAGCTAATTACATATACTACCCCAAACTATGCCTATTTAACACTTTGCCCTCTGACTAAAATTTTGGCATTTTATCCCTAAATTCAATTCCATAAAACCGGTAAAAATTTAATTTCTTCATTAGTTAAGAACAGGAGTAAAATTTCGATCTGAAAAAATTTTTAATGGAAATTTTGATTTCGACAAAATTAAACAAAAATAACGAAAATTGCTATCAAAATACATAAATTTTGAATGAAACTTGATCATATGTTTATTTAATATATTATCTACAACATTGATAAAAAATATTGAAGAAACTAAATTATATAATAGGTTTCATGTGATATAAGATGAATATAATGAGTGCTCGAAGTTAATATTGTTAAAAAAATGGGTCACTAATTAATAATTATATAAATAATACCTCAAATTTATTTATATTACAATATTAAATCATGAATTAAATAAGTATTCAATAAGATGAATATAATGCATGTTAGAGGCAAATACTGTTAAATAAAAATGGTTCACTAATTAACAATTACATAAAAATAATAACCACTTTTTAAGAGATATAAATGTATTACAATTTACTGGTTTAGAGTTTAAAAACTATTAAACGAAGAGGGCTGTTATTTGCACACCCTTCTTAATAAAAAATAAAAAAAAACAATGAGAAAAGACTAACACACCCCTTCTTTCTTAACACACCCCTAATTAGACTCCAAAAAAATTTCAGACCCGTACAAACCAGTCGGACCGCGACCCGACCCGGCTAGATATTCGTCGTCTGGCCACCTCCCGACGCGAGACCGTTCAGGATCTCTTCGTCTTAGCAGCGCCGACCTCCCTGTGGGGTCCAATCCTTCATCCCGCTGCCGTATAATCTGGATCGAAGTCGAGAAGCTTCGGCTGCCACCGGCTTTCTTCGCTGATTCCGGTCGTTTTCTGCCACCAATGGAGGGGGGAGTGGTCGGATGAGGGGGGGAGGGGCTGGGTGGGTTGGGTGAAGGGGGGGAGTGGTCGGGGGTGAAGGAGGTGGAGGTGTGTGTTGGTCTGAGTTGGGTGAGGGAAACAAGGAGGGGTGTGTTGGACTTTTTTCTTTAGTTTTTTATTTTTTTTAAAAGAAGGGTGTGCAAAAAGAAAAAAATGGGTGTGCAAATAGCAGCCCTCTAAACGAAACTCCAAAACGGCCAAACCAAACTCAAAACAAAATTCCAAGCCTTTTTTTTTTTTTCCCAATTATCCAAAGACCTCAAATCCCATCAACCCTAAACCTTTTTTTTTATTCTTTTTTATTTTTTTTTCTTTCCTTCCTTTTCTTTCCCCTGTGACTCTCTAGTCTTCCTCTCAATAGTCTTTCTCACTTTCTTTTTTTTGGGCCACTGCATTAGTCTTTCACTCTTTCTCACTTATCTTTCATTCTTTCTCTTTTACCTTTTTCCTTTTTATGCCCCAAAAGTCAAAACTGCTCCTAGCCTTCCCCACTCTCCTTTCTCTCTGTTTTTTTTTCTCCTCCTCCTTCTCTCATTTCTCTCCACAGACTTCACCCCCTTGTCTCTCTCTCTCTCTCTCTCTCTCTCTCTCTCTCTCTCTCTCTCTCTCTCTCTCTCTCTCGGCATCTCCATCACCAGCCCACCTTCACCTTTACCCTCACCCTCACCTTCCTCTCTTTCTCCCTTATCTGCCCCTGTCGCCTAAACCCACCGAAAACTCAGCCCCCTTTTTTTTTCCTCCTCTCCACAGCCTCAGCTCCCAAGTGAGAGAGAGATCTGAGTTTAAGAGAGATTTGGTCTGGGGCTGGGAGTTAGTCACAATAGCAAAATTTTGAGAAATTTTACAAAAACAGTCGTGCTCCGTGTTCGAAATTTCAGTGAAATAATACAAAAAAATAATGGATATGAGATAAAATTTTGGGACCCTAAAAAAATGAAAATATTTAAAAAAATTAAGTTTATAGAGGGTCAATCAGGGACTGCTTTTTTTTTTTTTAATTATTCTTTCTTGCAAGTTGAACACATGACTTGCTTGACCGACACATGGATTAATTTGCAAATTGAGAAAAACTTAGGTTAAACTACAACTCAACGAGTCTCTCTATGCGTTTAATGACCTTCTTTTTAATTATATATATATTATATATATATATAAGGGAGGGGAGGGTATTGTTGGTGCACAAAATCCTAAATAAATCGGTCAAACTAGACCTAGAGATGGAATATGATCCAATTCAATTTCGATTATTTTTTTTGCTCAATTGGAATAAATTTTGATGCAAATTATAAAAATTTAATTCAATAGAAAAGTCGAACATGATTAAGGGCCAGTTTGGTATTAATGTGAGAAAAAACAATTGTGAAGTAAAACAGCTGTGAAGTAAAGTCAGCTGTAAAGTAAAGCAATTGAGTGTTTGGTAAACTATGTTTTCAAAAGTGCTGTGAGTGCAACAAACAGTATCAAAGTGTTTGGTAAATGTTAATGTAAAAGTGCTATGACTGTATATAATTACTAAAATGGACATGATGCTGAAAGTGTCTTTCACTTATTTGTTTGGTAAAACTAAAATGTTTTTATGTAAACTATTTAAAACCCCCAAGTTTGAACTTGGTTATTTATAAACCTCCACCCTTAATAAAACTATTTTCCAACCCCCTATTGGACATTTAATCTCTCCCAAAACCCCCTAGTCAACTAATAGTTTGACCCATATTTTTTTAATGTTCCAGTTTTACCCTTTTTTAATTTATCCCATTGATTATAACACAATAGGGGTTAGAATCACTCAACTCACTCAGACTCTCCCTCTGTCTCTTTGAGTTCTGTACGTTCTCTCTCTCTCTCTCTCTCTCTCTCTCTCCGCGTGGCTGTCCCCGGTGCTTGCTCCGTCGTCCGGCGACGGTTGCCGGCGATACCAGTCCCGATCTTCTCGTCTCTCCTCCCTCTTCCTCCCCCTGTATTCCACTCGCCATGAAAGCTAGCGTCCACGCCGGATCGGGTCTAGGCAGACTCGAGCTCCCTCGCCGGAGATCCGCCAGTTCCGGCGACGAAGAGGTGTCGGACCGTCATGGATGGCTTCCTCTCGTCGTCCTAAGTCCACTGGTGCCCTCAGAAGATTTGGACGACCCCTAAGTCCGCCGTTTCGAAGGAGAGAAGCCGGCGACATCCTCGCCGGCGATCTCTGTTTTCCGGCATCCATTTCCGTCGAGTCAGGTACTAATATTCTTCTCCTCATTGTACTCTTCAATTCTATGTGTTTGGATTGGACCAATTGTTGATGAATCAAAAAACCCCAAATCGAACCTCATTGTGTGTTGTTGTAACTGTGTATTGTTGTAAATGTGTGTTGCTCCAAAAATGTTTGAGTTCTGTGTTCTGCGTTTTGTGTTCTGTGTTTTAGTTTACATTTATTGATTAAACAGTTTCAGTTCGTGAAACAGTTTCAGCTCATGAAACAGTTTCAGCTCGTGAAACATGAGTTTTAAATGAATTTTGAATGAAATTATGGTTTTGAAATATGATGAATCAAATTTGCAGGTAGAAACAGATCGAGGCAGTGGCGGCTGTCGTTTACTCGTCGCGCGTGAGGTGATCGGATGACGTTGTATTGTTGGCTACTCCTCTCATCTCAATGACTTGTTGTATTGTTGGTTTTTTTTTGATAAGGTTGCTGTGTTCTTTTTAGTGAAACGGAATTCAGTAAAGGTGTAACTATTTTAGTGAAGTGTAATTGTTTTAGTAAAGGTGTAATTGTTTTTTAATTAAGGTGTAATTGCATTTTAGTCGAGGTGTAATTATTTCATCACTTAATTTAGTTTCAGTAAGTGAATTCATAACTGAATTCTTCAATTTAGTGTAACTGAATTTCTGAAATTCAGTTTCAGTGTAATTAAATTCTTGAAATTCAGTTTCAGTGTAACTGAATTTTTGAAATTCAGTTTCAGTGTAACTGAATTTTTGAAATTCAGTTTTAGTGTAATGAAATTCAATTTCAGTGTTTGATTTTAGTTTTAGTGAAATATTGAGTTTTAGCAAAAACTTCAATTTCAAAAAAAAAAAAAAAAAAACAATTTCACCAAAATACAGTTACAGTGACGTCAGCATGTGTCAGCATGCGTCAGCGCGCGTCAGCATGCGTCAGAAGGGTAATTTAGGATTATAAGTTTTAGGGGGTTTTGAAAGAGTTTCTAGATGGGTGGGGGTTTAAACAAATTTTTTTGGTGAATAGGGTATTTAAAATTAGGCACTAAATGTTTTTTTACTTATTTTTTAAATTTGTGGCTACAAATTTTTATTAGCATTAATTTTTTAAGAACAACATTATTAAATAAGTATTCCTATTATTTTTTTAGGTATATTATAATTTTAATCGTACAAATAAAATATCATAATTAATTATCAAAATATAAAATATAACTAACACTGGACATATTTTTTAATTTAAAATAAACAAATAAAAATTATAGAAATCAATAAGGGTATTATAGGTAAAATAAAATATTCATCGTTGTTGTGATTCACTGTAGCTTTCAAAAGCACTTAGAAACTTGCTTTCTGTTTTTGCTGTGGGGAGTTGAGAATTGTGGGGGAAAACAATTTTTTATTTTTTTACCAAACACCAAAACTGCTGTAGGTGATTGAGAATTGGCATCCACAGCAGCTTTTGGGTCCTCCACCGTAATCCCAAACGGAGCCTAAAATAGTTCAATGAAGAATAATTAAGTTAAAATTATTTTTATTATTGTATAAAATATTATGTTAACTACTGTATCGCTCAAAGGTCCATACTGCGTGAAAAGACGATTACGTCCATTTGTTTGTGAGAAGAACATGATTCTCACCCACAAACAAAGCCTCACCTCCCATGCTTTTTACCTCAACCTGCTGCGAAATGGGTCGATCATTCTTGTTGAACACTAATTTGTCAACCATGAAGCCCTCCATCCAAAACTACTTTAAGTCAATGCCTTCCTTTGGTTTTTTAATAAATCTTCGAACATGCCATAGGTGGTCTCCCCTGGGTTGCATTTCACAAGCTATGACCGAAAAGCAACAGCACCATCACGATGTGGGAACCAATCATTCGTACAGGCAAGTATCTTGCTTCCGACGTGGGTTTGATGAGATTTTCAAACCACACCTAACTGGTTATATGAAAAAACAAATCGATATATTTAAGTATATCAGTTTTTCTTTCCTCTTTCTCGCACACACAGCCAGATGTGTCTACAATGCTCGATCCGCGCGCATGATGGGCGACCCGTCCGGAACTCCGCCCTCCGACCACCGCACGGCACAAGGCGATTGGCGACAGACTCACCTCGACGGCGCCGACCTGTTTGTGCCACTCCCTTTCCCGGCCGACCAGCACACGTGGCGGAACAAGGCTTCAAAGTCGCGCCTCCTTTGCTGGAAATTTCCTCTTTCCAGCCGACTTCGCCCACCTCAGAGGACAGTTTTGGTATGCTTTTTCTCATCTCCTCAAGCTCTTCAAAACCCACATAGTCTTTCAAATTATAATTCGTTATTTTTTGAGTTTCCATGTTAGCCACCTTAGGGCCATCGCGGGTCCATTCATTCCGGCGCCCTGGAGGTTTTCCTTTGGGTGTTTTGACCCATTTCAGGCCTTGAGAACCTCTAGAGACCGACCCCAACCAGAAAACTCAAGGAAAGTTTGTGTATTGATAAAAAAACCCATTTGGGCCGCCACCTTGGATGGCCACCAAGGTGTTTCTGACCACCCAACGACTGCCCAATGGTTTTGTAACCGTTATAAGACTGCTAATAAATTGTTTGTTCATTCTAGAAGACTCGACCCACGCCCGTGATGAGCGAGCAAGAAAACTGGCAACATTCTCACCTCCCTGGCTCCGACATGCCTATGCCATTCCCTTGACCGACCGACCACTCCGAAAAACTTCGACCACCTCAGAGGACAGTTTAGGTATGGGTTTTCTCCTCTCCTCGAGCTCTTCAAAACCCTCATAGTCTTTCAAATTATAGTTCTTTATTTTTCGAGTTTCCATGTTAACCACCGCGGGTCCATTGATTCTGGTGGCCTGGAGGTTTTCCTTTGGGTGTTTTGACCCATTTTAGGCCTAGAGAACCTCTAGGGACGAACCCCAACCAGAAAACTCAAGGAAAGTTTGAGTATTGATAAAATACGCATTTGGGCCGCCCAACCTTGGGTGGCCACCGTGGTGTTTCTGGTCACCCACCGACTTGCCAATGGTTTTGTGACCCTTTTTAGATTGCTAATAACTTGTTTGTTCAATCTATATGACTCGGTCCACGCCCATGATGGGCGACCCAGCTGGAACTCCGCCCTCTGACCACCGCACGACGCAAGACAACTCGCGACAGACTCACCTCGCCGGCACCGACCTGTCAGTGCCATTCCTTGCCCGGCTGACCACCACACGCTGCGGATCAAGGCTTCAAAGTCGCACCTCTGATTTTAATTTGTATGATTTTATATTTTGATCTTTTTAATTTATATGATTTTATATTTAGAATGAACTAAATTTAAGGAGGGTGTACTCAATCCAGATTTTTAAAGACTTTTTTTAAGTGACAGACTTTCATAGACTTTCAGAATTATGATAGACTTTCAAAGAGTTTTATAGACTTTTATAGACTTTCATGAAGTTATATTAAAAAACTTTCATAGACATTGATAGATTTTCAATGACTTTTTGATACAAATATTATTGTGAAATATTGTAAGATAATAGCATCCGTATATCACAAAGGGCAATGAAAACGCAATGAAATCAAACAGAAGGGCAATGAAAAAGTAGTGAAATCAAACAAAAATTGACAAGTTGATGAAAGAATAATCTCCAAGAAATCAAGATTGTTAAGAAACCTACTAATATATTGAATGATCTAAAACTGATTTTCAATATTTGTCAAAACTTACTATTCAATGTTACATGGATAATGTTAAATTCATGTAACGTTGACGAAAACGAACTTCCAAGTGTGAAGACAATTAAATTAAAAAATAAAATAATACATAATGAGAAATGCATATAAGTTTTAAAATTTGAAAGAAATAATGTTGTATTACTACTTAACATATAAGTCAAAAATTTAAAAAATGTTGAATTAATCTCTTTATTATTGTATCTAACAGATAAATCTAACTCAAGTCATCCTTGAAACTCTCAACGTAAACATACAAAAAATAAAAAGGTAGAACAATATATAATAATTGACATGTTGTAAACCCATAAAACTAACTTCTGGAGCACTGAAGTCTGGAGTTAGAACCGTATATGACAGGTCTATTTATATGTAATGGCATAGTGATGGGACAATATAAGGAATAGGTGTATCAATGTTGGAAGGGACATACACGCGCGCATGTAATGCTAAAGGAGGCGGAGAGAGAAAAAGGGAAGTCTTTCAAAGTCTTGAGGGGAAATGGAAGAGAAATAAGAAGATTTGGTATGTATACTTTGATGCCAAAAGTCTTTCAAAGTCTATGGATTTGAGAAATCTGTGAAAGTCATTGACATTTTGAGTACTGTATGACTTTCATAGACTTTTAAAAAGTCTTGATTGAGTACCCCCTGACTTTCATAGACTTTTTAAAAGTATATAAAAGTCTTAATTGAGTACCTACTGACTTTTTAATTTAACAAAAGTCTTTAAAAGTCTTGATTGAGTACACCCCCCTTAGTTATTTGGTGGAAGCTTTATAATATTATGTGATAGAGTACTTGATCTTATATTGATGATAAAAGCTTAACTCTCGTATCTCCAAATTTCCGGTCTCATTTTAGAAAAAGGAAAACAATTACTTAAAAAGCTTTGTTACTTGTTTCTATAATTATGACCTTAATTTTAGTCTTGTCTTCAGAAAGATATAATGGGAATGCTTATTTCTAAACTTCTTTGTTAATGGTTTTTTTTTTTTCCTCTTTTGAGAATGAATGCCAAGATGATTAAATGACACCAGTTTATGGAGCAAATATAGGCCTTGTTTGATTTTAGTTAGTTCGAATGATGTCTGGGCTGGGACAACTCTGCCCATAATGGTTTGTTACTCCTCTGGCCCCCTGTGTAAAAAACAAGAAAGAAATCTGCATATAAAGTAATGGCCCATAATGATTTGGAATTTGCTAGTTCACTACTTCTATCTTTCAAGTCATTGAAATCACTGAAATTGGACACTGGTCTACAATTTCATTACAATGCAGAGCATCTTTTACACCCCTCAGGGGGACTGAAGCAACCTAATGGTGCACCTAATGACAGAGTATTGAGTTCTATTGTCATAGTAAATGGTCTCCAATGTAGCATAGCCCTTTACAAACCTGAATGTTCCGGTCCTTGACACCACCGCGAGCTCTTTAAGCCTCTCAAACTAGCAGCCGATGCCTTGTATCTCAAGGGAGCTACCATTGTATTCCACATTGGTGAACGCAAGTGACATTGAAACGTGCACATTAGAGCCGGACAATGACGAGGCCACAATGATGCCTTGGGCTCGACCAACTTGGGCTAAGTGGCTATCAGGGGTTTCTGTGATGGGGTCATCAAGAGCAAAAATGGTGCCAAATGAGGTGAAAGACTGAGGTTTGCGTTGGATGCCAGTGATTGGGACAACACTGGCATTGGGTCCAGATGACAAGTCTTGCAAGTAAAACAATAGCATGGTTTATTTAGGCCTTTGAGCCTGGGCTAGAGATGTGAGCAAGACCAGAACCAACAAGGACATGGCCAGTTTGGTGGGGCTTGAAAATGGGTATAATGCCATTAGTGGGGAGATCAACAACAAATTGATGAACAGAAAAAGAATTGGGTAATCAATTTTGTTTGTACACAATGGTTGGTGCACACAGTGGTGTTAATTTATATATGAATGAGAAAGAGACGATTAAAGTTAACCATTTCTCTGCTAACCGTCAAAGTAAAATGTTGAGTGAACACGTGAATATGATGTTGTTTTATGAGACGTTTCTAAGATTTGATGGGTGTACCATGTGAGAAGGCGAACTTAGAGCATGTCCTTAGTACCGTTACCCTGTGGATAGAAATTCAAATTTGGGATCAAAAAATTAAAACATAGACGTGAAGAGAGAAAGAGCAAAAGGCTACAGTATTGTAGTGAACTAATTATGTGTAAACGGTTGTATATATCGTCTCTTATAATAAGTAGTCACATAGCTAAGAATGAACTTGTGGAAGAGAGGTGTATACACCAATTACAAACCAAATTTTTCTTTAGTTGAAGGAAAATTTTCCTTTAATATTTAACTCAAGCATAATTGTATTTGTTGGGATTAAATTATTCTCTTTAATTCATTGGAGTGTTTTTATTTATAAGCTGCAAAATTGCAGATCAAGAAAGATGAGCCCGATCTCATCATATTTGGGGGACGTTTTATAAGATAAAGGTATATTTAGGGCTGGGGTTGGTACGGTTACCGAACCGCCAGGCCCATACCGACTACCGACCGACTATGGTCGGAATGGGCAAATTCCCAACCGCCACCACTATCTCCAATGGCGGTAAACCGACAATTGGTCTTACTGACAACACGGTCAGGTCGATGCGATGCGGGCCCATTTCGAACCAATTAATGGGCCTTTTTTGGGTTAAATTTAGGAGGTTTTTAGCCCATTTTTTGGCTTAAAACAACCAAAAAATCTCATATACCAGCCCATAAGCCCATTTTTTGGGTCTAATACAAGCTTCTAATAGTGGAGTCACTCAGTTTATTTATAATAGGAAAAAGGCTAATGCCTTATGCTTCTTTTTGACGTGGGATTATAGCAAAACAACTAAACAATTAACATTTTAGTCTTTCACCATCTCTCTATCTCAGTCTTGCACTATCTCTCAGACTCTAAATTCTCTCTTTGACAAAAAAAAAAAATCTCAGTTCTTTTTTCTCTTGCTATCCTTATTTCCCACCATCGCTCTCCCTTTCTCCCACCGTCGCCTTCCTTCCCTATGAACCTTCAAGTTTGCGAAACACAACACTCATCGATCTGGGTCTTAAAACGGGAAAATGGAGGCGGTGGCCGGAGAGGATAAGGGTGTTAATGTTATTGTGGTCCAGATTGCAAAGCAGCCCCGTAACCCCGTACTCACTAAGTTTCTCTGTGTCTCATGCAGTCACGCTACCCTTTCCTTTTCCCTCTCCCTTTATCTCAGATTGTATATAGGTAATTGAGTTGATTGGGTTGATTGGGTTGATTGGCCTCTGGGGTTGTTGATTCACATATGGGTTGTTGTTGTTGTTGGGAAATTGATTGGGTTGTTGTTGTTGGGAAATTGAGTTTGAAATGAGAAATTGGGTTTTTGTTGTTGTTGTAATTAGGTCGAGTTTGCAGGTCGACGGAAAGAAAGGAAGCCATAGAACAGAAGAAGAAGAAGAAGAAGAAGAAGAAGAAGAAGAAGAAGAAGAAGAAGAAGAAGAAGGTCGGATCGGTATCGATATATCGATGGTTTGGGATTTCCAAACCTCCATCGCCACCGCCCACAGTCGGATCGGTTGGATTACCGCCACCGACTATTCGGTCACTCGTCAGAACGGTTTTGTTCTGAGCGGTTGCGTCGTTTACGGTGTTTGGATCAGTTTTCTCGGTTAGCCAACCCAGCCCTAGATATATTAAACTAGGCCCATGTATATCATGTCATGAAAAGGTTGAAGTTATAGCATGTCCTTAGCGTTACCCTTTGAATATGGATGTAGATTCAAATTTAGGATCAAAATTCAAACATATATTGGTGTGAAGCAGAAAGAGAGCAAAAAGGTACCTTAATGTAGCGAACTTGCTTAAGAAGCTACCGTATTGTAGCGAACTTGATTGCACTAGTAGTATGTATGTATCTTATTTCACAATAAATTATCACATGACTAGTATGTGAGTGGTTGTTGTAAAAGAAAGATGGTGTATACATTGGTTACAGACAAAACCTTCTCAAGTTGAAGGGGTTAGTCGATGTGCCCATATTCAACTCAAGTATAAATTTTGAGATTAAATTACTCCCTTTAATTCATTGGTAAGTTATTGTAGACACCAAAATTTTGGTAAAAAAAAATTGGCAAAAACTAAAAAATTTCACCATTTGACTAGTCAAAGATGATTGGTGCAAGCTATGGACCCCACACACAAGTACACGTGGCACATGACTCATCAAGATAAAGCGGGCCACCGAAGATGATATATGTCGACATCTGGGAAGGCTATCAATCAAATCAAGTCAAAGGCTAAATTAAGGAATAAATTGTCCTTAATTAGTTAATTGTCTAAATTAAGGAATTCATTGTCCTTAATTAGTTAATTGTCTAAATTAATTAATGACATTGATTCAAATCATGAGTTTTGGTGTTGTAAATGACAATTCTAGGTTACTCACAACAGTTTTGGTGTTTGGTAAAAAAACAAAAAATTGTAGTATCGTAGGTGTGCAGTGAATGAAAGTTGTTGGGTCCATTAATTAAAATTTTTAGTTGCCCAATATATCCTTAATTTTATATTGATGATTAATATGGTATTTTATTTGTACCATTAAAATTACAATATACCTAAAAAATAATATGCAAACTTATTTAATTATTTTGTTTTTAGCAATTTTAATGTTATAAATTTGTAGACAAAAAATTATAAACAAGTAAAATGCATGTTTTTTATCAAACAAATAAATCAAAAGCATTTTCAGCATTATGTCTATTTTAGTAATTATAAATAGGCACAACAATTTTATATTAAAATTTACCAAACACCTTGATACTGCTTTTTATACTCACAGAATTTTTGAAGACATAGTTCACCAAATACTCAACTACTTTACTTTACAACTGATCTTACTTCACATTTGTTTTACTTCACAATAGTTTTTTATCACACTAATACCAAAATAAGCCGTAAATCAATTCAGTTAGCTCATATTTAAATCAATCCAGCCTTAATTTCATAGGTCAAAAGTTTAATCCCACAAATCAAGGGATTTTAAATTGGAGACTCTAAACTAAGAGTCTCTCTCTTGCCTATAAATACAGGCGTTTAGTTCAGAAGAAGGACCTCTGAAAACTTTGGCAAAATTCTGACAAACTTTGGCCAAAGATAAAACACCTAAACACTCTCAATGTTCTTCATAAAGCTCATCGAGAATCAACAAGCATAATATACACATGCCAATTCTTTCACCACCAAAGCCGAAGAACCACTGCCACGTGACACACCTCGTGGTCAAAGATTGATCAAGATCAAACCTCAACGGCCCTTGATCAAATTTCAACCGTTCTAGAAGACTTGAAGATTCAACCATTCGATTCAAGAATAAGTGTTCATCACCCTTGAGTTAAGCACAACTTTGGAGAGCGAATTAGAGGAATATTCTTGTAAAGAATAGACACACAGATTTTTTGGTCAATAGTAATTACATTAGAAGAAAAGGGAGGGGAGAACCCCCATACCCCAAATACAGCCAAAACAAACTAAGGAGAGAAGCAGTTATAGATAATAAAGAATAAAGATATGAATAGGGAGAAACCGGCCTAGCAAGCAAGGTGCTTCTATTTATAGAGACAATGAGAGGCTTAAATGATGAGGATTGAGTCTATTTGAATTCAAAATCAAATGCCAATCTCTTATTCAAATAACATGATCTGATCTTTATTTTTGAATTGGCATCTAATCCTTTCCTTTTTAAAACGCTTTTCCTCTCATTTTGAATGCATCCAACGTGGGTTTATATCTCCAACCATATTTTTTTAATTTTTATGGTTCAACAAAAGTTGAAAAACCCTTTCTTCTTTTTCTGTTACAATTAACCCTTCCTAATATTTGGCTGTAGATTATATAGACAATGTGGGAACGAACAGAGCAAAAACAAACAATTGAGTATACAGCTGGAGATTACTCATTTATTATAATATATGGAGACTAAATTACTAATCTTGAATCTACTTTTCATTTGCATGTTTTAGTTGCCCATCCTCTTCCAAAAGTTTCAGGATCAAGCTAGTAGTATTGTTTCTAGCTTAGTCTTTTATTTCTGAAGTCTAAGTGTGGTGTGAGCTCTGCAAGCTGCCACTAAAGGTGCTTTAAGTACTTCCATAGTTTAGAACTATTGTAAATATTTAGAAATTGAAGAATGATCTTAATTGTTGCATACATATATCTTAGCCACTTTTTCCAACATTAGATAAGCTCTTTTTCATGTGAGTTAATTGCTGTATATATTTCTTACTAATTAATTAGCATTTAGGGGTTTTTCAATATATATATGTTTCGTTAACCGCACTGTATGCCAATTGATCCTTAATTAGGCCCTGAGTTACATATAGAAAAGCTGGCTAACACTCTATATAGTGGGTTATATGAGTTTGCACAATATTCCTTAGAAGACACATGTTTGCACAATATTCAGATAGCCGGAGACACATGTTTTTTCAAAAACTGATATCAATCTAGTGGTGTCTATCAGGATTTTTGTAGTAGTGTTACAGAAAACAGACTCTCTCTCTACCTATGTATTATGAATTTGTTATATAAATAATGGAAGATTAGTTGAGGTAAATAGAAGGACAATTTGATTTGAGAATCAAATAAGTGGGAAATCAAGCAAATTATCTTCAGCAATTATATAGACCATAAATATGGTAAACAGCAAGCGAGGTATCTTTCTAGAATGGAGGTAGTGCTCCTCTTTTAACTTGTGATCAACTTGGCCCCATATAAAGGATGGACGACTTGACTTCAAGTAAAATTTAACTTATTAGTAAAACTTATCCAAACACTAGCTAGGCAGAGGACAAACAAATTAAAACTATACTAATTAAGACATCACCAGATAAATGGATAATTAGAAGAAACTTGTGGTAGAGGTAAAGCCAACCAGCAACACCAGGTCAACAAATTATTTACACTAGTAAAACTGAGCTACTCAGATTATTTTGATGAGAACCACATATGCATTTTACTGTGGTTTCCTATTAACTTCATAAATTTTCCCCACAACCAAATAATAATTGAGAAATTTAGATCAGAACAAGTGGGACGAATGGTCCAAATTAAGAGAATTGTATTTTGCGGTCACTGACTGTTTCCTTTTGCTTTTGTCCACAAAAGGGTAGGCCTATCTGTAAGTTGTCCCTTTAACTTTTTGACTTATGGGTCGTCCACTAATATTTATCTCTGCAATTTCATATCAGTTTCATTATCATCAATACCAAAGATGTAGCTGATGCTCTCAAGTTCACACATCAAAAACCAAATTAGTCGTCAACTGTTCTCAATTCCATTTGCAAGTTAACAAGAAATCAATCATGGCTTTGGAGGTCGTGGGTGGAGCTTTTCTCTCTGCTTTATTTCAAAAGATGGCTTCTGGGGAGGTCCTGGACTTCCTCAGGGGAAAGAAACGGACCCAAGGATTACTGGACAAGTTGAAGATGACGTTGTTGTCTGCTGATGCTGTTCTCCAAGATGCCGAGGAGAAGCAACTCACTGACTCAAGAGTCAAGCAGTGGCTCGAGGGGCTTACAGATGCCGTCTATCATGCTGAGGACATGGTGGACAAGATCAAGACTAAAGCTTTAAAGCGCAAGCTCAAAGCTGAATCTGGGAGTATCAAATATAAGGTACTAATAAAGCCCATCTCTTCTGCGTTTCATGCTTTTGACACAAAAGTAAACTCCAGGATAGAGGAAATTCTTGACATGCTAGACTCCATTGTAAAGCAGAAAGACACCCTTAATCTGAAATCAGATGATGGACACACAACATCAGAAACAATTCTACCACCTTTTTTGGTTGGAATGCTACCACCTGCAACTACTTCTAATTTGGTAGATTCTGATTTCTATGGAAGAGAAAAAGAGAAGGAGAGCTTCCTCCAGTTATTGCTATCGGCTGATGCGACTGGCAATAAGATAAGCGTGCTTCCCATTGTGGGCATGGGTGGTATCGGAAAGACCACCTTTGCTCAGCTCATATACAACCATGTTAAAGAGACAAAACATTTTGACCTCTATGCATGGGTTTGTGTTTCACAAAAATTTGATGCTGATAGAATTACACAAACAATTTATGAGTCAATCACTAGTGAAGAAGCCTCTGATATCACGAATCTAGATATGCTTCAATGTAAATTGAAGGAAGCCTTGATGGGGAAGAAGTTTCTTTTCGTTCACGATGACGTATGGAATGAGAATTATGATAATTGGAATCCTTTATGGCGTCTTTTTCAGTCAGGAGCACATGGAAGTAAGATTATTGTCACAACACGCATTCAAGGTGTAGCATCTATGATGGGCTGTACTCCTCAGATTCGTCATTTAACAGAAATAAGTGAGGAAGATTGTTGGTTGCTATTTGCAAAACATGCCTTTGAAAACGCAACCGATAGCGAACGATCAAATCTTGAAGTAATAGGAAGAAAAATTGCTAGAAAGTGTAAAGGTCTTCCTTTAGCTGCTAAGTCACTTGGAGGTCTCCTACGCTCTAGATTAAATATTGTGGAGGAATGGGAAAAAATATTGAATAGTAACATATGGGAGTTATCTCCAGAGAAGAGTCATATTCTGCCAGCTCTATGGTTGAGCTACCATTATCTGCCTCCATATCTGAAGCGTTGTTTTGTTTATTGTTAATTCAATCTTTCCAAAGAATTATGAATTTGGAAAATTAGAATTGATGTTGTTATGGAAGGCTGAAGATCTCTTACAACCCAAACATAATGAAATGATGGAAGAAGTGGGAGAAGACTACTTCAATGATCTAATCTCAAGGTCATTTTTTCAGCGTGCAAAGCATTCAGAGTCAAAGTTCATCATGCATGACCTTATTAATGATTTAGCAAATTTTGTATCTGGAGAATTTTGTGTTAGGTGGGATGATAATGAATCTCCCAACATTGTGACCAAAACTCGTCATTTTTCATATATGGAAAAATATGGTAGTCATGGCTTTGACAAATTTGAGGCTTTATATGAAGCTAAGTATTTGCGTACTTTCCTCCCATCTCTAGAATATTGGTTCGATGTTAGGCTCCGAATGCCAGATGCCAAGGTACTACATGATTTCTTTTCAAAGTTACAATATTTAAGAGTGCTCAATTTTGCAAGGTATGATTTGAAGGAGCTGCCTGATTCAATTGACAAATTGAAACATCTAAGGCACTTGGACTTGTCTTACACTTCCATTCAAAAGTTACCTGATAGAGTGTGTAATTTGTATAATTTACAAACATTATTGTTGTCCTATTGTGAAGCTCTTACTCAGTTGCCAATCGACTTTGGAAGACTAATCAACTTGCGCCATCTAGATATTGAGGGTACTAAAGTACAAAAGATGCCACCACGTATGGGAAAATTGAAAGACCTCCGAGATTTAAGTTACTTTGTGGTAGACAAGCATACTGCAGGGCATGACATTTTAGAGTTAAAGGAGCTTCAGTTTTTGCGAGGAACACTTCGTATCTCGGGACTTGATAATCTGGTTCATGTAAAGGATGCTTTAGAGGTCAACATCATGAGGGACAAGAAGTATCTCAATGAACTAGTTTTGAGATGGAAACCAAGTATAGTCGATGATTCACACCAAGAAAGAGAGAGAGAAGTTCTTGAGAAGCTCCAACCTCATACAAACCTAAAAACGCTTGTTATTCATTCATATGGTGGGACAACATTTCCAAGTTGGTTAGGGCCGGAGACTCCCAACTTGACGGAGATAGTAATATGTGGATGTGAGAAATTGAGGTCGCTGCCTGAAGAGATGCACAGCCTTCTCCCATCACTTGAGTCTCTGTGGATACAAGATTGTCCAGAATTGGAATCATTTCCGGAAGGGGGATTGCCGTCAAAATTAAAATTTCTTGAGATCTATTCTTGCAAGAAACTGATGGCAAAGCGGATGCAGTGGGGTCTACCAAGACTCACCTCTCTTACAGACTTGACACTTGGCTTCGAAGATTGTGAAGAAGTAGTAGATGATTCATTTCCGGAGGAGGGGCTACTGCCCACCACTCTCACTTCTCTCTTGATCTCCGATCTTTTGAATGTTAAGAAGATGGACAGCAAAGGGTTTGTACACCTCAACTCTCTTAAAGAGTTGGGGATTTTGAGATGCCCTGAGCTGCAGTGCTTGCCAGATGAAGGGCTACCCAATTCTCTTTCTGGTCTATGTATCTTGGGATGTCCTTTGCTTTCAGAACGGTGCGAGAGAGAGAAAGGGGAAGAGTGGCCCAAGATTGCTCACATCCCCAACATATCCATCGATCACAACCGCATATGATATTGTATGAGAATGTGTTGATGGGTCCCACTCCCACCCAGTTGTGTTGATTGTAATTATGCAATTCCCTCTCAACAGGTAATGTTCTGCAAACTCGACCTGCTTCTTTGTCATCGGCATTCTGTAACGTAAAGTCCATTTTGCATGTTTCATTTGCCCATCCTCTTCAGAAAGACTGTACGACTGTGCAATTCTTAATTTAGTTTTCATAATCCAATTGCCAATGCGTCTTCTTCGTTATATATTCAGAAGCGAATTGAAACTGGGTATTGATTGAGGGATTACCAGCGTTAATGCCCTCAACTTCCAATTTGTAGTGATCTATAATTCTATATATACAAGGAGCTGCTATTAGACTCTTTTGTTTCTACATACATGAATTGACTACTTCTACATGAATTGACTCTGTACATGAATTGACTACTTGTAGACTCTTTTAGTCTTTTGTTTGGTTCTAGATTACTCATTTATTATAATATATGGGTACTAACCTGAATCTAATTTCCATTTGCATGTTTCAATTGCCCATCCTATTCTGCTAAAGCTTCAGGATCAAGCTAGCTGGTAATACTAGTGTTTTTATCTCTGCTATACATATTGCTGGTGTGGTATCAGCTCCGGATGTTGCAACTATATAATATGCTCCCACTACATTAAGGTGCTTCACTTAATTCCATTTTTGTAAACTTTAATTTGTATATATTCTGAAATTGAAGAATGAGATCACGTTGTAATGCTAATTGGTGATTAACCTTAGGTCCTGATTTATACTTAGAAAAGATGGCTAATGCATCCTCTTTGTTCTCTGCTCTTATACATGCAGTACCTCTGTAACAAAATTTTTTCAGAGGCCATCAATTCTGGTACCCCTTTAGGACGCCCTGGAGAGCCACGAGAGGCGCCTTCCTTGGGGGCATCTCTGTGCCTCTTACAGAACTGAAAAACCTAGTTGTGTATATATATACTGGGAGACTTGGAGATCACACTACTAGACTCTTTTGTTTCTAGACACATGAATTGACTACTTTGTGGATTGTATTGGAAAGTTTTAAACTGATTTCCCAACAGTATGCTTGTATACTTCTTGCTCTTTTATTTAACATCCTTGTCATTGATATATTTTGTAAGAAATATTTTACACGAAGGAACGAGCTCTTTTGAGTTTGGATACTGAAATGTTTGCTCTAGAGGTTGGTTTCACTTGCGCTCTGGTACACAGCCACACAGCACTCTAATAAGTTTCTAATGTTTCTATTATTTCACTTGCTCTTTTGCACCTTTGCTTCTTTGATCTCGGTGAAATTTTGCTTACTCTTTGCATTTTACCAGCAGCAATATCATTAATCAATATATTCAAGTCCAGTGGTTATTTTTTCTTAAACAAAATATGTTTGAGTAGTTTGTGGTTAAGTTGGCTAATTATGCTATTCTCACTTCATCATTTAAGTATTTTTCTGGGAGTTGAGATCTATATATACACAAGTAATGAAACAGAAATATGAAAAATGGTAATGGAAGATGAAAGGAACAAGAGTGTTGAACTTTTATCTCTGAGTGCATTTTACCTAAGAATATTTTGCAATTCTTAATTTGTTTTCATATGCACTTGCCGACCACTTTGCGGTAATTTTGTCCTAGATTGTAATAATGCAACCGATTGTCCTGCTAAGTAAGTAAATTAGTAATTTTCTTTTGAAAGTTTTTTTTTTGCCCACTAATTTTGTCTTGAAAGTTAGAGTACTCTAAATTTTTTTATTAAAAATTAAAGTGCTTTCTATAAATATATTTGAAAGAGTTTTTTTTTTTTTAAAAGTAAATTACAATTTAGTATCTCAATTTTACATGTTGTTTCAACTTAGTACCCTAATTTTGAAAACTTATAAAACAGTAGCTCAACTTTCATTTTGTGTCAAAATAGTACCTTCATTAGTTTTTCTGTCAAATAAACCGTTATTTGCTGACGTGGCAGAGGTATTTTTATTTTTTTCCCAAAATTTAAAAAATAATAATATTTTTAAAAACTTTTGAATAAAAAAATTTCTTAAAATAATTGAAACTTTTAAAAATAAAAAAAAAACAATTTGGGGGGAGATGGGAGGGGGAGGGTCGGGGGGTGGGGGGGTGAGGGGGTTGGGTAAGGGGGGGTGAGGGGGGAGGGGCGACGAGACTGGTGGATCGGGCAGGGAGAGGGGGGAGGATGGGGTGGGGGCAGGTTGGGATGGCTGAGGAAGGCTGGGTGGGGGTGGGAAAGGGAGGGGATAGGGTTGGGGCTGGGGGGAGGGGGTGCAACGGGGGCTGAGGGTGCGACGGGACTGGGGTGGGGGGGGGAGGGGCAGGGGAGAGGGCGGCTCGCCCCCTCCCCTCCCAGCCCCCACCCCTCCTCTCCCCAACCTGCCCCTTCATCCTCCCCCCTCTCCCTGCCCGACCCACCCCTTGCCCAACCCCTCCACCCGGTGGGGTGGAGGGTGGGTCAAGCAGGGAGATGGGGAGGATGGGGGGGGGCTGGCTGGGGAGGGGAGGGGTGAGGACTGGCTGGGGTGGGGAGGGGAGGGGAGGGAGATGGGGGCGTAGGGCATGGCTGGGGAAGGAGGGGGAAAGGTTTTTTTTATTTTATGAAATTTTTTTATTCAAAAGTTTTTAAAAATATTAATATTTTTAAAATTTGGGAAAAAAGACGAAAATATTCCTGCCACGTTAGCATATAACGATTTATTTGACAGAAAAATTAACGGATGTACTATTTTGACACAAAATGAAAGTTGAGATACTTTTTTACAAGTTTTCAAAGTTGGGGTACTAAATTGAAACAACATATAAAGTTGAAGTACTAAATTGTAATTTGCTCTAAAAAAAAAAAACATGGACCTATCACCTATGTGCTTCTTCAAAAAGTACTAAAGAAATCTGTTTATAATCCAAGAACACTTATATATTTTTTTTTTTGCCAAGAATCCAAAAACACTTTTAACCTATGAAAAATCCATGTACTTTTTTTACTCTATTTTATCTTTAAAAAAGAAGAAGATTTTTCAATTTTTAAGGGTAAAATAGTAATTCAATGCTTATACACACTACACAGACACCAACCGAGCTTTGAGCAATCTCTGGGTTCGAATAGAGAATCGTCTATGCAGCTTTTATTTGGGGTGGTTCTCAGAAATCCTCTCTCTGTCTCTCAACACTGAAAACCACTGTTTCCAATTCCCTCACTAGTTACTCCAAAACCCCTCTACTCTATTTTCTCTCCCAATTACCTCCAAATTCAAACTCTGCAAAAACCTAGCCTCCCACTTTTCAAGTTTTCACTTTTCACTTACCGTCTTATATTTTTTTCGATTTATATTTTTGTGGTGTAAAGATGGACATAGAGCAAACTATTTGCACCAATGGAGGGATGACTTGCATTAATGGCTTCAACTTCCAATTTGTAGTGATCTATTAGCTACAAAGCTAGACTCTTTGGGTGTGTAATTTTCAATTTTGTGTGAACTTTGGGTGTGTAACTTCAGGTGGAGTTAGTGCATGGTAGAAAGTACTGAGCTGAGAAGCATGAATAAAGAAAATTGATCTTTAATTTGTTCAGAATCATAAGAGAGAGTGTTTAAAACTATAAGCTTTAGAAGATGCTTTACCAAATAAAAGGCAATTGTCAGCAAATTAAGAGCAGAGAAGAAATTCTGTTCTGCAAGGAGCTGTAAGAACTCTGATACCATGTAACTTGGTTTTTCTTATTAACTTAATAATAGACAACTTGAAACATCTAAGGTACTTGGACCTGTCTCAGACTTCCATAAAGAAGTTACCTCGTACAGTGTTTAATTTGTATAATTTACAAACACTATTATCGTCACATTGTGATGCTCTTACTGAATTGCCAACTAATTTGGGAAAACTAATCAACTTGCGCCATCTAGATATCAAGTTTACAAAGTTACAAAAGATGCCACCACATATGGGAAAATTGAAAGACCTCCAGATATTAACTGATTTTGTGCTACATAAGCATAGAGCAGGGTTTGACATTGTGGAGTTAAAGGAGTTTCAGTATTTGCGTGGATCACTTTGTATCTCAGGACTTGGTAATATCGTTCATTTTAGGAAGGCTTTGGAGGCGAACATCATGAGGGACAAAAAGTATCTCGATGGACTAGTTTTGAAATGGAAATCAAGTGTAACTGCCGATGCACAAAAAGATAGAGAAGTGCTCGAGAAGCTCCAATCTCATACAAATCTAAAAAAACTTACAATTGATTCTTATGGAGGCACAACATTTCCAAGTTGGTTAGGACATCATTCTATGATTGAGCATATATGATTGCCCAAATATTGTGTTTTTCTCCGATGGGTCCCAGTCCCAGTTGAGTTGAGTTATAATTGTAATTATCCAATTCCCTCTCAATCAGGTACTTTAATTTCTGCAAACTCTGCTTCTTTGTCATTGCATTCCATATTTATGGGTCTATATATTGAAATTCCAAATGTTTAAACTGGAGTCCATTTGAGAAGAGCCAAACAAGATGTCATCATGGTTCAACAGGGAAACATCTTCAAAATTTTCATTAAAATAATAAATTTTGCATGCCATTTTAGAGCTTGGATGAATCATAATGCTCTGTAACTACTAACTAGTTAGTTACTGCGTTCTGTTTCTAGACACATGAATTTACTTCTTGTGGATTGTATTGGAAAATGTTAAACTGATTTCCCAACAGTAAGCCCCATGGTTGTCGATTATGTAACAGATATTTTCCTCATTTTTGTTCTCTGAATTGATTTTCTCTTTGGAAAATGCTTGCTCTGTTTTTCAGGACTCAGATAACTTTTTAATGTTTGTATTTCACTTATGCTCTGTTGACCTTTGCTTTTTTCATCTAGGTACACCTTTGTTGCATTTTAGAAGCCTCATTAATCTATATATGCAAGTCCCCAGTAGTTATTCTTTCTAAAAAAAGAAGGTTAATAGAGACTACCATTCTTTCTTTCCTTCTTAATTTGACAGCTTGAAAGTTGAAAAACCCTTTCTTCTTTTTCTGTTACAATTAACCCTTCCTAATGTTTGGCTGTAGATTATATATAGACAATGTGGGAACGAACAGAGCAAAAACAAACAATTGAGTATACAGCTGGAGATTACTCATTTATTATAATATATGGATAGTAAATTACTAATCTTGAATCTACGTACTTTTCATTTGCATGTTTCAGTTGCCCATCCTCTTCCAAAAGTTTCAGGATCAAGCTAGTAGTATTGTTTCTAGCTAAGTCTTTTATTTCTGGAGTCAAGTGTGGTGTGAGCTCTGCAAGCTGCCACTAAAGGTGCTTTAAGTACTTCCATAGTTTAGAACTATTGTAAATATTTAGAAATTGAAGAATGATCTCAATTGTTGCATACATATATCTTAGCCACTTTTTCCAACATTAGATAAGCTCTTTTTTTGTGAGTTAATTACTGTATATATTTCTTACTAATTAATTAGCATTTATGGGTTTTTAGATATATATATGTTTCGTTAACCGCACTGTATGCCAATTGATCCTTAATTAGGCCCTGAGTTACATATAGAAAAGCTGGCTAATGTATCTTCTTTTGTTCTATGTTCTTTGCATGCAGCTTCTAATCAGTAAACAAAAACTTTTTGCAGGTGTCTTGCTTGGTGGCATTTCTATGCATACCTGCAGCTTCTTACATACTGACATTGTTGCCTCGCTAGCAAAAAAGAGATTGTGCCCTTTGTAAGAGATGTATCTTGTGTAACTGCTGTTTTCAAATGTTTTCAAACTTGAATTATTGTTTCAGCTGATTGGTCTTCTAGGATTCCTTAAGAATAGGTCTTCCAGTTTTATAGATAATTAAGTCTTTTACTTGTATATATCTAGCGGCTGCTGTGAATAAAGTTTTAAGATTTTCCAATCACCTTTTTTGGTTAATCTCTATATGGTATCAGAGCCATAAAATCTCTCCCCTGTTAATCTTTTTTTTTCCTTCTCAACTCAATGGCAACACCTCACGCCATTCTCACTTCCAACAATCATCAACTCCTCACCATAAACACAGCTGCCCAAACTCCCATCAAACTCACCTCCACAAATTATCTTTCTTGGAAAATTCAATTTGAATCCTTATTTGTTGGCTATGATCTTCTGGGGTATATTGATGGTTCCACACCCTGCCCTCCCCAAACTCTCACCACAGACACTGTCACCACCCCCAATCCAGCCTATCGCACTTGGGTACGCCAAGACAAATTAATTCTGAATGCCATCATTGGCTCTCTTTCTCCAACTCTTATTTCATTTGTTGCTCGTGCCACCACCTCCAGGGAAGCTTGGAACACCCTCTCCAACACCTATGCCAAACCAACTCGTGGCCGCATCAAGCAAGTCAAAAATCTTCTTAAAAATCCCAACAAAGGCACTATGACTATCACTGACTTTCTTCACTCAATCAAAGCTCGTTCTGACGAGCTTGCTATTCTAGGTGCCCCAATGGATGCAGAAGACCTCACTGAAAAAATTCTAGATGGCCTTGGAGAAGAATACAAAGAACTTGTCCGGGCCGTTCAGGCTCGTGACAACCCAATCTCGTTTGAGGAGCTTCATGAAAAGCTGCTCTCCTTTGAAGCTTCACTTCCTGTTCACTCAAAGCCCGAGCTTCCCCACCCTATTACAGCCAATCCTGGCAATCGGACATCTTTCACCACCAACAATTGGCGACCCAACCAATCAGGCACCACTTGGCGTCCCAACTCCAATTCCTCCTCTCAACCAGGTCAAACCACTTGGCGTCCACCCTCCCAAAATTGGCGGCCATCTTCTACTTCTAGCCCCTCAAACCGCAACAACAATCGGCCTCCACCACGCCCATATCAAGGCTACTGTCAAGTCTGTGGTGTCCAAGGTCATACTGCCAAGCGTTGTCCATCCTTTCAATTTGTGGCTGTTCAACCCTCCTCTGCTGCTGGATCTCCGGCCAATACCAGACCGTGGCAACCTCAAGCTCAATTTGCAGCAAGCTCTAACACCAAACCAAATTGGCTACTCGACAGTGGAGCATCCCACCATGTTACTACAGACCTGAGTAACCTGTCTCTTCACACTCCATATCATGGTTCTGATGATGTTATGATCGGTGATGGTACCAATCTCTCTATCTCTCACACTGGCTCCCTCTCCCTCTCCTCAACAAACCATTCCTTCACTTTAAATGATGTTCTTTGTGTCCCTAACATGCAAAAGAATTTAATCTCTATCTCTCAATTTTGCTCCTTAAATAATACTTCTGTTGAATTCTTACCGTCTTGTTTTCATGTGAAGGACCTTAGCACAGGAAGCATTCTCCTGACCGGCGGTACCAACGCAGGCGTGTATGAATGGCCAGCATCCTCACCTCCTGTCACTTCCCCAATCTTTGCACTCTCCCACATCAAAACCACTTCTTCAAATTGGCATCACCGCCTTGGTCATCCAGCCTTTCCTATTTTAAAATTTATTATTTCCAATTATCATTTACAATCTTCTTCTCCCATGCCAAAAGAATTCTCATGTAATGCTTGTCATATTAATAAAAATCATAAGTTATCTTTTTCAAATTCTTCACTTGTCTCTACTAAACCATTGGAAATAATCTTTTCTGATGTATGGACCTCCCCAATTTTGTCGCAAGATGGTTTTAAGTATTATGTGATATTTGTTGATCATTTTACCAAATATATATGGTTCTATCCTCTCAAACAAAAATCAGATGTGCATGACATTTTTCAAAAATATAAACCTCTTGTAGAAAATTACTTCAAACAAAAAATAATCACTATTTATTCAGACAATGGGGGAGAGTATATCGGTCTTAAACATTTTTTATCCCACCATGGCATCACTCACTTAACTACACCACCTCATACTCCAGAACACAATGGATACTCAGAAAGAAGACACAGACATATTGTGGAAACTGGCCTGTCTCTCCTTTCTCATGCATCTATTCCCACCACATTTTGGCCCCATGCCCTTGCCACTGCCGTTTATTTGATTAATAGAATGCCCACTCCTGGACTTAACTTTACATCTCCATATGAGGCAATTTTTCAAAAGAGTCCTAACTACTCCAAATTGAAGGTTTTCGGCTGCCTATGTTACCCATGGCTTCGACCATATACATCTCATAAATTAGAACCTAAATCCCAACCTTGTGTATTTTTGGGATACTCTCTATCCCAAAGTGCTTACATCTGTTTCAATCTCTCCACCTCCAAAACATATGTGTCTCGCCATGTCCAATTTGTTGAAACTAATTTTCCATATAAATCACTCCCTACTGACCTCTCCCATTTAGCCACCACCAACCCAGCCCAATGGTTTCCACCTGTCACTCCCATTCCCGTCCCTACTACCCCGTCGCTGGTCACCACCACGCCATCAGTGGACCGCCCTCAGGAGCTGCTGTCTTCAACAGGTCAGTCACACTTTCATTCCACTGCACCATTACTGCACAATCCTATCTCAATCTCTCCAATACCACAAGCCCACACCGAGCCCACATCACCCATTCTACAAACCGAGCCCACCCCACCCATGCCACACACCCAGACCACCCCACCCATGCCACGAACCGCGCCCACCCCCCCTATGCCACGAACCGAGCCCACCCCACCTGCCCTGCAAACCAAAGTCCAACCTTCACCATCTCCACCCCCACCGCCACCACCTCCCACCCGCCACCCTATGCTTACCCGAGCCAAAAACAACATTGTTAAACCAGTTCAAAAACTCAATCTTCATGCCATTAAGTCACCATCACCAATCCTTGAACCCACCTCTATCACTCAAGCCATCAAAGATCCTAACTGGCGTCAAGCCATGTCTGAAGAGTACAATGCACTTGTTTGTAATGGAACATGGGAGCTTGTTCCTTCTGCCGGTATTACCAATTTGGTAGGTTGTAAATGGGTTTTCCGCATTAAAAGGCTTTCTGACGGTTCCATTGACAGGTACAAGGCTCGCCTTGTAGCTAAAGGCTTTCATCAACGGCCCGGTGTGGATTTTCATGAGACCTTCAGTCCAGTTATTAAGCCCACTACTGTTCGATTAGTTCTCAGTATTGCTGTAAGTAATGGGTGGTCACTTCGGCAACTGGATATCAATAACGCCTTCTTGCAGGGTCACCTCACCGAAACTGTTTTCATGGCACAACCACCAGGTTTCGTGGACCCGGATCATCCAACACATGTTTACAAGCTACATAAGGCCATTTATGGTCTCAAGCAAGCCCCACGTGCCTGGTACCATGAGTTGCGCCAATTTCTCTTACAATCTGGGTTCCGCAACTCCCATTCAGACACATCTCTTTTCATATATAATTGCTCTGGCTCCATTCTTTATTTATTGGTGTATGTGGATGACATTATCCTAACGGGTAACAATGTTGCAGCTGTCACAGAGTTTGTTGCTTCCTTAGCTGGTCGCTTCTCTCTCAAAGACCTTGGGTCCTTATCTTATTTTTTGGGTGTTGAGGTTCTTCCTCACTCTAATGGTCTTTTACTTTCACAGAAGGGTTATATTGATGACTTGCTGAAACGCACGCACATGCAAGGTGCCAAACCGGTCCTAACGCCATTGCCTACTAGTTCTTCTACAATTTCTGTTGCCCATGGCACTCTTCTTCTTGACCCCACTCAGTATCGTGCCACTGTTGGGAGTCTGCAGTATCTCTCTCTTACTCGGCCCGATATCTCCTACGCCGTCAACAAGATGTCCCAATTTATGCACCGCCCTACTACGGACCATTGGGCTCTTGTGAAACGCATCTTGCGTTATCTCAGTGGTACCATGTCCAAAGGCCTTCTCCTTCACCGCAGTTCACCCATGTCTCTTCATAGTTTTTCGGACACTCTTCATGCATTTTCAGACGCCGACTGGGCTGGTAACAGAGACAATTACTCTTCCACTGGTGCTTATCTTGTGTATTTGGGTAAAAATCTGATTTCCTGGAGTTCTAAAAAGCAATCCACTGTTGCTCGATCATCTACCGAAGCCGAGTATCGCTCTGTGGCGGCTACTTCTGCTGAACTCCGTTGGGTGTGCTCTCTTCTGTCTGAACTTGGTATTCCCGTTTCTGCTATGCCTGTAATATATTGTGATAACGTGGGTGCCACACAACTCAGCTCCAACCCTGTTTTTCACTCTCGCATGAAGCATGTGGCTGTTGATTACCACTTCATCCGGGATCAGGTACAATCTGGCATGCTACGGGTAGCCCATGTCTCCTCTGTGGATCAACTTGCTGATCTTCTGACCAAACCTTTATCTACAGCTCGCTTTCAATTGCTCTGCTCCAAGATTGGCCTCTTTGATCGCGGCTCATCTTGAGGGGGCATGTAAGAGATGTATCTTGTGTAACTGCTGTTTTCAAATGTTTTCAAACTTGAATTATTGTTTCAGCTGATTGGTCTTCTAGGATTCCTTAAGAATAGGTCTTCCAGTTTTATAGATAATTAAGTCTTTTACTTGTATATATCTAGCGGCTGCTGTGAATAAAGTTTTAAGATTTTCCAATCACCTTTTTTGGTTAATCTCTATACCCTTCTAATTGGGTCAATAGACCCCCAATCTCTCTGCTCTTTGTTCTGGACAAGGATGGCTTACCTTGTCCTCCGAGGATGGTGCAGGTTGGAGCTGTTGATTAGTTTCTTGTTGCAGGCAGTTCTTTCTGTTTTTAAGCTTAGTTTTTCTTCTTCGTTTTCTTTGCTTTGGTTTTCTGTTGTTGGGGTTCAGAGCTGGGTGCCATCTCCTCTGAACATTCCCTTTTGGTTGTATGCTTGTTCTGTTTTGTTTCTTCAATGAAGTATTTTGACCAAAATAAAAACTGAGCATACTATTTGCATTGATGGCTTCAACTTCCAATTTGTAATGATTTATACTTAGCTACTAGCTAGACTCTTTTGTTTCCAGATACAGGTATTGACTACTTCTGGATTGTATTGGAAAATTTTGAATCAATTTCTCAATAGTTTGCCTAATGATTTCTTGCTATTTTGACTTGCTAGCAACTAGACAAGGAATTAGTTAATTGGGAATAAGGCTCTGATACTATATGTCTAGACAATCATTAGACTTCCAAAGCTACCTTAAGCTATTAGCTAGGGAAGAGGCCAATATCAAGCGAGCTAACACTCTATATAGTGGGTTATATGAGTTTGCACAATATTCCTTAGAAGGGAATTATTCAGATAGCCGGAGACACATGTTTTTTCAAAAACTGATATCAATCTAGTGATGTCTATCAGGATTTTTGTAGTAGTGTTACAGAAAACAGACTCTCTCTATATATGTATTATGAATTTGTTATATAAATAATGGAAGATTAGTTGAGGTAAATAGAAGGACAATTTGATTTGAGAATCAAATAAGTGGGAAATCAAGCAAATTATCTTCAGCAATTATATAGACCGTAAATATGGTAAACAGCAGGCGTGGCATCTTTCTAGAATGGAGGTAGTGCTCATCTTTTAACTTGTGATCAACTTGGCCCCATATAAAGGATGGACGACTTGACTTCAAGTAAAATTTAACTTATTAGCAAAACTTGTCCAAACACAAGCTAGGCAGAGGACAAACAAATTAAAACTATACTAATTAAGACATCACCAGATAAATGGATAATTAGAAGAAACTTGTGGAAGAGGTAAAGCCAACCAGCAACACCAGGTCATCAAATTATTTACACTAGTGAAACTGAGCTACTCAGATTATTTTGATGAGAACCACATATGCATTTTACTGTGGTTTCCTATTAACTTCATAAATTTTCCCCACAACCAAATAATAAATTGAGAAATTTAGATCAGAACAAGTGGGACGAATGGTCCAAAACTCCAAATTAAGAGAATTGTATTCTGTGGTCACTGACTGATTGTTTCCTTTTGCTTTTGTCCACAAAGGGTAGGCCTATCTGTAAGTTGTTCCCTTTAACTTTTTGACTCATGGGTCGTCCACTAATATTTGTCTCTGCAATTTCATATCAGTTTCATTATCATCAATACCAAAGAAGTAGCTGATGCTCTCAAGTTCACACATCAAAAATCAAATTAGTCGTCCTTGTTTTTGCTTGCTCTCTTCAGAACTACCTTCTCTCTCAACTGTTCTCAATTCCATTTGCAAGTTAACAAGAAATCAATCATGGCTTTGGAGGTTGTGGGTGGAGCTTTTCTCTCTGCTTTATTTCAAAAGATGGCGTCTAGGGAGGTCCTGGACTTCCTCAGGGGAAAGAAACGGACCCAAGGACTACTGGACAAGTTGAAGATGACGTTGTTGTCTGCTGATGCTGTTCTCCAAGATGCAGAGGAGAAGCAACTCACTGACTCAAGAGTCAAGCAGTGGCTCGAGGGGCTTACAGATGCCATCTATCATGCTGAGGACCTGGTGGACAAGATCAAGACTAAAGCTTTAAAGCGCAAGCTCAAAACTGAATCTGGGAGTATCAAATATAAGGTACTAATAAAGCCCATCTCTTCTGCGTTTCATGCTTTTGACACAAAAGTAAACTCCAGGATAGAGGAAATTCTTGACATGCTAGACTCCATTGTAAAGCAGAAAGATACCCTTAATCTGAAATCAGATGATGGACACACAACATCAGAAACAATTCTACCACCTTTTTTGGTTGGAATGCTACCACCTGCAACTACTTCTAATTTGGTAGATTCTGATTTCTATGGAAGAGAAAAAGAGAAGGAGAGCTTCCTCCAGTTATTGCTATCGGCTGATGCGACTGACAATAAGATAAGCGTGCTTCCCATTGTGGGCATGGGTGGTATCGGAAAGACCACCTTTGCTCAGCTCATATACAACCATGTTAAAGAGACAAAACATTTTGATCTCCACGCATGGGTTTGTGTTTCACAAAAATTTGATGCTGATAGAATAACACAAACAATTTATGAGTCAATCACTGGTGAAAAAGCCTCTGATATCACGAATTTAGATATGCTTCAATGTAAATTGAAGGAGGCCTTGACGGGGAAGAAGTTTCTTTTCGTTCACGATGACGTATGGAATGAGAATTATGATCATTGGAATCCTTTATGGCGGCTCTTTCAGTCAGGAGCACATGGAAGTAAGATTATTGTCACAACACGCATTCAAGGTGTAGCATCTATGATGGGCTGTACTCCTCAGATTCGTCATTTAACAGAAATAAGTGAGGAAGATTGTTGGTTGCTATTTGCAAAACATGCCTTTGAAAACGCAACCGATAGCGAACGGTCAAATCTTGAAGTAATAGGAAGAAAAATTGCTAGAAAGTGTAAAGGTCTTCCTTTAGCTGCTAAGTCACTTGGAGGTCTCCTACGCTCTAGATTAAATATTGTGGAGGAATGGGAAAAAATATTGAATAGTAACATATGGGAGTTATCTCCTGAGAAGAGTCATATTCTGCCAGCTCTATGGTTGAGCTACCATTATCTGCCTCCATATCTCAAGCGTTGTTTTGTCTATTGTTCAATCTTTCCAAAGAATTATGAATTTGGAAAATCAGAATTGATGTTGTTATGGAAGGCTGAAGATCTCTTACAACCCAAACATAATGAAATGATGGAAGAAGTGGGAGAAAACTACTTCAATGATCTAATCTCAAGGTCATTTTTTCAGCGTGCAAAGCATTTAGAGTCAATGTTCATCATGCATGACCTTATTAATGATTTAGCAAATTTTGTATCTGGAGAATTTTGTGTTAGGTGGGATGATAATGAATCTCCCAACATTGTGAGCAAAACTCGTCATTTTTCATATATGGAAAAATATGGTAGTCATGGCTTTGACAAATTTGAGGCTTTATATGAAGCTAAGTATTTGCGTACTTTCCTCCCATCTCTATCTCTATCTCTAGAATATTGGTTCAATGTTAAGCTCCGAACATTGGAGGCTAAGGTACTACATGATTTGTTTTCAAAGTTACAATATTTAAGAGTGCTCAATTTAGCAAGGTATGATTTGAAGGAGCTGCCTGATTCAATTGACAACTTGAAACATCTAAGGCACTTGGACTTGTCTTACACTTCCATTCAAAAGTTACCTGATAGAGTGTGCAATTTGTATAATTTACAAACATTATTGTTGTCCAATTGTATATATCTTACTCAGTTGCCAACCGACTTGGGAAGACTAATCAAGTTGCGCCATCTAGATATTGGGGGTACTCAATTACAAAAGATGCCACCACGTATGGGAAAATTGAAAGACCTCCGAGATTTAAGTGACTTTGTGCTAGACAAGCATACTGCAGGGCATGACATTTTAGAGTTAAAGGAGCTTCAGTTTTTGCGAGGAACACTTCGTATCTCGGGACTTGGTAATCTGGTTCATGTAAAGGATGCTTTAGAGGTCAACATCATGAGGGACAAGAAGTATCTCAATGAACTAGAATTGAGATGGGAACCAAGTAGTATAACCGATGACTCACACCAAGAAAGAGAGAGAGAAGTTCTTGAGAAGCTCCAACCTCATACAAACCTAAAAAGGCTTTTTATTTATTCATATGGAGGGACAACATTTCCAAGTTGGTATGGGCCGGAGACTCCCAACTTGACGGAGATAGTAATAAGCGGATGTGAGAAATTGAGGTCGCTGCCTGAAGAGATGCACAGCCTTCTCCCATCACTTAAGTCTCTGGAGATATATAATTGTCCAGAATTGGAATCATTTCCGGAAGGGGGATTGCCGTCAAAATTAAAAATACTTGCGATCTATTCTTGCAAGAAATTGATGGCAAACCGGATGCAGTGGGGTCTACCAAGACTCACCTCTCTTACACACTTGAGACTTGGCTTCGATGATTGTGAAGATGATTCATTTCCGGAGGAGGGGCTGCTGCCCACCACTCTCACTTCTCTCTGGATCGATGGTCTTTTGAATGTTAAGAAGATGGACGGCAAGGGGTTTCGACACCTCAACTCTCTTCAAATGTTGTGGATTTGGAGATGGCCTGAGCTCCAGTGCTTGCCAGATGAAGGGCTACCCAATTCTCTTTCTTATCTAAGTATCTCGGGATGTCCTTTGCTTTCAGAACGGTGCGAGAGAGAGAAAGGGGAAGACTGGCCCAAGATTGCTCACATCCCCATCATATGGATCGATGGGAAGCGCATATGATATTGTATGAGAATGTACGTGTTGATGGGTCCCACTCCCACCCAGTTGTGTGAATTGTAATTATGCAATTCCCTCTCAACAGGTAATTTTCTGCAAACTCGATCTGCTTCTTTGTCATCGCATTCTGTAACGTAAACTCTATATTATTTGAACTGTACTCCAAATGTTTGAACTGGACTCCATTTCAGGAGGCCCAAACAATGAGGTCTCACTCTCATCATGCTTCCACGGGAAAACATCTTTAATTTTCTCGCTAGAATATTAAACTTCAATCTGCTTTCCATTTTGCATGTTTCATTTGCCCATCCTCTTCAGAAAGACTGTACGACTGTGCAATTCTTAATTTAGTTTTCATAATCCAATTGCCAATGCGTCTTCTTCGTTATATATTCAGAAGCAAATTGAAGAATGACATCACATTGTAATGCTAATTGGTGATTAACCTTAGGTCCTGATTTATACTTATAAAAGATGGCTAATGCATCCTCTTTGTTCTCTGCTCTTATACATGCAGTACCTCTGTAACAAAATTTTTTCAGAGGCCATCAATTCTGGTACCCCTTTAGGACGCCCTGGAGAGCCACGAGAGGCGCCTTCCTTGGGGGCATCTCTGTGCCTCTTACAGAACTGAAAAACCTAGTTGTGTATATATATACTGGGAGACTTGGAGATCACACTACTAGACTCTTTTGTTTCTAGACACATGAATTGACTACTTTGTGGATTGTATTGGAAAGTTTTAAACTGATTTCCCAACAGTATGCTTATATACTTCTTGCTCTTTTATTTAACATCCTTGTTATTGATATATTTTGTAAGAAATATTTTACATGAAGGAACGAGCTCTTTTGAGTTTGGATACTGAAATGTTTGCTCTAGAGGTTGGTTTCACTTGCGCTCTGGTACACAGCCACACAGGACTTTAATAAGTTTCTAATGTTTCTATTATTTCACTTGCTCTTTTTCACCTTTGCTTCTTTGATCTCGGTGAAATTTTGCTTACTCTTTGCATTTTACCAGCAGCAATATCATTAATCAATATATTCAAGTCCAGTGGTTATTTTTTCTTAAACAAAATATGTTTGAGTAGTTTGTGGTTAAGTTGGCTAATTATGCTATTCTCACTTCATCATTTAAGTATTTTTCTGGGAGTTGAGATCTATATATACACATGTAATGAAACAGAAATATGAAAAATGGTAGTGGAAGATGAAAGGAACAAGAGTGTTGAACTTTTTGTCTGCCCCTGTTGTGGCTTCATGTTAGAGGTGGCGCCATTAGTAATCTCCCGAAAAAAATTCGTTTTTGTTCTTTTATGAAATATTATAAATACATCAACTACGAAACACTTATTTTAATTTTGTAAGGGTACTTTTGTATAAACCTATTAGGTCCATTAGTTTATTGTGATTCAAAATAGGGTACTTAATTGTAATTTACAACATTACAAGATCTAATATGACAACACGATGGCCTGTTCGCACAATAGCTCTACGGTAAGTCTTTTCGTTGGAAGTACATAATTTTTTAGATTTATTACTCTCTAGTCTCTACTACCAAACAATTAAAAATATTAACCATAAATGCAATCAATAACACAATTAAGTTAAAGGATAATTTGAGTGCTTGATTTTTTATATTCATTTTTTATTTGAATCTGAATATTTGTAAGATTGATTAGGTTTTTCTATAATATGTTTAAGTATGTTTTAAGAGATTTATTGGTTGAATGTTTAAAGTTAGTGTTTCTTTATTGAAAAAAAAAAATATATATATATATATAATGTAACTGCAATTATAATTGCATATGCACTTGCCGACTACTTTGCGATAATTTTGTCCTAGATTGTAATAATGCAACGGATTGTCTGCTAAGTAAATAAATTAGTAATTTTGTTTTGAAAGTTTTTTTTTTTGCCCCCTAATTTTGTCTTGAAAGTTAGAGTACTCTAAATTTTTTTATTAAAAATTAAAGTGCTTTCTATAAATGTATTTGAAAGCGTTTTTTAAAAAGACATAGACCTATCACCTATGTGCTTCTTCAAAAAGTACTAAAGAAATCTATTTATAATCCAAAAACACTTTCAACCTATGAAAAATGCATGAACTTTATTTACTCTATTTTATCTTTAAAAAAGAAGAAGATTTTTCAATTTTTAAGGGTAAAATAGTAATTCAATGCTTATGCACACTACATGGACACCAACCGAGCTTTGAGCAATCTCTGGGTTCGAATAGAGAATCGTCTATGCAGCTTTTATTTGGGGTGGTTCTCAGAAGTCCTCTCTCTGTCTCTCAACACTGAAAACCACTGTTTCCAATTCCCTCACTAGTTACTCCAAAACCCCTCTACTCTATTTTCTCTCCCAATTACCTCCAAATTCAAACTCTGCAAAAACCTAGCCTCCCACTTTTCAAGTTTTCACTCACCGTCTTATATTTTTTGCGATTTATATTTTTGTGGTGTAAAGATGGACATAGAGCAAAAGCAAGAGGAGCTCATCGATCACTTCGTGAAGCAAGCCTCGGCTCTCGACGGCTCTGCCCTTTCCTCTCTCGTCACCGAGGCCACCTCCCACCCTTCTCTCTTCGCCTTCTCCGAGATTCTCGCCGTCCCTAATGTTCTCCAGGTTCCTATTCTTTCCTCTTTTGTTTTTTTGTGAATTTTTCTTTTGCTATGTCTCTTTGGCTGCTGTTGCGTCTGCTTTGGCATAGAGTTCTCAGATATGGGTTTATTTTATCTTTTGTTTTTCTTTTTGAAATTGGTTTTCTTTTTCACTTAGAAAGTAAAAACGAACGGAGAATGTTGAATGTTATGTTGGGAGAGGATATAATCACTGCAAAATTCTGGGTTTCCCATTAAATGATTGCTCCCGTTTTGGTTGAGAGAAGGGTTTTGTTCTTTTAGGAGTTGGGTCTTTGATAATGAACAAAAGCTGTCTAAATCAATTTGTTTGAAGCCAAAAGAAGCATAAATTGTTTCTTGTTATTGCGTTTTCTTACTATGAATTCATTATATTCATTAGTTGTTTGACTGTGGAATATGTGCAGCTTGATGGAACTGAAAATTCTATGTACCTGGACGTGCTTCGTTTGTTTGCACATGGCACATGGAGTGATTACAAGAGTAAGTATCCAAAATGTGCTTCGTTTATTTGCCCATGGCACCAAAACAATTAGTGTTTCTTTTCCACTTTCATGTCTATTGGTTTAGGGTTTGTGTCTGAAACGTAGTTGATTTATAGGTGATGCCGGTCATCTTCTGCAATTGGTCCCTGATCAGGTCCTAAAGCTAAAGCAGCTTACTGTGCTTACACTGGCTGAGACAAACAAGGCATGATTTCTCAAGTGCATAATCCTCTTTTCTTTTTCCCAAAGTGCATGTTTTGGTTGTGATTACATGGAAGTTGTCACTTTTGGTACTTGATTTTGTACATGCTTAAAATAAAGTCATCATAGAAAAAAGAAAGGCATGTTCACGTTTTACCTACTTTAGCTAAGTTCTACCAGCAGGAATTCCATTGTTTTAGACTTAGTTACACTGGGAGCAAACGAACTGCAGTTTACTGCTTGAAATGAAATGAATTCTGTTTGTAATAAATTACAATGCCTGTTAAAGTACTGGAAACTCTGAAAATTTATTTTCATATAATTTTAGGAGTTAATATTAGTGGATACCTTATCCACTGTATTGTAAATTTTGTTTCTTCTTAATAAAAGTTGTTTCCTATCAAAAAAAGATTATATGAAAAGTTATTTGGAAATTTGGAATGTCAGAAGTTTATTAGGTCCAAACCCTGAAAAATAGTGCTTTTACATGTCTTAGTCATCTGATGCCTGGCTCTAGATCAGATCATGAGATTGTTTTTCCAAAGGCCTTTTGATGGAGAAAGTCTATAACTTTGTAAGTATGTAAAGTAACATTACATTGGATACTAAAATTTATCCCATTCTTCTTAGAATTATAATATCCTGACGCATCTCTTCCTTACAATTATATCTGATGCACCATGCATGTTTTTATTTTTTCCCCATTCAGCTACTCTTTGGGGGTTTTCTTCTAGGTCACTATTCAGTAGAAATCATGCTTTTGTATGTTCAGGTGTCTCATAATGCCTTTCTAAAAAATCTTGAAAGTTTTTCCAGGTACTGCCATATGATCAACTAATGCAGGAGTTAGACGTTGTAAATGTACGTGAACTCGAGGATTTTCTCATTAATGAGTGCATGTATGCGGTAATTATATTCATCCTTCTACATCAATTTTTTTCCCAATATATTAAAACATGCATTTTCTACTGGACACCGTATAGAATGCTGTTGAATGAGGAATCATAAAATTATTGGATTATTATTCAAATACATTACAAGTACAAGAAACCTTTCCATTAGTTTAACAGGGTACAGTATACTACTTTGGACTCTCCTCTCTGTCTGCCAATTTGGTTTGGTGTGTGCATGAGCAGTGAGCCTGCACAATGATGATTTTATTGTTTCTACAACAATTAAAATAATCTGTCTACTTGCTCGTGCAACAATATTCTTTTGAATATTGAACAAGTGTCTGAAAGTTGGTAATATTAGTTTTGGTCTATGAAGCACGGATATTCCAAATATTGCAGGTGTGGAGTATCCATTACGGATATGGCCCTGATTCCCCCTGATACACTCCGACACTTATCGGATACAGATTTGGAGTATTCGGTTGACATTTTTGTAAGTTTGATTTTGGATTTAGCGCAATATGCGTTGGTTATGTGCGCATCAGAATACAAGGGGTGTTTTCTTTTTCAATTTGCCTTTTTTCTTTTAAATTTAAAATGGGGTTGTCAGAGGGTATTTTTAATAAGTTTTGATTTATTTTTATTTTTTAACCTGATGGTCTGAGTAGTATTTAAAATCTTAAGCGTTAATATGAAATAAACAGCAGTTTCTTTTCTGATTATTCGCATGACAGAAGTACTAAGGTTGGTTTTTTAGCTATTTGTAAAGAACTAATGAGTAATCACATATGAATGATGGAATGAAATCAATGGATATGATTATTCTTATTATTATTTTCTTCTGTGTTCTATTGTTATCTTTTAATTACTATCGTTTTGCACAAAATAAATAATGAATAAAATTCTTGCTTTCTTGGTTTTGCAGATAACTTTTTAAACATATATAATAGAGTATATGCTATTTTATTATCCTATCCTTGTTGTGGTATCATATCTCATATTCGTACCTGTGAAGCATGTTACAGTGGTTCCTCTTCTATCTCTATCTCTCTTTCTCCCTGCCCCCTCTCTCTGCGCGCTTACATGCTGAATACGGTCCTTCCCTTTCTAGTAATAATATGTAATTAATATATGTATGTGAGGGATGGGGCTGATAGGCTATTTTTTTTTTTTTTTTTGGGGGGGGGGGGGGGGGGGGGCGGTCTGGTTGGATAGTTTAACGGATTTAACTGAAAAATTGGAGCGAAACATGAAGGAGAAGTGTGCTGATTATTACTTGGATTGTTTTCTTTTAGGGCATAGTAAGAGGAAAGCTGGACCAATTGCGAAAATGCTTTGAGGTTTGAGCTTTTTATTACTTTAGATCTTTGGATTTCTTTCTCCTTGTTTTGTTTCCTACTTTCTTTCTTCTTTTTGGTTTTGTTCAATTCTCTGTAAGGAGTATCTAATCTGTTATTTCCTGTGAAGTGCAGGTCCAATTTGCTGCAGGGAGAGATCCGAGACCTGGACAACTTGGGAGTATGATACAAACACTGTCCAACTGGTAACATCTCTATTTCAATGGAATTGGTGTAGTTTCTCTGCCCCTCTTGGGTTGTATGTCCAATATGCATTTCTAGAACATCTTCTTATCCAGGAAGTGATTCTCCAACACATGAAATTATGTTCTTCTGAAGCCATTAATGTCCGATCTTGATTGCTTGATAATTTCATGACCAATGAGGTGTACAATCTCATGCTATGGTCCGTGGAGTTTATCTTACAAATTTGCTAATAATGCTTTGTATGACCATTTGTCACTAAATACTCTTTGTTTATACCAACTAGAAAATATAAAAAAATTAAAAAAAATAGTACCATTCTAATGTAGTAATACATTCTTACTTCGGATCTTATTGACAAAAGTAGACTTCCACTATGCTGACTTCTAAATCTAATAGTATTATCTTATTTTTTCTATAAATGGAAACCTAGGTTGGTTACATCAGACAATCTTCTTATCTCAATACAAGAGAAGATAAGGTGGGCTGATACTATGACTGAAGCTGCCAAGGAACACAAAAAAGAAATTGAAGATAAGGTGGAAGAAGTAAAGAAGTCATTCTCCCTCAAGGTCAGTTTAATCCAGTTTTATTTTTTGAATTGTTTCTGCAAGTAATCCTTTCCTAGTAAAGTGGATGAGTTGCATTTGATGATTTGGACATTCGATCACCAAAAATAAGATAGTGCTTTTGTGATGAGTTATTCTGAAGCTAAATGGGGGACATCAGAGTAGAGGAAACAATTAAAAGAAGGAAAAATAGAGAGAGGGCAGGGAGGGTGGGGCTTAGAAGTTGGCTTTGTATCTTGTACTGAATACATGCTTTAAATGCTTTGTTGTTTACAATGCATTTACTACAATAACACGGGTTAACTATCAGAACTGCTCCGTATCCTAAATGTTGTTATGTCTTGCAAAAATGCAATTTGCAGCATGCTCACTCATTTGTGCATGCATGTGTCTGTCTGTGTGCATGGGAAGGGAGGGGGAAGGGAGGTTAAAAAAAAAAAAAACCCAACCTGTTCACTTGGAGCAGTTTCTGGTGAAAGGTTCATAAAGGTCTGTATTAACTTGGTACCGGAAATGCAATTTGTCTATTCATAATTAGATGTGCAGTTTGCAGCTGTATATTTCATTCACAGATGTGAGAGATCAGCTGGATGTTTATTTTTGTTATTCCGACCTGTTTATTTGAATCTACAGTGTTAATCACTAGATGAATGAGTGGTTTATCCTTTGCCACTCCACACACAAAACACCTCCCATAGAGTTGATTAGAGAATGTTTTGTTTCATTTTGGCATATGTTGGTCGATGTGTCTTACTTACGTTGTGGCAGAAGTTCCACACTGTAAGCAGGCCGACATTGACTTCCGGGGGCACGAGGAGATCTACTCCGAACCTGGTGGAGTGATGGACTATGAGGAAGACCGAAGTCGACCGAAGAGGTAATGCAGTTAGACTCCCCACTCACTTAGCTCTGTTTTTGTATTGACAACTGTGTGGCTATTATTTTTTTAAATCTCTCTCTTGTCTCTCCCTCTCTCTAAATTGATATCTAAATTCATCCCTTGCCACCATCCTCCATACAGTAAATATTTTAGAGCTTTTTTACTGCCAAAATTAGCATCTGCAATATTTATATCTTTGGTTTGGATCATCAATATGATTTGACTTCATTCAACTGTTTGACCTGGAATTGCAGGAGACGGCACCCAATATATAGATGAGAGTTTTGAGGTGGAAAGGATAGTGCTTAGGCAAGTTCAAGTAGCCTTGATTTTGTTCATGGTTTGGACTTTGGAGCAGTGACGGAACTTGGAAAGGACTAGGGGCCATGGCCCTTGCAAACTTATTATTGAGCATATTTGTTCTCATATTTTCTTTTCTATTTTCTTAATTTTGTGAACATTACAGTTAAATCAAATGTGACCTAACTCAAATCTCACAACATCATTTGGATTATTCTTTGTTGTTGGTAATATAGTTTTTTCTTTTTGGCATTTAATTGACCATATTGCCTTTTTTCTTTTTCTTTTTTATTTATAAAAGACTGGGTTATTTGAACCCAATTTGTATCTAATTCTTAGCCGAACTTTTTGAATGTAATTTTTTCCCCACATTTATATTTGATAAAATAAGTGGACCAAATTTTTTTTCTTACACAGATTTGAACGTACCCTCATCCTATGTCGTTTGAGTTAAGGTTCAAGTAATAATTTTGTTAAATTCCAAATGTGGAAATCAAAAATACAAAACAGGCCATTGCAAATATTATTTAATTGTCAATTTCCTTTTTTAAAATTTTTTAATTTAGGGATATGGAGCGATGTTCTGTTGAATTTGCTGGTCATTCTCTCCAGCTTCCTTTAAAGTTGTAGAAATTTTTGGTACGACATGAATACATGATGGATATAAAAAAGGTCAAACAGAGAATGAAAGTTTGAATTTAATTTAATATATTCGTCAGAATTGAATTTCGCAAAAAATTAATTATTATATATTAATAGAATTTTTCTTTCATTGGTAAGGAGTAAGGACTCAGCAAAATGCTATTTGCCTTTTCTTTCTTATTATTTTTTCTTACTAATTTTGAATTCATAAAGACACTGTTGACCCAAAAAAAAAAAATAATAATTCGCTTTTTCTCGTCAAATATGTCCATATGCTGTTCAATGCAGTGGAACGTTTTTCTATTGTTCTATGCAACATGTGGAAGACATGGTATGCTTGCTTGTGTTTCATTTCATTTCTATAATATGCATTATGCTTGCTTTTGGTTCCATTGGGATGATAAATAACATCAAGTATGTTATGAAAACAAATTGCTTAATCTTACTACCGACAAATTATTTACTCTTTCCCAATAACTATTTTCCTTGTTATTAAAGCTCTAATAGATGAGTTATTATCAACAGGAGAGTTAGAAAAAAAAATCGTTCTATCTCAACATAGAGATTATATATACACTGTTCTATATCAAGATAGAGATTATATATACACTTGTTACATAAAAGTTATATATAAGAGATAAAAAAGTTTTCTACCACGTGCATACACTCATTATCTTTATTTTTTTTATCACATTATTTATCACGCAATGAAAAAAATAGAGACAATAGATAAATGACCGCTTCTCTCTTGCAAAAGCCATAATACATAATAGTTGCTGATAAAAGATATTTCAAGAGAGAGCTTTGTGGATAAAAAAAAATAGTGCACCTTTTTTTTTTTTTTTGTTGATGTGAAAGAAGACTTGGATAAACCAAAAAAAAAAAATTTACTCCCGAATATTAGTCAGTATAGGTCATATTATTTTGGATTTATAAGCAAAGAAATGCTTGATACTGTTACGATGTGGCGTATCTTTAGAGAGACAAAATCGATTTTCAAGGCCTTGGCAGACCTCAGTGTCTTTTATTTGGTTAGAAAAAATTAAGGAAATGCTTAGTAACAAAATGAGATCAAGATAATGAAGTTAATCTTCGCTTAAGAATATTCTGATTTTTTAATTTAGAGTGGGAAGACGAGTTGAATTATGATGGCGAGTGCATGAGATAAAAAGGCTTTACCATTATTAGAAGGAGTTGAATTATGTTAAATTGCTTCATATAAAATAAAAAAATAAAAAATCTGAAGGAGTTTATAAACGTAATCAAAGATTGACAATTTTGTTTGCCGGAAATTTCTTCTATCATAACTTCATAAGTTCATAACTCAACTAGAAAACAGAAAGAAAATATGAGCATTCAGATGGACACAAGACCATCACATGTACAATTCGTCAACCAATAGTTGGTTGCCAAGTGTGAATGACCCCGTTTGGAACACATGAAACTCTTCATGAGCCGCTTCATCCAACTCGGCTTTAGCCGCTGACTCGACTCCACTCCTCCTCCGCTTAAGCTTCGGCGAGCCGCCATCCGACGACCCGGATGACGAAGACGACGGCTCCGGTGAGCCACGCTTGGGACCCACACGACGAGCCTCCTCCAAATCATGAGAGCCAATGAGGTGAGGAAAGTTGAGCTTAGCCTTGGAGCCACGCATTTTGAAAGCGGCTCGGTCGTAAGCCAAGCCGGCATCCTCAGCCGTCTCGTAGGTTCCGAGCCACACTCTCGTCCCGTTCTTTTTAGGGTCTCTTATTTCCGCCGCGTACTTCCCCCACGGCCGCCGCCTCACGCCCCTAAAATGCCTCTCACTCACCCGCTCCTTCAGCTGCGAGTGAACTTCACGCGCCGCCGCCGTCGCCACCTCTTCGAATTGGGTATTGAATGCTTGAGGCTGAGGCTCTAATATCATCTCCAAATCATAGTTCAAGGTTCCCACTGTATCACCCCAGCCCTCTACCTCAAAGTGACTGCTGGAGGTTGAAGTTGGAGAATCGGCCAAAAACGGTTGCTGGGTATCAAAATCATCATCTAGAAGATGTTGGCGGATTGATTCCAAGAGAGCCCAGTTGGAATTTGAGATGGTTTCTGTGGACATTTCTGAATATTAGTTGATGGGTTTTGAATGTAGTGACTGAATCTGTGATCTGTAAATCTGATCAATGGCTTTTGAAGCTGTTTTGATTGTACTTGGGAGCCTTATCAGGCTTTCTATATATACTACTACATGGTGATGTGGGGGAGGCTTATTCGACTTTTTGCTTGTGAAGCGTGTTATTATAATATTGATCATGGGGGCTACTTCCATGAAACTTCACTATGCTTTGGCAGCTTTGCAGCGGAGGTTTTATCCATCACATGTTTTATATGCTTCAAATAACGTTTTTTTTTTTTAACCAAAAAAAAAAAAATAACGTTTTTTCCCCCCTTTTTTTATTTGTTTGTTAATTTGTCTTTTTTTTTTTTTTGTCCAAATGTTTATTAATTTGTCAGATGCTTGGATTCGTTTATTAATAAAGAAATAACAAAAATATTTTAATTTCCATCCTTCCAAAACGTTTCTTAATAATTGGATATTTAGATGCCCATATTGCATTGGTCCTTCTAAGAGTTTAACCTGATTTTCAGTTCAGTCTATATAATTCAAAGAGTTGCAAGCGTACCCATATAGAATTATAGATTAGTTTAGTTTGAGATGAAGGGGAAAAATTCAACTCCATTTGTTTAACTTTTTGACTAACATGCTGATGCAAAATTGTAAAATAAACATAAAAGCTATTAAGGGACTTACGTAAAAATCATGACATATTAATTATAGAGGTTAAAAATATAATATCGAGTCGAACTATAATGTCTGCATTACTTAAAAAATTAACAGAGCTAATTTATTCAAATTACAATATTTTCATTTTTTTTTTTAATAAAAGATAAATTCGGAGAAAGAAATCATTATAGGGAGAATGGGCGATTATGGTTTTTCTATAAATTTATTTGCTTTCTTCCCTATTGTTTTAGCTTCTTTTGTTGAATTTCTTTTGAAGAACAACTGCGGTTTTTTCATCCTAAGACTTTTGACTTTTTTCTCTTTAACAGAAAACCCTTATTTTATTTTTGGCGTTTGTTGATAGCCTCCACTCCAAAAGGTATTTAATTCGCTTTAAAACAAAGGTATCAACCACTTGCATGCCTATATTCATCTCATCTGTCTCTTTCATAGTGAAGAATATTTGAGGTGTAGGTGATTGTCTAATAATAGTATTATATATAGTGGTGGCTGCCTCACCCAAATAATGTTTTATTTGCCTTATTTAGTGCATTTCAAATGGTGGCTGCTAAGAAATATATGATCACGACATCACAACTTGTTTGTGCTTTCACGACCGGAGCATGTACGTTATATTGATAGTGCATGCCTTGTCACCTTCTCCTCCATTAATTAGAGCTACTCCAACACTTATGCTCTTTATATTTTAATTACGTGTTAATTAACAAGCTCATTAATTAGATTAATATTAAATCATGTGTTAGCATATATGTTAATATCTTATTTGTACAAAATAACTATACTCCAGAATAATTTTAAATTTAAATAAATAAAACATTATGTACTATATCATTGTGAATCAAATTTTGTATCATCTCTCAACTTTGGACCAATACTCTTCAATTTAACCACTTAACTAGGTTCAAGTTTAAAGATTTTATCTTAAAAAGTCTCCATATATACAAGCATAAGAATATTTCACTTAATATTAAAAGATAATTAGGCTTAGATCCTTTAGAAAAACAGTTTTTAGATGGAGACCGGGAGTGTTTTAAAATTTATAAAAAAATTCTTTTAATTCATAATAATTTATAAGAACATCCTTTTAATTCATAATAAAGTCATTTTTAATTTATAAGAAAATCATTTTAATTCATAATAAAGTCCTTCCCCGATTTGAAGGGTATTTCCCCCATTCGAAGGGTATTTCCCCTCCTAGGGTGTAGAATGAACTTTGTAGAGGCTGCATGTTAGGTTTTAACTCCGACATTTTGGGCTCAAAATCTTGAAGTTAAAACTTAACATAAAGCCGTCAAAAAAGAAAAATAAAAAGACTTAATTAAAAACTCTAAATCACTACTAGTTTTAGTCTAAAAAAGACTCATAAAATAGACTGGACTCTAAGTCTTCCTATATTTAATGACACTTAGTCACTTATAAAAATGCATCACTTTATATACCTAAGGATATTATAGTGGATCCACACCATTCATAACATTAGCTACTTAGTTGATTAAAAATGTAATCATTACTTAAAAAGTTTTCTTTGGCTCAAAAAATCATTACAAGAATAACCCCATTACAAAAGTATTCTCTCATACACTTTTCTTTGGTAAATAGTATTCTCTCACATATTGCGGCAGGGTCACTAATTCTTCATTAATTTTAAGGGGAAAAGGAGCAGTACATTTCCTTTGAACTGAATCCATGCACTTTTCACATTGATTACAAAATTTACAAGTAATAATGTAATATAATTAATCAGGATAATGTAAATTCAAAATGCTGCTGTATGTTAAATTATCACATTAATTGTTGTGGACAAGTACTGGGTACATGTGCCAAGTTGTTAATCAGTGAGGCTCGAGTGCTCGACAAGTCTATCTCTAATCTGTCCTGCCTTCCTCTCAAGTTCCAAAGTATGGGCCTTGCGTGTTGATCAGAGGCAGAGCATCTTAATTTGTATGGAAACGTGACATATATATGACAAATTGCTATTGCCTGCCATTTGCCGATACCATATATGCATACATGTTTGCTTCATAATTAATTATTGGAATTAGCCTTGTGGAATTCACGTATGGTGTTTTTATTTTTTAATTCTTGACATTTTTTTAACATTAATTACTGGTTTTTCTTCTACTTTAAGTTCACTTTTTGTGCCACTTTATGTTGATAGTAGTATAAAATTGAAATTGAAAATGTCTTGCTTCCCCTGTGCGCCTCCAAAATTTACCACCCATTAATTAACCAAAATCTTATTAATATAATTTCTTTTGCTTTTACAGTTTTACTTGGTCCATTATGATTTTTCTTTTTTTCAAATGGTCCACATGCATATTTAAAAAGAAATTAATAAGATAAGAATGTGGGTATGCTGAATTGAAAAAAAAAATGATGTAGCTAGGTAGCTAGCTAGGGAAGGTCGTTTACTATGATTTGGTCATATGTACATGCAAGTTCATGAAATTCAACTGCGGAACAGGGTAAAGATGGACAAAGAGTTGAAAATAGTAGTAATTAAGATATATGTGTGTATTATTGATTGACTGGATGCATGGTATATGGGTTTTTGGGTAGGTCTTAGTGGTGAAAGACAGTTCATACTGAGGGTCACAAGTTGCAGGCAAGTATATAGTCGATTAATTAAGTTCAATTATTTTAGTTGAGTTGAGCATGAATTGAATTCAATGCACAAATTGTACATATATTTAACTCTAATTGGGTTGTGCTTGATTCACTACAATGGATTTTATGGAATCACCATTGACAGTCCACTCCTATTTCTTTTTATTTTTTTTCATCATAAAGAGGGTTGAACCTTCTAATTCTATCCTCGATCACCCAATTCATCCTCTGCACTTTTAATAAAAATTCGTTTTTTTTTTATAAATATATTGTTTGATAGAAAATAGAAAAAACGTCATCCCCCTCTCAAAAAATGGTTATTTTGTGAATATTCGTTTCTTATTTATTTAAGGATTTCTCAAAAGATTTGTTGTAGATACTTGGTGATTAATTTAAGACATGCAAGTTATATCTCTAAATTTAATTAATCTATAATTACTTGTGAAAGTAGTTCTAATAATACCAAGATTACTTTATTTCTTTTTTGTTCTGAATTTTATGAAAGAAATTAACAATAGTAAATTGGAAAAAAGATATATTTAATTAACTGCATAAATAATGAAGTTTTTGTATGTATTATTATATGAAATATGTACTCAAAAAAATTATATGATGCCCCTTTGAAATTTTTGACTTCACCACTGTTCTTCGTGCCTCAAATAGTTTCAGCAAATAACGAAAAGGATCGAAAACAGCAAAAGTGGTTCATTAATTAATTTATGTGAGGCCTTTCTTCCTTTTTTAAAATAAGGATCGAAAAGAAAATGCATGCTTAAAGTACAGTTGCAATTACATACACAAAAAACAACTTAATTGCTAGAGAGCTTGAGTGAGGCCTGCGATCCCCTTCTGTATATAACTCGAAGCAGTAATCATCTAATTAATACAAGCACTTTGATAACTCATATTAATTAATTATCTTATGGAATTTAATCCCATTATGCACTACATATATCTCAAGCCGCCGAGCCAATCCCAGCCTTGCTCCGCTTGGGAGACTCGTTATCCGATGTGGACACCGACGAGGACGACGTTGTCGAAGACGAGTGTTCGGGCGAGCGGCGCCGCTTCGGGGTTACCCTAACAGGCTCCACGTTATTCGAGCCGATCAAGTGTGGAAAATTCAGCTTGGCTTTAGAGCCGCGCAGCTTAAAAGCGGCTCGGTCGTAAGCCAGCCCTGCATCCTCGGGCGTCTCGTAAGTCCCGAGCCACACCCTCGCGCCGTTCTTGGCCGGATCTCTTATCTCCGCCGCGTACTTCCCCCACGGCCTCCTCCTCACACCCCTGTAATGCCTAATCACTTCTCTCGGCGCGTGCACCTCACGCGCCACCACCGCCTTTTGTGTCTGCTCCCTCAATTTAACCTCCTCGGAGGTAACCCATCCGATATTTACAGCGTCCGCCTGCACGTTGTCATCGACTTTTAGCGGCAGGTCCCACCAATTCTCCGTCGCAAAAAGTTCATCGAAGCTTGATGAAGCAGTGGTGCTATGGAAAAACACCGGAACGACGTCGTCACTGCCATAACTCATTGCCGGCGGCTCCATATCGCCAAGAAGATGTTGGCGAATGGACTCCAGCAGAGCCAAGTCCGATTCATCTACTTCTAGGGCTGTGTGTCCGTACATATTTGTACTATGTTATATATGTATAATGCACGTAATTAACACGCAGTTCTTGACTTGAAGGGTTTGAGTAATCTTGGGTCGGTCTCTGTTTGTACAGAAGATTTAGAGAGAGCGAGAGCGAGAGAGATCTAGAGAGAGAGAGAGAGAGAGAGAGAGGAGTTATTGTGAGTTTGTGATTGATTTTTGCTACAAAAGCTTTATATATAATCATCGTGTCATACGTAGCTTCCATGGACTTTCATGGCTGTGCGTGAAATAATTAATAGGGATCACTCAGAATTTTTTAGTCACGTGACTCACGTGCAAGAATTATGTAATACTTAAATTAGTACTATTTAGTACAGTAGTTTTGGTACAGTGGTTGTAACGTACTAGACTAATGTACCGAAATTTTAATGTATTATTTTATATTTTTAATAAAGATGGCCGGTGTGTGTAAAAATAATCGGTTTATTTTCATATTTACTTTCTAAAACTACTGTTTTGTTTCATTTTATACTCTTAAAGTTTTTCGTCTCAATTTACCTTTATGTTTTTCACGTGTCTTAAATAACCAAAAACTGTCAAGTCAGTCAATTTCATAATCAATTTACCCTACCATGTAAATGCCACGTCAACAATTAAAACGGTAGAATGAACGCAATTGATGGTTTCAGGTTATATGAGACGCAGAGAAAATTTATAGGGGGTAAAGTGAGAAAATAAACTTTAAGAGGATGAAGTGAGGCGAAACTATAGTTTAAGAGTAAATGTACAAATAAGCCAAAATAATTTAAGGTTTTATATAGATTGAAAATACACTTAAATGATTATACTTATTTATAAAAGTTCAAAGTAAATAATAAAAATACATACATATATAAGAAAAGAATGCCACTGATCAACGTTAATACTAATAAAATTTTAATCATGTCTAGATCTCCAAATAAATCCAGTTAAAATCCAATGCAAATCTGATACTAATTGGATATGGATTAAAATGTAAAATTTGATAGTCCGAATATGATCTGAATATGATAATCCAATTATACATGAATTCGGATTTGGATATAGGTAAATTCGATCCAAATCCTATCCATTTTCAAGCCTAGTTGTAGCATAACCATATCTAATGGTGCAAAATGACTATTGAGTATACCATAGTGAAAAAGTAAACTCATCAATATTTAATGGTCAAAAAGTAAGATCAAGTATCCTCAACTTATTTTTATTTAATCTTGAATCTCCACCTTTTATTATAAATCTAATAGTATGTGATTAAAAGAGGAAATTGATTCATATATAACACCTTTTGTGAGTGTGTATGAAATTCCATCCATGCATTTAATTATAACCTTTGGATTTGTAATATATGGCTAGAATTGAAACAAGTTCAAACAACAAGAAATTTCCAACTAATGGATAAAACTATTTGTAGCACATTTTTTGTACCACACTGATACCAAATTCCCAAACAAAGCTAAGATTACCTTGCTTATGTGTCTCACCTCCAAGAGTATTATATGCACCAATTACTATCCTAACTGACGTGACAATATTTTATTTGTTCATATATAGATTCATTTTCTACATCATTAATAATAATAAGTAATAAACGGGGACATCTTTTGGTAACCTATTGTTAGGAAGAAAAAAAAGTTGATACCTTTAATAGCTAGGTATCAATATATAATCCATTATTGTTCTCACCTCTATTACAAATGTTATATTAACATAAAAAAAAATGTGATACATTTAAAAAAGCTTTTTTATAATAGGAATAGGTTGAGGCTGACTTGACAATCTAAGAAATAGAAATTTTATTAAAAATGGAAAAATGTTTATATGATGAAGTATAAAATCATAGGTGTTATCATATTATTAAATTGAGATACCAATTAAGTCAGCCTTATCTGTATTGCACGAAGTTTCTCTCCTTAGTATTACTCTTAAATAATCCAAGTATCATAAAGACAAAACCTAGCTGCTAGCCTGCCACCCCCAAGCGCACTCTTCTCTCTCCTCAACCTTATATCTCTCAACCCGGTATTACCAGGGGTGGGGGCGGTGGCTCCTGTGTTCCTCACAGGCCCGTTGCTCCTACCCTTGCCTCTCCCTTCTCCTTCTCTTTTTATTTTGTTGTTTTGGTTGGTACTATGTGATACTATCCTCCCTCTTTGTGAGATCTTTTTCACCTCTCCATGTGAAAGTTTTCTTTTCAATAAAGAAGAGATTTTCTAATCGCTCTGGTTTGGTCTATCCGTGGCATTGTGCGCGATTTGTGCGTTGTGCGACATCGGATCCTGCTTTAGCGACGCTTATTTGCTTTCTGGAGATCTTTCTTCCAATTTGTCTATGGTTCTCGTCACAAGGAGTAGGGGTGTCACTTTTCTCGGTGGTACCAGTCCTACCGGTTAATATTACTGCCCGATCTGCCACCTTGATCTACTGTCAGACTCGATTTAGAAATGTTTGTTGGATTGTGGACCCAAACGCAATTAGTTTGCTAATTTCAATGGTACCTCGTTGGCTCCGCTTGAATGCTGTAGTGTCTGCTTAATGCTGACGTTACAAGATCGGACTCTTATTTCGTTGTAAACGTTTAGCTTGTTTGCTCTATTATTGTAGGACTTCTTGCCATAACTTTGTATTTTCTATGCCTTTTTTATTGTTTTAATGCAATGTTATTGCTTTCTAAAAAAAAAAAAATCCAGGTATCATAGATAGATTACATGGACTTTTATGGCTGTGCGTGCAAATAATTAATTGACCACGTACTCTACATATTTTAGTCACATGCAGTAATTGTGTGATACTTAAATTAGTACTAATTTAATCATTAAATTATTGAAATGATTAAGTTAATTGGATTATATGATTTGATTTAGATTTTGACAGCGTGGTATGTTGGATTCCATTATTCCAGGTGACGTTTGCAGCCGAATAGGGGCAAAAGCTCCACATCATGAACAACGGTCCATAATTTGTCTTATTACATGTGTGTTAAACACATGAACATTAATTATCAACTTAATTGTCATGTATTTGTATCTTCTTGGAGTTGGGATTAAGCAGCTGGTAGGAGACCCGTTTCCTTATATTATTTTTCTTTTTGACTTATCATGGATATTTAGATCTGGAATAAGAGAGATGTACTGAAGGTGACATCCAAAGGGTTACACTGAGATAGAAATTGTGAGAGTGTGAAAGTACATATATAATGAAAACAAAGTGTAGGTAGGGCTGACTGGCTTGCTAATTTTGGTCACTCTCAGGACATGGGAATTGTTTTTTGGGATCGATCAGTCTCCTGAGGCTTGTACTAGATTTTTGGTTGAGGACTCTGTGGGCCGGGTCTTTCTAGATCGAGCCTGCCTGGTTCCTGGCTAAGCTGTTTTTTAGTTTAATTTGTTGCTTATATCTTGCTAGCACATTGTTCTTTTTGCTCTTCTGTATTGTTCTAACAGAAATGAACAATTTATTTGTTCTAACAGAAATTAAAGTACTCTTGAACACAATTTTCCACCCTAAACCAAAACCTGAACATTATTTTGATTACCTATACCATAAATCCTAAAATACTTAAACTTGGACATAATGTCATCAAAGAAGACGTGGCCTATTACAATTTCGTTGCCCAAAACTTCTATGCTACGAATATTGGCCACAAAATTGCATTATTTTGTAACAACACTTTATGGTGACCAAAAATTGGTTTTATAAAACAAAAAGTTAACTATTATGACATAGAGAGCCAGAAATAATCTAGGATTAATACTATAATCTCCATTTTAGACATGTGCAGTATGTGAAACTCTTGTTAATTAGTCATCAAGATTCGATTTTCGTTGATGAAGATGTAAGGCAACACAGCAATAATATTACTATTTTTGGAAATTAAATTAGGTTTGGAGTGTGAAACACGTGTGGTCACTGGTCCACTGATCAGAGCTATTTCAAATGCGTTGGGAATAATCAAATGCCATCGTGTTTCAAAGTCCACAATAACATTTTTATTTGTTTTTTACGTTTTATTTATTGAAAATTATTCATTTTGTTGTATACTGTGATTTTTGTTTTTCATGGATATTATTATATAATGCATTTGCATGTGCGATGTTTTTTATTTTTCTTCCTTATACGCACAGTTTTATGCTATATCAAAAATGTACTAGCAACGTATATATATACATTATACAATGAGCAAGTACTATTATTTATGTTTGAATATTTATAACATATGATATTCATGGACCTCATGATGTATTTTTATTCCTTTCCAAGTTTACTTCTTGGTTTCAATACACAGAATTACAAGAGCATTTGACTTAACTTGGTGGTTGGATAAATTAAAAAGTAATTTTGGAAAGTTTTAAGTTAAACGTACTACTGATCTTTCCCATTTTTTAAGCTATGCTGAAGTTTAGCTAATCAAGAAAACTTAGATGATCACCTTTAATTAATAATTAACTTAGTGCGTGCCATGAATGGTTAATTTGCTAGTTGTCTAACACTTGGTTTTGATTTAACTTAATGATAGTAAGTAGACGCAACTTGCTTAATTAAGTCGAATTTAATTTGTTTTGGGCTATTAGCTTTCTGTAAGGAGAAATGTCAATGTCACCTATATATGCGTGGTGGAGTGATAGACAATTATTGATCGGTATAGATTTTATAGTGAGTCTCAAATCAATTAATGATTTTGTAGTCGTTCATTCACGCGTATTAGTGTGATTGTATATAAGGAGCTTTTTAATTATGTACGTAGTAGTTACAAATTATATATAGAATAACATTATTTTGCTAACCTGCTTGTCTGAATAACACATTCAAATAAGAATTTATCTAAACAGTATTTTTCAGATTAAGAGTTTGATTATGCCAAACTGTCTAATGAAAGTTTTTTTTTTTTTTTTTTTTTGGTACGTTGTCAATTATTTTATAAAGATCAGATCTCTAGATGATATACACATGAATATTATTGAATATCTAGGAGGAAAGAAAACGCATGCAGCATGCCAATGGCCAATTGTGCCTGACACTGGTGTACCGTGGCTTGCTAGTCCCCAAGTGCACAGTAAAGAATATTAATTAAACTTCGAGGATCTTGAAAATAGTAATCAAATGTCAAATTAGATATTGGTTTAGTCATTACAGCTAATTGTGTTTGATTAGTGATTAGTAACGATCCTGTTAAAGATTGGACCTGGCTAGCTAGATTCTTGATACAAATTTAGACTATTAAAACCACAATATCTATATAGAAAGAAGTTATCAAATATTATACAGATCCTCAGCGTAATTTGACTAAATCCCATAGAAATTAGCAAAATAAAGTCTTCTTTTGTGCTGGTAATTAAAAGTGTGTGTCGTGTGTGTTCATATATAATTGATATTAATTGCAAAGCTTTGAATATTAAAACAGGCCAACTCGTTTCAGTCGTTTGTAAACAATTTTACGAGAATCTGCTTTATTTTCATGGATTCAGATTCTCTATTAATATCTTATGAATGTGCTAATTTTATACTAATAAATTAAAACTATGTTACAGTTAATAAACACTGATTTTGATTCCTATATACCCATTTGGTCATGCTCATTTGGAGTCCTTTGCATTTTGATTCATTCTCATTTTGATTCATGCTCATCCCCAATTCTTTCACATTTTAATTCATACTCATTCTGATTCCACTTTAATAAGCATGCCTTAAATTAGCGCTTACCACTTTATTAAGGGAAAAAAAAAAACTAGAGTACTGCTGCTACTATCACTAAATATGTTTATCAAATTCTCTTCGCAAGATAATGTGACCCGGCAGTAATAATTTATTAATTAAACTTAGTTCCACTCTAAGAATCATTTTATGATACTCACACGGTAAACAAATTTTGTATAATTTTATAATTCCAACATTTTTTTTTTAATCTTCTGAACGAATGTACGTAACACCTTGATGAGCCAAAATTGGTCATGTACTTTATGCCATGTTCATAGGTAAAGAAACATGGTGGCCGGTGGCCGGTGGACTTTGAACCTCATCCCGCATGGCTGGCCGGCTAGATGCTTCAAGCCTTCAAGAAGGTTGGGCCAGAGTTGCTCGACCAAGACTTATTGTATCTTGTTTGTTTCTTCTTGATTTTACCTCCCGTATAAACAGAAAAACAAAAAGTCAAACAGTATGTTCCCGTGGTGCAACTTAGCAAGAAATTTTTCAATGTAACTAATACACCGTTATATGGTGTAATCAATTCAAAATATAAGGGTATTATTAGATGGTATGTTTATATTAATATAATATATAGTATTAATAATATTTACTCATATTATGATACATATAGACATTTAAAAATTGAAATTTTTTTAAAATAAAACAATCTTATATGACAAATTCGGAATTGGCTGTATATCTAATTTAAGTTATTTAACCAAGAAAATGAGTTAAATTCAAACAGAACTTTCAAAATAGAGCTAGGCCACAAAGTTAAAAAAACAAAAAATAATTTTTTCCAATTCTTTGGGTCTCATTTGCATTATGTGTCAATTAAATCATTTTTGGTAAGGATGTAATCAATCTTCTAGTTAGTGTTTTGTTCTTTAGTTAAGCATAATTAAGGCCGATGATATTGTATATGCATGACCAAGGTTTCTCGATCGATTTAATGATCCATTTTATGCATGTGTCAATAGCCCACCTCTTTTTTTATAATTTTTCTTATGCATGTGTCAATTAAACCACGAAAAGATTATTATAACAATTTAATGATACCACTTCTTCAAACTTGAGTGACTTGAACTCTTCAAGAAGAAATTGTTATAGACCGATAATTTCTCATATGCTTTGTTGATTCAAGCAGGTTTTCGATTAAATATTTCTTTTCTTTTTTATTGTCCTTTCATTCATCTACCAAGATCAATTAAATAAAACAGAGGGGGTTTTGCTGGCGATCAAATGCCTTTTTCCATCAAAAAGAAATTGAAATGTAAATCAGATTGTAGTGTTCTCTTTGCCTCTTTGAAGATTTTTTGGGTGTCTGTAGGCCTCGTTTTGTTGCTGCTTAGTCTTGTTGTTTGGGGTCCCTGACCCCGCAGCCAACCAAGAAAAAAAAAGGTCTCCATATTCATATGTTCTTTTCAAATTATGAATGCGACAGTACGTGCTATTAAGTTCACAATCTCACACGTGTTTATAGTTTTTCATGGAAGCAAGAATGTGAATTAATGCTTTTTGCTACACACGTGTCACGTACTTCATTGTCTTTGATTTTTGCCGTTCTGTCAACCCATCAAGAGGAATCAACGAACACGTTCACACGGTACATGTTGATGCAAAGTTACATCCGAAAGAATTTAGAAATTTATCTTAAAATTAATTGGATGGAAAGAGTAACTTAAATCTTTACAAGTTACTATACAAGGTTATACATTTTCAATGTGGGATAACGCTTCACATTCTCACACTCCCCCACACGTGTGGCGTTACTTAAGCTAAACACGTAGACAACTCATATTGGGTGATGTAGAACTTGTGTAGCCACTCGGCCTAACACACGTGGGTGAACCTACTCAGATACCATGAAGAAATTTAAACATTCATCCCAAAATTAATTGACAATAAAAAAAATAGCCTAAATCCTTATAAGCCATTATGTAAAGTTATGCATTTTTAATATGGGATAATATTTTACATTCTTACAACATCAACTTATAGAGATGTAACGCAAACCGGTTTAAATTTACTCTACCAAAATTTCTGAAATAGAGAAGAGATAAATGCATGATACTAGCTAGTCTCTTAATTTGTTTTTTTTTTTCTGGGTCATCAGTGTGAAAGCATCAAGTTGTCTCTCTTCTTATCTACAGGATGATGATATGATTGTAGCTCACTCATGCTGCTTGTCAAAGAAAGCTGTCTTGTTTTTAATAAATAAAAAAAGCAATGAGTAATTTGCTTCTTATCCGAGAAATTTTGTTTTTTTCTTTTTTCATGCATATATGCCAATTAGTTTTTTTTTGTTTTTTTTTTCAAAACTTTGCGAAGTTTTCATACTTTTGAGATGGGAAAAAATTTGCTCTTAATGGATATGGATGTATATACATCTTCTTTGTCTATTTCACGTGATAAGTTATGAGCTAGAGAAATAAATATTACAACTGTGTTTTAGTCTTATGAAATCTTTTTAAAATCTTCTAATTTATGAATAAATTTTTTTCCTCAGAAAATTCGAGTTAATTTATTTAGGTGTTTGCTTACTGATAAATAAAAAAATAATTCATGACATGCACGTGATTTATAAAGCTCTGAAATTTCATACAAAGGATGAAATTAATATGAAGTTATGTAATTTAATAATAAATTATTATAGAAAAATATTATAGAGACTATATCATTGGAGAGCAGTTTTGCTCACCTCCTTTAACTCAGGTGTATGCTCACCTCCCATCTAAAATACTGCCACGTGTTTAAAAAACTAACTATGAGTTAACTATTGTATTTAATTATTTATGATGTTATAATGATGAGAGAGAAAAATAATTTGACAACTCCTTTCTTATTTTATCCTTATCTTTTATTACTCAACTTTTTTTTATCACCCGTTAATTTCTCTTTTCTCTTTTATTTAATTATTTCTAATAATTTTTACTTCTTTTGTTTTTTTGCACTTCTCCAGTACACCTCTAGTATTCAAAAAATCACATCCATTTTTTTGGGTCTTCTCATGTATACACATTTATCTATTTTTTTAATTAATTAAAAAATAAAAATATTCTAACAACACATTTGCAATATGAACAAAAAACTCATTTGCAAAGTTTAATCTATGTTGGCCAAACAAAAATCTAAAACAACTCATTTACATACATAGAAAATCCAATAAAAAAGTTACATGAGTTCAAAAAAAAAAAAAAATTATGTCGTTGCAACTATTCTTCTCTCTTCAAATGCTGCAACACCTTGGATTGACCTAAGAATTTGTTTGATCTGAAAAGGTCATGTATGAGACAAGAAAGAAGAATTCTTAGGCAACAAAAAAAATGTGTTGTTGGATTATTTTTTTTAATTAATTAAAAAAGTAGATAAAAGGTGTATACATGAGAAGACCCAAAAAAATTGGATGTGGTTTTTTGGGTACTGGAGGCATACTAGAAAAGAGCAAACAAAAAAAAATCAAAAATTATTAAATGCATGTGGTTTTTTAGATACTAGAATAAATAAAAGAGAAAATAAAAATTAATAGGTAATAAAAAAGTGAAAAAAAGTTGAGTAATAAAAGATAAGGATAAAAGTAGAAAAGAGTTGTCAAATTATTTTTCTCTCTCATCATTATAATATCATAAATAATTAAATACAATAGATTAACTCATGGTTAATTTTTTAAACACATGGCAGCATTTTAGATGGGAGGTGAGCATACACCTGAGTTAAAGGAGGTGAGCAAAACTGCTCTCATATCATTGTACCACATTTGTGACTTTCTAAGCTAAAAAGAGAGAGAAGGAGAGAGGAGAAGAGATCAAAAGTGATTAGGAAGCCACATCATGTGGTATCACAAATGTGGTACAATGACATGCTCCCTACCATTACCCATTATTATAACATGGTCTTATATGCATGCTTTTGTTATGTCTTTTGAAAGCATACGCATATATATAAACTATACGATCATACGGGGGTACATCTCTATCTGTATCCTCCAAAGGACCAAAACCATTCACTACTACAAAGGCTCAGAGAACCTAAACAACACAATCACTGTTTCTATATTTATATATCACATACAATAGTAAAGAATGGACTATGATTTTGCTCTTTTGGAGTCCATTCACCAACATCTTCTCGATGATAATCATTTTCACACTCTAACAAGTACTTTTCCACCACCAATGGATCATGATCTGGGCACACTCTTCTTGGCCCAGAATTGGACCGACTCTGTTGACATGGTGGGTGAGTCTTCTAACTCTGGATGGAGTCCATTGGACCAAAACGATGCCGTTGCAGCACTACCCATTAAGTGGGAGGCACCAGAGGTGGTAAATCAACATGCGGTGGCGGCGCGTGATGTTCACGCGCTGCCCAAAAGGAGGCAGAATTACAGGGGAGTGCGGCGGAGGCCGTGGGGAAAGTATGCGGCCGAGATTAGGGACCCGGCTAAGAACGGTGCCAGGGCGTGGCTCGGGACTTACGAGACGGCTGAGGATGCGGCTTTGGCTTATGACCGAGCGGCGTTTAAGATACGCGGCTCGAAGGCTCTTCTCAATTTTCCGCACCTCATTGGTTCCGGTGCAGCCGAGCCGGTTAGAGTGACTCACAAGCGGCGCGCTGCGGAGTGTTGTAATTCGTTGTTGTCGTCGTCGGATGGTGGTAACTCGCCGAAAGCTATGAGGAGGAGTGGGGTTGGGTCGGTGGCTGAAGCTGAGTCGAGTAAAGGGAGCCGAGTGATGGCGTTTGAGTCGATGTTAAATGGTAGTAACTTGGTGTTCTCATGACCTAATTGTGGGTTTAATTTTTTTTGTTTTTTTGCGCTTCTAGTCAGAGTATTATCGTCACGTTGAAATTGATCATTTGAATAAATAATTTGAAGTTTGAACCAATTAGTTATTAAATTAATGATATTCATCTCTGCAATATTGAAGAGAACTTAAATTTAAATCCACCTTCTTCAACTAAAATAGTAACAATTAACAGTAGGTTCACTAATATTTATATACATATATATGAATTCTTATATATAAAGACAAAGTATATTGTAGTATATTTTGTAATTGTAGGTTCTTTATTACATATTTAAGATTTAATTGGTTGTAAGTTCCTTATTGCATATTAATTTCTAATTTAATTGTGTAGGTTCTTTATTAGTCTATTTTATATATCTAAGTATTGGGTGCGGTTATTTAGCCCCATTAATTTATTAATAGCCCCAACACTTTAATGAGAATATAATTTCATACTCTACCATAATGTAAATTTATCAATAAAGACATACTAATTAAATTAAAAAAAAATCATTTAAGTCAAACTCATCATCCATCCCCACCAGCCAGCCAATAGCCCTTCCCTGTCGTCATCTCATCGTCGGCAGATATGACCGGCAGCCCTCCATCGCCCCCCTCTCTCTCTCTCTCTCTCTCTCTCTTCCTATTTCTATTTCTATTTGCAGAACCACCAAAGCAAAGGTCTCTCTCTCTCTTCCTATTTCTATTTGTAGAACCACCAAAGCAAAGGTACGTGGTGGATTGGTGGTTCTACGTTCTTCTTCTTCTTGTAGCAAAAAAAAAAAAAATGACCAAATTTGATTTGGCCTCCATTGTAGCAGACCAGAGAGAGGAATGAAAAACAGAAAATGAGAGAGAGAGAGAGAGAGAGAGAGAGAGATGACGCCGACTGGGCAACGTCGCAGACATCTAGATTGGGCGACACTGTATTGTTGTGTGGGTAGGGAGGGAGTTTGCAGAAAAAATTTAAGAATGAAAAGAAAAAAAAAATAAAGGAAGAATAAGGAAAGAAAAGGAGGAGGGGTTGGGTTTGTATATAGATCGTAGGGATGATTTTTTTTATTATTATTAAATAGGGTTAATTTCAGTTCAGTACCTCAAGTTTGCTTCAAATTTAATTTAGTACCTCATGTTTAAAATCTTGTAATGTCATACCTCATCTTTCCAATTAGTTGCAATGTCATATCTCCGTCAGTATGACTGTTAAAAGATCCGTTAAATGCTGATGTGACACTTACGTGGCACTCCCACAATGCTGACTAGATGTCACGTAGTCTGACAACAGGCTATGTCATACCACGTGGCATAAAAATAATTAAAAATCTAGAAACATGGCACATCATACCACATAATTATTTTTAAATTTTTAGATTTTAAATTATTTTTTATACCACTTGGCATGATGTGTCATGTTGTCAGATCACGTGACATTTATTCAGCATTGTGGGAGTGCCACGTAAGTGTCACATCAGCATTTAATAGATCTCTTAACAATCATACTGACGGAGGTATGACATTGCAACAAATTGAAAAGATGAGGTATGACATTGTAAGATTTTAAACATGAGGTACTAAATTGAAATTTGAAGCAAACTTGAGGTACTGAACTGAAATTAACCCTATTAAATATGTCTGAAGGGAAAAAAAAAAAAAACTAGCAGAAGGAAGGAAGAAGAAGGACGAAGGAGGAAGAGTACGTATGTGGTGGTGGTGGTGGTGAGTCTGTTTGTTGGGTATAAAAAAGAATAGGTTGAGTGTATAGTATTAAGTATGTTTGTTGGGTATTAATAAGGGTGTTTTTGAAAAAGTTGTTGAGTATAGTAATAAGTTTTTATAACTTTAATTTTGGAGTTGAGTGTAAAGAGTATGGTGGAGATAAAAATAAATTAATTGAATCTAAATAGCAGCACCCGTTAGTATTTATAGATAAATTATTTGGAGTTTATTTCTGTTCGACCACCACCTAGAAATAAATTATTTGGAGTTTGTTTTTGTTTTTACTTTTCAAGGCCATTTGTTTCTAGAATAATTATTGCAGTTATTTATTATTTCAGGATCACCTATGTCAACATTAAAAGCACCAAAATTTAAGGAGCAATAATAACCTTTTTAAAAAATAAATAGTCAAACAATGAAGAAAACGTTTAACATGTAGTTGAGGGTACGTATAAAAAAGATTTACAAAATCTAAATTTTAAGAAAATATTGACTAGAAAAGAAAAAAAAATATATATATATATAAAGTGGATGAGTTGTCAATAAGTCAAAGAGTCTAACACATGAAAAAAAAAAAAAAGAATTTTAATTGGATAAATATGAGTTTGAAGGTGATTTTCCTAATTTACTATCTTTTTTTTAATTCAAACAAGGAAAAAAATAAGTGAAGGACAAAACATGCCCTAACACTTTTTCTTTTATTTTTTAATTTTTTCATGAATGCTATTATTTCTATAGTTAATTACAAAAAAGTCCACTTTTAGAGCCCTTTATACAAAAAATCCACCTAAAAAGTTGAATGATAAATAAGTCAACATTATATTTTTTTCCATGGTTTTTTTTTTTAAAAAACTAAGCAAATTGCTACAGTAACAATGATTGCTACTGCTAAACAATAGTAATTAATAGAGTGTTTTTACAATTTAAATAGTTACTGTCCAACAGTAATAATGATTACTAATGCTATAGTGTATTTTGACAATTTAAATAATTATTATTTTACAGTAACAATAATTATTATTGCTTAGCATAATAGTTACTGTCCGATGTCAATAACAATGATTGCCACTACCAAACAATAACAATTAATTGTCAATCAGCTTCTTTCTTTTTCCTTTTCGTCTCCCAAGGCCTGGGCATCAGATCCCCTTTTCTTATTTTCTTATTTTCTCTTTTTTCTTATTTTCTTTTCTCTCCTGCGCATGTGGCCCTCATCTTCTTCTTCCTCAATCTCTCTCTCTCTCTCTTCTCTCCCTGCATCCTCTCTCTACCTCTCCTCTTTCTCTCAGCCCCGACCTCCTCCCTCCCCTTCCCCCTCTCTTCTACTCTTATGTCTTATTTTCTCAACTACCTAGCTACCTCCACCCCCAAAAATATTTGAAGTCATAATCCTCTCTTCTCCACCCTTCTTAAATTAAATACCCCTTACTAGAAAACACTATTCCCACCCCTCTCTTCCTCTTTCTCCATAGATCCTAACACTACTCCTTTGTCATTCATTATAAGGTTTGGATAACAAATTTCTCACCCACGATAAACTTGATCAAACATTAATTCTATGTGTTGTTGGGATCAACTCGCCGAGATATATCAAAGATAAGGAGGGTGACGCACTCGGATCAGTGAGATTTATCATATTTTTTAATAGAAATTATTTGAAAATAGTATTTCAATTGGTCGACTGTACTTGTTGTAATAATTATATTCTATTAATCAAACTTTAGGTAATTAATTAACTGATTTATTTAGTTAATATTCTCTTCTGAGAACATGATTTTGTCGGGGTGACGACTGACCACCACTCCAGTGCTCCACTATAGTGTCGCCTAATATGGCCAATATCCACTTCAGAGCAAAGTCATTAATTAACAAGTAAGCTTTGTTTAACCTTAGTGGTCGATAACCTTTCTCTTTTGCAACATTCAGATTAACTTATTTTCTATATTTTCAAGAAAATATATTTTATAAGTTTTTGAGTTTAGCCCAAATGGTAAGGGTGAGTGGAGTAAGTATTAGGATTAGACTCGATGTAGGATTCGATTTCCATAACCAAAAAAAAAATTTATATTTCTTTAAGACCTACCTTTATTGACGCATATTCTTTTACTGCATACTTAGAGAGAATTTTTTTTTTAAAAAAATTAGCTTTCCAAATTAAGGAAGTACAAATTAGTTGGTCAATTTGAAGAGTGTATATAGTTTAGCAGATTTGGATCATCTTCTAATTGCTTGTGTGCTAATCTCATACTAATTAATTAAAATGCTTCGTTTTACATTGTAGTTACATGATCGGAACCGTTCATTTTTTAGATCACTTTTAAAGATCATCTCTGCAAAAAATCAACAAAATCGAAAATAATTTATTTGTGCAACTGTTATCGAATAAATAGACGGTGAGTTTAATTGTAACTAAACCGTATTTTTTTTATAACAGTTACACAACTAAACGAATTCTGATTTGGTTGCTATTTTGCAGAGACGATCTTTAAAGAGTGATCTAAAAAATGAATCGATTATGAGCATACTCTGTAAAACAGCGCAGTTTAATTAATTAGTATAAGATTAGCATATAAGGAATTATCAGAGAATCTGAATCCGAGGCTAGCATTGAAAAGAATGTGGCCAAAGTTGATCATTTCCTTTTTGGGACTTGTACTCAAATTGGTAAAGAACATTTGCTCATACAAATAAAGATAGACTTTCAAGAAAATAAAAGGGAAAAATTTACAAACAGGACACATACTTTGATGGTTGTTTTATTTCAGGACATTAATTTTGCTTTGTGTTAATGAAGGATACATACTTTCATTTTGTGTTAATTAAGGACCATGTTTTTTTTCAGTTTTTATCTCAACTTTGGCCCGACGTTGGACCCATCAAAACTCCACCAAATTCAGAAAAATTATACTAGGTTTAAAGATATGCATCTCCTCTTTACAACCATATAAAGATTACCCAAATCAGATCTCTACAACTCCAGATAATCGGCCCTAAAGTAGGGTACCCGAAATTGTTTGATCTTCCAAATTTTTTTTCCAGAGGTCCGATTTGACAGTTTCGGATACCCTACTTTTGGGCCAATTATCTGGAGTTGTAGATGTTCGATTTAAGTGATCTTTATATGGTTGTAAAGAGGAGATGCATAGCTTTAAACCAAGTATAAGTTTGCTAAATTTGGTAGAGTTTTGATGGGTCCAATGTCGAGCTAAAGTTGAGATAAAACATGGTCCTTAATTGACACAAAATAAAAGTATGTGTCCTTCATTAACACGAATCAAAATTAATGTCCTGAAATGAAACAGCCATCAAAGTATGTGTTATGTTTGTAAATTTTTCCCAAAATAAAATTACATTATGGTGCTTACTTCGCAATATAATTATTCGGCAATTTAAATCGTTAATTTTTTAAACTTTTTTTAAAGATCATATCTAAAAAATCAATCAAAATATTAGAATTTTTGATTATTTGATAATTATTAAGGAAACTTCGATTAATTAGGTCCATCAAGTGAACAGTTTTTAGACTAAGCCGATAGTGTTTAAAATTCATAGTCAAATCCTTTATATTCGTAATCAAGTCATTTTATGTCACCTAGGATTTTTTTATTCCAAAATTGCCTATATTATTATTTTAAATATCTAAAAAGATAATTCATGAGATTTTAATCTCAATACTTTGTGGGATTTAAATACCACAAATTAAGAGATTTAAATTCCACAATATAAGAGATTTAAATCTCAAAATTTATTATATTTTAATTTTAAAAATCTCACAAATTATGAGATTTGAGCTCTAAACTTAAATTCTACTCAAATCTCTAATTTACCCTAACTTATACAATAAACCCAAAACCAATATCCTCAAGCTTAAATACATGGATTTGTACATTTTAATTGGACCAAATACATTTGTTTGTCCATTTCAATACATTGTACCACTACGCGGTTTGGTACATTTTAGTTGTAAGTACCCAAATATCAGACCAAAGGTCAATCATATAAGGAAGTTGAATCCCAAATACGCTAATTGGTACATTTAGGTGTACCAAATACATAGATTGGTACATTTAAGTTGCACCAAATAAGGACTTGATTATGAATTTGAAATCACTGCCGGCTTTTGTCTAAACACTATTTTTTTAAGGAACTTAAGCCTAATTAGCAATAATAATTTGAGTATTTCTGAAAATAATGACTAAACATTTTATCATTAGACCATATTGTGAAGCAACCTATAATGTGATTTTTTTAAAGGAAGATTAATTTTAGAATACTTATAGGAATGCAGCTTTTAATTAAGAATATGACTAATACTAGAGAGATCATATCTTTCGATTATATTAGCTGATGATATTTTTCAATTATTTTAGTTGATGGGTGTACCACAGGGATGAGAGTAGACCTTTTCCAAACTAAATAAGGCAAATTTCAATGATTTCTAGCTTTTCTATAACGCACCAATGCCACCAATACAGGTACTCTCAGTTTAGCTGATGATCGAAACACCAGTGAGAGGGTGTGCACAACAGAATTATTGTCATTTTTTTTTTTATTGGACAGTCTGGACAGATTTCTCATGATTTTCATTGATTGTTCATCTGATCATTTTGATTGTATCTTAAAAAGGAATAAGCATATTATGCGGTTGGCATGTCTTTCACAAGTCCCCAACAACTACTTTTTTTTTTTTTTTGCAATATTTGCTAAATTAATAAAAAGATTCGATTTCAGATTAATTATTTAAGTACTTAAATTGCAATTGGCATTAAACTAGGGTTCGGGAACTGCATAAAACGTGTACGTGTTAGAGGTTTTCTTTTAAGATATAGGTAATAGAGATGCATCCATCTTTATATTTATAGATGTCTACATTTTTCTAGAGATCAATTATTTTCTTGTTCTTTCCCATAGTTTACAATATAATAAACATTACTTTAGTACATGTGCATTTTACAGATATATTTCTCTTCTATAACATGTGATAATCATGGTGCTTTTATTTAATTATTTTTCTTAATTCCTTCCCCTTTTGGTACCCTAGTCACAGAGATGGCGGCAAAACTCTAGCATACTCCATATTATAAAATTTCTTTAAAGTTTATTGAAATTAAAAAAAAAAAATCTATATTATACCATACACAAAAAATTTTATACATTTCCATTTCCATTGTTTTTTCAAAAGCCGGCCAAATTAAAACCATACAATTCGTGCAAAAGGGGTGAAGGTATTTTTTAATGACTTATATATGCTTCAAAGTCATTAATCTTTACTGAAACAAGAACAATATGAAACTACTTTTTTTGTTGGGGGTACAGGGTACTGAATGAAAGTGCTTTTTAATTCTCTTTTCTTTTGCCATACTTTTTAATCCGGCCTCTTAATTCATTGCCTTTAAAGTATTGCATTAAATACTCCTAGAGGGATGTTTCTTGATAGAAAAATCACTCGTAGACATGGTATTATTTTCCTTTTTGGAAGTTTCGGCAACTAATAATTAGTACCTAACAAAAATAAAACTAGCTAGCTAGTGATATATAGTTTTGTTCTTTAGCAAGAAAAAATACATATGATGAAGATTATTCCTTTTGAGAACCCAATAGAAGTGACATATTATTAGTAATTTATAATCGTTTCTTATTTTCTATTTTGTAGTGTGCATATGATGCATATCTCAACCCATATATATATATATATATATATAGGGGATATTGGACTATGATATGGATCATGTTATAGCTAGCTACAACCAACCAACATTGGGATAGAATAATCAGGCCAAAAATGAACTGTACCATATTGCCATCATTAATTAGCCTAGTTGCAATCACTGATTTCAAAAATATATATAAATAAATACACAAACTGACCAATAGATTAATTTATCCTGCTACGTTATTAAATTATTTCATTAATAAATCAATATTTTGCAACATAAATCTGCATGTGACCAAAACTTGGAATCAATGAAGGCTATGGAAGCATCATGGAGACAACAACTATTAATTAAATAAGTTAAATAACAACAGATATTACAACATACCCCATAGCTCACACACACATATATATACACACAAACACACACAGCTTAAAACCACAACTACATCCTCCAAAACCATATATTCAAATCCAATTCTAAAACCTTAACAAGCAGAAACCCACATCCAGAAAGATGTTTGGAGAGAGTACTAGTTTTGAAATGGAGTCTGATTTTGCTCTTTTGGAGTCCATTCGCCAACATCTTCTAGACGACAATAATTTTGATGCCACTTTGCAAACTCCTCCAATGTATTGCCGGAGCTCAAGCCTCAGTGCCCTTTTCTTGACGGAAAGTTGGAGCGACTTGCCACTAAAAGTGGACGACACCGACAACATGGTCGTTTACGGTGCTCTGCACGATGCTGCCGGCGCGGGGTGGAGTCCGTCGGATCGCGCCAATGATGTTGTTGTGGCAACGCCTGTGAAACCGGAACCCCGAGAGGTGGTCGGGGAGGAGACTGTGGAGGCGCGTGAGACTCAAGCGCCACCGTCGGGGCGGCACTACAGGGGAGTGAGGCGGAGGCCGTGGGGGAAGTACGCGGCGGAGATTAGGGACCCGAAGAAGAACGGCGCGAGAGTGTGGCTTGGGACTTACGAGACGGCTGAGGGTGCGGCATTGGCTTACGACCAAGCTGCTTTCAAGATGCGCGGCTCCAAAGCCAAGCTCAATTTTCCTCACCTTATTGGCTCAGAAGGATCCAAGCCAGTTAGAGTGGCCCCGAAGCGCCGGTCACCGGAATCTCCTTCTTCATCATCGTCTTCCTCTTCGGATAGTGGCGCACCAAAGGCCAAACGGAGGAGCGGGGTTGGCTCATCAGTGGCTGAAGCCGAGTCGGGTAGTGCAAGCCGAGTGGAGATGTTTGAGATGAGTCAGCTGGCTGTTGTTGATCAATGGCTAAATGATTTTAACCCTACAGTACTCCCCAAGCCACAAGAATTATTGATTGGTGGTTATGATTAATGCTTGGTTAATTGCTTAATTAGAGTTGGAGACTCTCTAATTGTAAAGTTGATTTATTTTTTTTTTTTATTACCACCCCTAGTTTTGTACATAATGGAGGCTAGAAATAAAAGCCTGAGTTTCGCATCATCCTTGCCAATTTCTTATTTTTCATGTTTTTCCTGTCGAAATTTAAATCCCAACTTTAATTTTTATTCATATATCAACCTACTACATAAATATATTAAGAACGGTTTCTAGTTTTTGTCAAAATAAATTAAAACAAATGCCCTTTGATAATTATATAAGTACCAATCACATAAAGGTTGCAGGCCATATCAAGCAATATCAAATATTAAATCACATAAATAATTTAAAGCAAACATAAAAAATTATATATCATCGCTGTCCAAAGTTGATCTGCAAAATCTTCGATTACACATAATTATATATCTAAGTTGACTTTGGCTCACATATCTACTTCATTTAGATTTTGTGAACTAATTGTTTCCATTTCATATATTCCGGTTGTTTTTATTATATTCTATTAAGTAGAACTACGTACTTAATTGCTCCAAAAAAAAAAAAAAAAGTAGAAGTACCTATACGTAAGTATCTTATTTCTCACAAAACGACCATATACCATAACAAAATGACAAAGCCCGGCCCACCGGGGGAGTTTTTTTTTAGGCCAAATTTTCTACGTATTTCTTCAATTATGCATTTATGCCTTAAAATCTTACTTTTCTTCCAGTTTTCCGGGAATAATTCCTTTTGATGGCTTTCAATAAAATACATATCAGCTCCCTTTGGTCTATCCTATTTACGGTTTGAGCTTTTGATCATCCAGGTTTTCAGAGATTTAAAGAAAAGAAAAATAATAAATTGATAAGAATAAACCCAATGCCGCATCAGGATGTGGGGAAAAAAATTTTCAAAGAAAGTTTATTTTATAGGTTTTGATGGAAGAAAATATGAGCTCTTATAGGTTTTGTTTCAACTCTATATTGGCTTGTACGATTATCCACGCCGTCTGATAATCTCCTTGCTAATGAATCTGGAAACAGAGTTACAATCATGGAGTTTTCTTTCTGATACAGTGATACACTGATACTGGGTTATCATAAAGTTGAATTTGGGTAAATAACATTATTTTAATTTTGGCCTTTATCATCATATGAGCTGGCAATTGATTTAATAGGTGGACCAATCAAAATAATTGGATACACCACACCGTACTATACAATAATTTATCATGGTGATGAGCCCATACTTTTGTTTGGTGGTCATATGTAATTTCCTCTCTCACAATATATATTTGGAAACCACCGTTATACGATGAGACAATCATACATGTTGTCAGAGGATGATCATATATGTCGATCACATGAAAACTCCTCCACATATCATGAAGGTTGCACTTGCCAGCTCAATATTGGTCTAAGCTGACCCCATGACAGCATTTGAATTAATTTTTATTTATCTCACAGCAAATTTGAGGAGAATATCTCGCACGTCATGTTAATTAATTTTACATTGAATAATGACAAGAAGTGACCTTGTTTATTTTTCTTATAAATGAGACATGTCACAGTGCTATTATTTTGCTCAGATATTTCTCCATTATTATTTTAAGGGTCGGAGGGTTCTCGTCCGAAACCATAAAGTACTATTCTCGCTCACAATTCGGTATTTGTCTTGTAGGGTATTCACCACTTGGAGCATGGAAAAGAGAAAAGCGCATACCCCTCTTAGGTTTGACCGTTGGTACTTGACTTTTCAGCCAATTTTGGTCATCAACCTTCATTGATTCAACAAATGATCGATTTTTATTAACATGTATTGTAATGAAATTGTAAACAATAAATCATATCATGGATTGATATGTATTTCCTTGTATTTAATTACGTCCATTGGTAACTAATTAAATTGATAGAGATAGCCTTGTAGTTGTTTTGTTTTGTTCTATTTCTTTCTAGTTTTCGTGTTTGTATGAACCTCTTGTAGTCTTTTGGCTGACTTTCTTTTAATTGATAGAGGTATTTTCATTGCCCAAAAAATAAAACAATTACGTCCATTGGTAGATCTGTGCAGGGACGAGTGAGCTCTATCCCTCAAAGCATTTCCTAATTTTATTATCAATCATATTTTTCTTAAAATAACAGTAAGATACTTAATAAAATGCTACAAATTAAGAGAGGTTGAGGTAGGTAATTGGTTATATATCTTTCTTATCCCGTGAACAAAAGTTCTTAGGTCGGATCTGCACGCCATTGATATATATACGTCATTTCTCTCTCTCTCTCTCTCTCTCTCTCTCTCTCTCTCTCTTAATTGGTTCAAAATTGTTTGATTATCTTGTGATCATAGTAAGAGGTTGATGCGCAATACATGTATAAATATCTTTCGATCAACAGTTATCAATATATATAGGCTAATAGTCTACTTAGATATATATTGCAATTCTAAAACTTTTGGCATTATTTGAGAGAGTTAATTACACTTATACCTCCTGAGGTTTATCATCTTTTTACATACACCCCATGAGGTTTCAATAATTACACATACACCCTGAGGTTTTAAAACTGTTACATATAACCCCTACAAAAGAAAAAAAATAAATAAAAAAGAAAATATTTGTATTCAGGTTGGACCTTATATCTTGAATAATCTTATTAGGCTATTTAATCCCTTAGCATGCTTTTTTGCATAATTTCTCATCATTTTTGTCTCACTATAGGGGGTTATATGTAGCAGTTTTAAAACCTCAGGGAGTGTATGTATAATTATTGAAACCCTAGAGGGTGTATGTGAAAAGTCGATAAATCTCAGGGTGTGTAAGTGTAATTAAGTCTTATTTGAGAAGATAAGGACGGACCACACATGTACTTTTGGGCAAAATTCACTAACACATTTATTTTCATTTAATTTGTAGTTACCAATTTAATTACATAGAAGAAATTACAAATATTCAAAGGTTGTTATGTGTGAATCTTGAGTACTCTCATAAACCAAAAAAGAAAAAGAAAACTAACCAGCGCATTAATTTGTGATATATATATGACTCAATTTGAAAATCAAGACAATTTATATCCACACCAAAAATGTCTCGAAAATGAAATTTAGTTCATAAATAAAGTTGGAAGTTGGAAATGTGAAATGATAAAATACATACATGCACAATAAAGACAAGACAAGTAAAGAATCCAAATCCATATACAATACAACTGTAATAACTTTTATTTGTGTCGTTGAACTTTTATTCCTCTTTGCCTTCACTCAGTATTCGATCACTTCATGTTGGGTGAAACTATTGTCTCCAGGTATAAAGCCACTTGAGAAGAGTCTATGTCCCCATTCAATATAGTTCGGAATTTTCTGTGTACCGGATTGTATATCACTAGCTTCCTCTGATGCAAGAGCATAAGAATTTCACCATTCTTCAAAATGCACAAAAGTGACATTAATCCCATGTATTCGGAATCCATCTTCTGCGGAATGGTTGTGAATACAGTCCAAGATGCCTTCACCCCGTATTCCTTCATAACCCAGACTTGATAGTCAGACCCATGGGGACTGTGAAGCATACTCAGGCATCCTCCCAGAACCCCCAATCCATAGAATGAGAAGTTCTTGTCACCATCACCCGGTAGTTCCACTTGGCGGTACGTCTCATCTACTAGATCAAATGAAACGATTACGAAAGGCCTCTGATCACGATCATGATCATGATCGTGATCAGCAGTACTAGTAGTCTTTCCACGACGGACTGCCCAGTGGAAAGCTCCATTCAAAAGGGTACCAACCACGTTAAACAAGAAATAACAAGGGAGGCTTTTGATTCTTCTCCATGCATTGGTCTTGAAAGTAAAGATGTCGATTTCGGTGAGGAAATTGCCATCCTTACTAGAAGAAGTGGCCCTCACTATTTTACAGTCATGGTTGCATGAATCATAGCCAAAACCATAGAAGTAGTCCTTACCCTGAGTGAAGCTCACGCTTGGTACTTCATGGACGTGCCTGGTGGATGGATTGTATGTGATTATACGTTCAGAGTCGAGCACCAAACATACGAGGCCATTGCAAGAACCAACAATCTTGATGTCTTTAACTGGGTGCCTCACCGATACAGCAGCTTCTACTTCTGCATTTGTATCTGCATCTATTGCTTCTGTTGCTGGTGTATTATTCAGATTGAGCTGTACATGTATATGTACGGACTGAAGGAGGGATGACGATGATGAGATGAGCACATGATCAAGATCATGATGGTGATCTTGTTTGGTCGTCGTGGAGCGGATTAGGTGTGACTTGACGAACTTTGGGTCGGAGATGAGAGCGAGCCATGACTTGGAAACGCATCTGAAACGGAGCAGCGACTTCACCGGCAGTTGCAAGAGAATTTCCTCTACGATCTCAAAAGCAAGCCGTCGATGATGAGTGGGAAATGAGCTTTCCATTGCAAGAGAATTTCCCGTCAAACACATTTGCATGTTATGCGTGTCTGCACCATAGTCTTCTTATACGTACGCTAGCCTACAAGCTAGTAATGTTATTGGCTCGAAATCAAATCATCAAGGAAACCCAATTTCATGTAGCAATTTAATTTGTCAATGCACTCTCCACACTAGTTTGTCCAGGTGTGCTACGTCTATATCAAATCATACAAAGTTATAATTTGTCTCCATCAATGGTATGACTCTATCACTCATGATAGGAGCCTGATTGAGAGTTGAGAGTGATCACTGATTAGGATAAAATTATCTTTAACATAAATAATTAAGTTGAATATGATATATCATCATATGTTAATATTAATATAGAGAGTCAGTGAAAATTGTATAAAATTAATAATACTACTACGCATGCGTTGAAATTAAAAATACTAAATATTACAGATGATCACGTCCTGACAGCCATGTAGCAGCAAACTCATGCGTGTCTACTTAATATTCCAGAAAATTAGAACCTTCTTAATTTTTTTATATATATAGGAGATAATTAATTAATCAATGGCGAAATCATGCACTGAGGTTGATGACGAGATTGGAAAACTACCTGAGTGCGGCTGATATGGAACAGTGGGCCCGCGGCGGCCAGGCAGAGCTTAGCTAGGTGATGGCGTGCAATTCGTTGGGCATGCACGCAGGAGGAGGAGGAGGCCATGTACGTGATCATATATGTGGTTGCCAACTAGTCAGTAAGTTATTAGGAAACTAACCATGTTTTTGGGCTCATCATATAATTAATCTCATAATCTGAGCCGTTTATTTTTTAGATCATACTTCAAAGATCATCATTGTAAAAAATCAACTACATTAAAAATTATTTAGTCATCTAATTGCGATCAAATAAATAGATAATCACTGTTTTCGATAAAAGCATATAAATAATTGTTATCATTATTAAATGGCTAAATAACTTCTGATTTTGGAGATTTTTTATAGAGCCTAAAAAATGGATGGTTCAGATTTTGAGATTACATTGTGCAGTGGGTCCAACATGGTCGTTAGCTTTGTATTAATTTGCTAACCAATTAGTTTTAGAGCATTATATATATAAATATATATATAGGAGTGCTCTAAAGCTAATCAGTTAGCAAGTTAATATGAAGCTAACCATGTTTTTGGGCCCACCACATAACTAATTTCATAATCCGAACCATCAATTATTTAGGCTCTACTTCAAAGATCATCATTGTAAAAAATCAACTAAATCGAAAATCATGTAGTCATCTAATTGAGATCAAATAAATAGACGATCAGTATTTTCGATAAAAGCATATAAATAGTTGTTATTATAATCAAATGGTTAAATGACTTCCGATTTTGGAGATTTTTTACAGGGATAATTTTTGAAGTAGAGCCTAAAAAATAGACGGTTCGGATTTTAATATTATATTGTGCAGTGGGCCCAATATGGTGATTAACTTTGTATTAACTTACTAATCAATTAGTTTTAGAGCATTCTTGTATATATATATATATATTTATATAGGCTTATTACCACTTTTGTCCCTGAAAGTGTAACGAAATCTCAATTCACCGCCTGTCATGTTTTAATTGTCTCAATTTACCACCTGATAGTATATTATGTGTTGTAAATATCATTAATTATGTGGCTGTCCATTATCATGTTCAATATTTATCTCATGTATTATCTAGAGCAATTGTATAGATAATTATGAGGAGTCCAATTCATTGTAAAATAGGAGACCTTAAGGGTCTATCTCAGGTCATCCAAGAGCCTATAAATAGAGGCCTTATGTGAATGAGAAATACACTCTGATTCCTCTCTAATTCTCTCTTATGTTTTCTCTTTATTTCTCTTTATTTTATAACACGTTATCAGTACGATAGTCTCTTCTATATTTTATTTTCTTATAAACTCTTTTAGATTTAAGAGTCATATGGTGCAACCTTGTTGCTTTTGACCAATACTCTTAATCTTAGAGTTGTTCTATTATGTTTTTTTGCATCGAAACAGTACCTAGATGACTAACTTTGTGCTTTATTTATATTATTATATATATCTTAATTCTTTTGACTTTCTGATTCAAGCAATAGTACGTATTCTATGATTATTGGCTTCTACATATTATTCCTTTCAAGATGCTTTATATCTCTATCCTAACCAATATGTATATATGTATTGATTGATACCTGCGATGTTATATTACCACCTATATCGTTTACTTGCTTTAAATGTGGTTGTTATATATATACTTGCTGTTAGATACACTAAATGATTATTATTATCGGCTCAAGTGCTTCTACATATATATCATGTTAATTGATTAATTACTACTAGTTGATTCATGATGCTTGATACAAATATATTTAATTTCATGGTTGTTTATCGGCAAGTACTAGAAAACTATGATTGTTAACTTGTATCATTATTTTATTCATATGTGTATTCTTGTAAATATGGGTGCTGTAATTTAATCACTTCCTCGTTAATCAGGATGAGCGCACTACTTTTCTATTTCATTAATCGGCTACCTTATTATGTTATTTAACAATCATATCAGAATTAATTGTTGTTTGATCCTTAATTATCACAAAAGTGATCAAGACCATAAGTTCTTTGATCATCAAATTAAATTGAGGGCCTGAAGTTCCTCAATTGCATGTTATACAATTAAATAGGATAAAGACCTGAAGTTCCTTATTACTTAACATACAAGGACCTGAAGTTCCTTGATCCATACAAAAGTCTTAAATTTCCAATACCTAGTTTGAGAACCATAGTTCTAATGGGTACCAAAATTTCAAACCCAAAGTTTCGAATATATCAAAATTGATGACCTACAGTTTATGGATCATAATATTATGAACCTGAAGTTTCATAATTAATATGATTATATTATATAAATTTTCTTATGCAATTTTAATGTCAGTATTATTTTAATTATATTTATGTTCCACTACTCGTTGTATATTATTATACATTGTAATATGTGATTATTCATACATAAATGAAATAAGGGCCTGAAGTTTCTTATTCTCAACATTATAAGGACTTGAAGTTCCTTGACCTTAATTATTATAAGGGCCTGAAGTTCCTTATCAAACGATCCAATCGAAATCTGAAGTTTCGCGATCCAATCGAAACCTGAAGTTTCGTGACTCAATCGAAACCTGAAGTTTCATGACCCAATCGAAACCTAAAGTTTCATGATCATTGGTCAATATTGGAACAATATGCAATGAAGTACACGTTCGATGATAGTGCATATACTACATATTCGATCATTGATGTCTTGATATTGTTATACACTCGGTTTTGCTTTATATATGATATACACAATGATTATCATATATTATATTAGGACCTGAAGCTCCTTGATTTTGATTAATCATATAATTATACGAAGATTTGAAGTTCTTCCATTTTTATGAGGACCATAAGTTCTTTGGTTCTTATTATGTGATCAATCATAATCTTGAAGTTTCTTGTTTTTATTATATATAATAAAGACTCGAAGTTCTTCAATCTTTATCCAATCGTGTAATTAAATGAGAACCTGAAGTTTCTCAATCTCTATATACAAATCATGACCCGAAGTTTGTTGATTCTTTTTATTAGAACCAGAAGTTTCCATAGTTTATTTTAATGAAATGTTTTACAATTTCTTCTTTAATTTCATCGTTCTATTTATTTCCTTATTTTAATTCTTAGCTATGCAGAATTTCATCATTCTTTTTATATGGACCTGTAGTCCTAAACATCGAACCTGAAGTTTCGAGTATAGATATCATTTTGAACTTGAAATTCTAATTAATGCAGCCTCAACCTGAAGTTTTGAGCAATTTATTTTGGCCTGAAGTTCAAAATATATGAATCTTGTTCAGAACTAAAAGTTCTAACATAGTACAAACAATAGGAAAATAAGGACTTAAAGTCTAAATATGAACCTGAAGTTCAAAGCTCGAACATTTTAGACTCGGAAGTTTTAAATTAAATTTAAGTCTATATTTTGAATCTAGAACCTGAAGTTTCAGAAATATGTTAATGTGACATGATGTTCATGTTACAACTCTTGATGAGCAAATATTTAGAACCCGAAGTTCTAACCAACTCCAAATTTGAGGTTTTGGGAATACATGAGAACATATTATTTGTATTTAATATGCCAATATTGATTGAACAAGAAGTTCAGATTTATAAATTTAGATGTTGTACATTGGTAATTAATGCTTTCCATTATGTACACTAGTTGGCTATATCATTTTCTTTATATAGAACCTGAAGTTCTAAATCTTTGATCTGTACTGTATTTATGCCTCCTGTCACGGAAAGGAGAGATCAAACTTATAAAGAAAATGATATTCTAACATATATAACGTGAAGTTCCTTATTCCTTGATTTTACTCAAAACCTGAGAAAATTTGAAGTTCTCGAAAAATATGATCAGAACATGTAGTTCTACATCAAACAGTCAAATAAGAACCTGAAGTTCTTTGACATTTTGTTTCTTTATCAGAAGTGGATGAAATTTGGAGATGCGATAGAACGTAATGTTCTTATGATTGATTAAAATTTGTAGTTCAATGTGCATTACTTAATCAAGTTAGAACCTGAAGTTCCTTGATTTTCATGCTCTATGTTATAGAATCAAATTGAACTAGAAGTTCTTTGATCTATCATTCCATGATTTATAACTCAAATTTTTCATAACTCCATAATTTTTCTTATGAACCTAAAGTTCTTGATTAAGTTTAGATTAAGCAGAAAGCCTTTATTCATATGAGCTTGTAGTTCTATACTTTTAAACAAGATTTAAGAACTTGAAGTTCTGCTTATATTTTGTATAGAAATTCGGAGTTTCATGGCTTTTAATGAACTTGAAAGTTTCATAGCTTCAATTTAGAACATATATGGCGTATATGTTCATAGTTATTCATAATTAATTTATTGATTCTTATTATAACCTGAAGTTAGATGCTGAAGAATTATTTGAAACCAGAAGTTTCATATACCTACATGTGCATTGCAAACCTGATTATGTTTCGTCTTTATATAACCTGAAGTTATATAAGCATTTGAGTTTGTATAACCACTCACTCTATTGATTTTCATATATTCACTTATGAAAATTTTCCCGCCGTTAGGGGGAGAAATGACCGTTCCTGAAGAACGGCGTGAAAATAGTATAATATGCATATACTAGTCTTTTTCATACCATTCAATATGGGAATGAAATATGAATGATAATGTAAATCTAGTAAATGCATTTATTTGAAAGCTAGATGCATATATATACAACAAAACTGCAAAGTCACATATGGAAGTTTTATATATGTCAACATGGATTGATGTCCTAACATGGTAGTCCATCAATTTGGCGGAAAATGGTTTATTGCACGCCTGAAGCGTGACAAATCTATAGGTTCCAAAGTTTAGCTCCCCAGAAGTGGAGAGTATATGAAATGGTCCACACAAGCCCAATTAATTAAATTTAAAGATCCACATTCTGTACACAAATCATCCTAGAAGAGATGACAGTCCCTGAAGAGACTATAAAAGCCCCTGAAGAGGCATGTGTACCTATTACAAAGATATATATTTATATCTAAAGCATGCAAATGAGAATTGTGAGATCGTTGATATATTGATGATGTGTTTTGTCTATGGTAGCTACTAAAAATCATCATGGGCTATAATAATGTGGAACTACGTTTACTATAAATGTCGACAAAATTAAATGATTGGCCAAACTGGAAAGAGGCAATTCCAGTAGAATTGAACATCATTATAAACGTGGAATAATGAGAACCTATAATTCATACACCAAAGATGTTAACCCTGAAGGTTATAGAGTGTTTGAAATAAAGTAAATAAAATCACTATTTATAATGGCACAAGGTTTCTCTAAAGAAACATGGGATTGTGGTTATATATTCTCCTGTTATAGATGCAACCACATTCTAACAAATTTGGTAAATTTAATGTGTTCATTGCATATGGAGAAAAACCTTTAGAGATTATGAAATGCCTGAAGCATATCGCCTGAAGCGATTTCCTATAAGATATAGGACAAATTACTAAGTCAAATCCTAAATTGAAAGTGCCATGAAATATTATGTGCTTGAAGCAAATCCTTGAAGGATTGAAAGAGCCTGAAGCTCAAAGTATGTACTCAACTTTAACACTATGAATATGGTCAAAAAATTGCCTTATTGAGTACTTTGATTAGAACCCGAATTCGGAAATAGTTGCAACATTTTCAAACTTTTGAAAGAAGTTATGAATTAATTTAGGCTCCTGAAGAGCTCATAAGATTATTGAATGCTTGAATATTGGATTTGATATAAATAACCTTAGGAAATGAAATAGTGTCTCGAGCTGCAGATCGAGTACTGTACTAGTGAAATTCTTATGCCCAACGGTTATTCAATCTATTGGCACTAAGAATGATTACTTGCTTCCTAAGGAAGATGTAAGAAAGATCTTTGGTCCAGAAGCACCATATCTTAATGTGCCTTATTCAACTTAAACACAATGCAGTAGACCGAATAAGCATCGGTGATTGTGTCATATAATTTTTCCAATACTCAAAGTATTTTCATAATAATTCATCTCTTTTAGAGATAATTGTTTCTAACCACTTTATTTATTGGAATTATATTTTGTTTATATTGCTCCAGGATTTCAACATATGATGACAAACATATATCCCCTGATAGTATGGAAGCCATGTCCATACAGGCATTGTCAAACTCCACTCTTTAGAAGATGAGATGTGAGATACCATTATTTGCGGGATTATTGAGCCAGTCAAATTAAAGCTTGTTGTTATCAGGGGGAGCATCCAACCATTTTGCGTGTTGTACTCTTTTCCCTTCGACTAGGTTTTTGTCCCATCGAGTTTTTCCTAGCAAGGTTTTAATGAGGCAAAGCGCATCCAACATTGTATCAGTGATATTGTAAAAGTTGCACTATTTTTCCTTCGCTTTGGTTTTGTCTCATTGGGTTTTTCAAAGCAAGGTTTTAACGAGACAACATTCACTGATTGGAGAAATATATCAATATCAGGGGGAGCGTGCCATCAAACATTGTACTCTTTTTCCTTCGTCCAAGGTTTTTGGTCCCATTGGGTTTTCCTGGCAAGGTTTTAATGAGGCAGTGTCGTGCGCTCATCATATCTATCAGAAACACATGAAGATTGTACTTTTTTCCTTAGCTAGTCTTTTTCCCATAGGGTTTTGGCTAGTAAGGTTTTTAATGAGGCAATTGTCATATTCAATGGACATCCAAGGGAGAGTGTTGTAAATATCATTAATTATGTGGTTGTCCATTATCATGTTCAATATTTATCTCATGTATTATCTAGAGCAATTATATAGATAATTATGAGGAGTCCAATTCATTGTAAAATAGGAGACCTTAAGGGTCTATCTCAGGTCATCCAAGAGCCTATAAATAGAGGCCTTATGTGAATGAGAAATACACTCTGATTCCTCCCTAATTCTCTCTTATGTTTTCTCTTTATTTCTCTTTATTTTATAACATTATGTGTTTTAATGTGCCCATTCGGCTCAATTTCGTCATAATTTATGTCAATTTTGGTGACGTGGCAGGGTATATATATTAGTCATTTCGCCACTTAGACCATATATGAGTTGCCACGTGTACAAAAAGAATAATAAAAAAATTCTGATATTTAAAAAAAACCAAAATAAAATATAGAAAAAACCTTCCTTCCTCCCTCGCCACCCAGATCTAGCCACACCCAGCCCCTCCATCCCGGAGCCACCCCCTCCCCCCCAGCCTTAGCCTCGCCTCGCCCCGCCCCACCCATACCCAACCCAGCCCCCACCAACCCCCTCCCACAGCCACCCCTCCCCCCAGCCCGACCCCCTTCCCCCAGCCCTAGCCTCGCCTCGCCCCACCCAGCCTCTCCCTCCCACAACCACCCTTCCCCCCAACCCTACCCCCACGCCGCCCCGCCCTACCCATACCCAACCCAGCCCCGACCCACCTTCTTCCCCCTACTTGGCCATCCCCGACCAACCCCCTCCCACCCACTCCCACCTAGCCTTTCCCTCTCGTAGTCACCCTCTCCCCCCCAGCCTCAGCCCCAGCCCCGAGAGAGTCCTGAGATGCACTCGAGATAGCCCGATTTCTTGGGTACCTCTGCAAATCGCTTGATTTCATTTTCAGTTTTGGTTTTTGGTTCTTGCATGTTTGTATAAAAAAAGTTTGTGACTTTCTGGTAATTTTGTGCTTTCTTTTATGGGCATAATTACTGAACAGGTTAAGAGGGGAGGGGGAGGGTCGGGACTGGGTCTAGGGGAGGGGGTGGCTGCGGGAGGGAGTTGGTCGGGGCTGGGTTGGGTATGGGTAGGCAGGGCTGGGGTTGGGGGGGAGGGGGTGGCTGCGAGGGGAAGGGGCTAGAGGGTGGGTGGGGAGGGAAGGAGGGAGGGAGGGAGGGTTTATTTTATTTTATTTTATTTATAATTTCTTTATTTTTAAATAAATTTGTAAAATATAATAATTTTTAATTCATTTATTTTGTCAAATGAATGAAAATACAAAAATAACTCTGCCACGTCATTAAAATTGATGAAAGTTATGACAGAATTAAGCCGAAGAGGCATATTAAAACACATATACTATTAGGTGGTAAATTGAGACAATTGAAACAACATGGGGTGAATTGAAATTTCGTTTCACTTTTAGGACAAAAGTGGTAATAAGCCATTTATAAAATGAATATTCGAAAAGAAAAGAAAAGGCAAATTGAGATGGCTTTTTACCCAAAAAGAAAAGAAGCAAAGATGGATTGTTTACCCATAAATGCAAAGATAAGACGCGAGTTTGGGAGTTGATTTTCATCTTTACCTAAAACCGTAAAGATCAAGTATCTAAATGATGTTGTGATATCTCTCTAATGTTCATGAGCTAGAAGAATATATTAATAGAAGATAAAGAAAAATGTTTTCACAAGTGAGACATATGCTCAACTCATTAATTTTTAGAACAATAGACATTCTATTCGATCTATAACTTATATTGATTTTTTTTTTTTTTCAAAACTTAGCTGGGGCCATAACCTCGATCTCTTAGTCCCTTATATGTTCCGCCTCTGCTCTTGGTGGTCCATTGAAGGCAAAATTGGTGTCTCTGTTCGACATTGATGTCGTCTCGGAGGGGCTGTGAATTGGAATGATCAATGAGTCAAAAACTTTGGTCTTACAAACAAGGCACTCACTTTGATTGCTGTAGCAGTACAACCAGTACAAACAAGGCCAGCAATATAAATGACAGCATGAAGTCACAGCCGGCTCTCTTGCCATCTTCAAACACATGTTGCAGTCAAAAGGTGATGCAGAGCGTGGTGGTGGAGAGAATGGACCATAAAGTCCATGACTTTCATGCTCATCATGATGTTGATGATGACGGGAAGCGACTGAATCATCCAAAGATGGAGTATACCCATCACTGTCTGTTTCATCATGTTCATGCCCATCATACTCAGAATCAGAGATGATGCTGTCTTCATCGAGCAGCGATGAATCCCAAGAAGCAAAATCCGAGACCGAGATATCATCCAAAGAAAAAAGATCAGAGTCATCATCCCAAGAAGAAAAATCCGAGACATCATCATCATCCTTATGTTTATGCTCTTCTAGGTTTGGGATTGTGGAGCGAAAAATCTCATGGGGCAACATAAAACGATTCAGTTGTCTTTTAGTTTCATTGTTGGAAGCCATGAATAGAAACAAAGCAAAGAAATCAAACACTAATTAAGAAGCAAGAACGAAGCGATCGAACAACAAATGCTAGCTGATAGTAACTTCTGATGTTTTCTTTCCGAAGAGACTACTGTATATATATATATATATATATATATATGGGTGTGCAAATTTAAACCGATGTCTACTAGGAATAACCTGTCAGTCTACTAGGATTAGGACTAGGATTTCTTGGTCTGCAAGAATATTTCTAAGACGTTTTCAAAAAAATAATATTGGGATCAAGTAAATGGGTCGGGTAAAACTTGGGCAAAGGCCCAACAGATCATTTATTTGTGATTTTGTTGATTGTGAATGTTGCTGCTTTGTGAGTAGTTCCTTGATGATTTTACTTTAGGTTTTTTATTTTTTTTTTATTTTAGTATTACATTCTAATGATTTTTTATTTTAACTACCAAAATTTTATTTTAATAAACTGTAATGAATACAGTTGTAATTACTTGTGAATTCCCTCGAAAAATTAAAGAGACAAAATGTAAGAAAAGGAAACATTGGTTTGGATTTTGTTTTTCCAATATGATTTAATTACTTGCCAAATAAGAGTTTGTGAGAATACCTCCCCATCAATCAGCTAGCTTTTTTTGTGTATAATCAAGCAAATTTGTTGGATATGTAGAATTAGGGAAAGTTATAATTAAAAGAGGGGAGAAAATGCCCTTCATGGGTGAGCATTTGTGCAAGGAACAGAACAAAATACAAAACTGGGTGGGGGTATAGTACACAACATTACTAAAAAAACAAAATTTTCAACCCTTCAATAATGGCTGAAATACAACACACGGACTTTAATTAAGAATAGATCGAATATATATATATATATATATATTCATGTGAATGTATGTGTTAATGTTAAGGAAGATGCAGCTGCCAGCTGCCTCTCTCCCTTGAAAGTGTGGAATTCAAATGGATAACCTTATCTCATGTGGTAAATTAATTCAATTTTTAAATTAAGATGACAAATTAATTTAATTTTTAATTTGAGTGGTGATCGAAGTGTAAATGGAGTCCTAATTTCAATGGGTGACTTATAAAAAAGCCAATTAATTATCAATAGTTGTAATTTTTTACAAATATAAATGTGGGGGAAAAATTACATACAAAAAGTTGAGTACAGGTACAAAATAATTGGGTTCACATAAACCTAATTTTCTTTAATAACAAAAAAAGTGCAATATGAATATATGATCAATTCAGTACAAAAAATAATAATAGAATAGACAAGAAAAAAAAATGTATTTACAAACAACAAATATACTCAATATATTAATATTCTACGATTTGTATTGAATTTTTTTTTTCTCAAAAATTTGCAGGGGCCATAGCTCCTCTTAGTCCCTTTTACGTTAAGCCTCTGTCTGGAGTCTCTAGATTGTCTGCACACCCATCCCAACCAAGTCAGAGACAGCATCACCATCAACCTCTTCTTCTTCTTCTTCTTCTTCTTCTTCGTCTTCTTCTTCTTCTTCTTCTTCTTCTTCTTCTTCTTCTTCTTCTTCTTCCTCCTCATCATCATCAATATCATCATCCATAAAAACATACACTTCGGGGACATCATCATCATCATCATCGACATAAACAACATTATCATCCATAAGAACATACTTTTCTGGGACATCATCATCATCAGCATCCACATCATCATCCATAAAAACATACTCTTCTGGGACATCATCATCATCGACACAAACAACATCATCATCATCATCAACATGAACATCGACATCATCTTCCATGTGAGCATACTCCTCAGGTTCTGGGATTGTGAAGTGGAAAATCTCCTGGGGCAGTATCACACGCATCCTTGGACGACATCTTTGAAAGCCACAATTCAGTTGTGTGACGTCGTTGTTGGATGCCATGAGTCGAATTACAAATAATGCAAAGAACTCGAAGACCAATTAAGAAACAAGAACCAAACCCAACAAACTAATTGTAAACTTGTAATTGCAACTTGTACGTTTCTCTCTAAGAGACTGAGAGTGTGTGTATATAAATATATGTGGGTGTGGTTTCCAAATTGAAGGTGGAAATCTAAGTCAACTAGGAACACTGGAATAGGCTCTCCTAAGTCTACTAGGAATAGGTTGGGATCAAGTAAATGGGTAGCCTAAAATCTTTAGGAAAGGCCCAACCAATCCTATTTAAAGAAAATTCTAATCCAAAAGTATTTAGAATTTTATTTATTATTCTTTTGCCGTAAATCGTAATCATTAAGCATTAGCGATCTTAGTTTCAGTTGCAGTTGGTGGTCTCTGGGCCTCTGGGCTTGGTGGGCCAAAAAATCCCTAAAACTCACAGCCCATCCTTTCCCACCTTTCAAAGCCCATCCCTGAGCCCAAACCCCTGATTCCCCGCCACTAAAATTTCTCAGTCACTCCTGCGCTCTCAGCTTCTCTCTTCACTCTTCTCATTTTGCTTTTCTTCAATTCTTCATCTTGCTGTTGTTCTTGGGATCATCTTCTTCTTCTGAGCCTCACAGCCTCATTCACCCACAGACCCCAGGTATTCCTTTTTCTCTTCTTTTAGTTTTGATAATTTAAAATTTAAAGTGGGTTCAATTAAGATTTTAATTCATGGTCTAATTTAAGGTGTAATTCAGGTGTACATTTTGAATTTAATTTAGGTTTTAAATTAAGTGTGGTCTGATTTTTTCAGCTCTTCAAGTTTTTCATTTTCTTTGTAATTTTTTTATTTGGGCATTGATTAGCTTTGGTTCCTCCGATTTAGCTATTTGATTTTGGGTGGGTTTTGCTCATTTTCTTATAAAATGTTGCAAATTCCTCTCTCTCTCTCTCTCTCTCTCTCTCTCTCTCTCTCTCTCTCGGGTACAATTGCATATTCCATTCTCATTTCCGCTAAATGCATTTTTTCCTTACAGTTTTAATCTATTTATGGACCGCTGGTGTGGAGTTTTGAAGGTTCCATTGAACCCTAATGCCAGGACCTGCTACAGAGTTGCAGCATCTCTCTGCCTCTCACCTACTTCCAAAACACTAAGTGTAAGTTCACTAAATTCTCTATACTCAACCCTTTGAAGAACTATTGCACAGTGCCTGCCATTCATGACTCAAAGAAAATGTAAACCTTTTCTTGCCTGTCTGCAACTGAATTCTCCTGAATTACTCACACTTCCAGTCATGTTTTCGTCTTTTTCCCGAAAATGGTAGAAATGCATGAATAGTAATATCTGAATGTACCCATCTTTTTTTCAGGACTGATCTTAAATCCTAAGTTTCTGAATTACTATTTTTGTCTCCTTTCTGTCATTGAAGCATGAAGACCTTTACTGTGTCTTGAACTTTTCCTGGGAGGCAGGTTCCTTCAGCAAATGCCATATTTTTCACTGGAGATCGAGTTGCGGATACTAGGAATCCAGTGATTGGGAGGCTATCAGACTTACAAAATATAGCTGAAATACTGGTTTCGAAGGTTGGTGTTTCGATCAATGCTTGGGTTATTGAGGCTTCTGTTTTCAATGGGCCTTTTTCTGTGTATAAGGACTTTGTACCATCTGTTAACCAATGGGGAGAGCCAAAATCATACTGCCCTACGGGATTCCCAGCTTCTGGGTCGACTGTTTCGCTCTTATCAAGTTGCCTTGAAGAGGTATATTTAGTAACCTTCGGCATCTTCAAAACCTTTTTTTCACTTGACTGAGAAAGTATTAAAGATATCTACATGCAATAAGCTTTCTGGCATCTGTTTTTCTAATTCACTTTCCCTAGTGTAACGCTTTATGGGGAAGATAGAAGTGTTCATGGAGAAAAAATAGGCTCTGCATCATTATGAATGTATTATTTATGTGCCATATTTTAAAATATGAATTGGATAAGAGAACTGAGGCTATTATTTAAAATCCTTATCCTTCATCTAAACTAACTCCTATTCTTCAAGCCTTTGATGATTCCCAAAGTCTAAATTTGTGATGATGGCAGGTGAAGAATGACATTTCGAGACAGAAAGAACTGCTCCTACCAGGAATATCCGCATCACAATGTATTCAACCTAAAACATTTATCTTTGGATTTAGCAAGGGTGGTACTGTAGTTAACCAGCTAGTTACTGAGCTTGGATTCTTGGATGCCAAATTCTCTGGAGGTCCACTGCTTTTGGAGGAAAAGCAAGCTGGTGTGGAAGAAGAGATTCATATCATACCGAGTTCTAAAGAAAGCCTTTTAAACAGCATAAGGGAAATTCATTACGTGGATGTTGGATTAAATTCACCAGGCGCATATATCACTGACCACGGTGTGATTGAGAAAATCTCCGAGCACCTTCTACAAGGGGCTACAGGAATCCGTTTTGCCCTTCATGGAACTCCCAGGCAATGGTGCGACAGAAGGCGAGCTTGGATATGCAATGAAAAAGACAAATTGGTTCATCTGCTAGAGTCTGAAGCTCAGAGAAGTGGAGGGAAATTACAGGTGTGCGAGAAAATTTATTTTGCTGATAGGCCACCTGATTTGCAGATGCATTTTGAAATAATTGAAAAATTGGATGTCAGTTAAACCGCTATATATTGTAAACCATGATTGTAGTTATGTTATGGAATAAAAGTAAATGAAGTTTACAATTATATTATGATGAGTTATCTTATGAAAAAACCATGATTGTTGTAATTATGTTATGAAAACCATGATTGTTTTAATTCTTATACATGTATAGTAAGAAAATGGCAGTTTATAATTAATTGCAACATGCCTCTCCATGATAATCACTATCAGGCTTATACAAGAATCTATGAGTTATGTTAGTGGCAAGAAATTGTTAGATAATTAATTTCTTTATTTCTTTTTCTAGAGGAATACCATGCAAGACAATTGGTCAAAAGTTTGCACCGTTGAGTACCATCTCATTAGTTTTCATATAATGACTTGTCTGATGCCTATGCTGCTATTTGTGTTAACACAGCCTACAGTGTTTGGGGCCAAATTTGTAGCTTAGCAAATTTGAAAATGCCAATACAATGTTCTTTTTCCTTCTTTAATTCTTATTGAACAAACTTGTATCCAGAATATCACGTTCTAAATTGAAGACGTGTTTTGACTCTAACATGGCTTGTGTAGCTGTCATGTTAGAGGGAATTTTAAAAGCTTAAAAATAGCAGTAGGCATGCCATACTAAGCCGTCCATGACTTGTTTACAACAGATTTTATAGGGGCAGGAAAAGAAGAAAAAAAAAAATTGGACCTATTGGATTATTCATTAGTGTAGTATGATTTGTATTAAATTTGCCAAATCATAGCTGCTCAATTTTTTTTGGAGAACTTCTCCATTGTTTAAGATTGATGATGATTTGACTATAAGAACTGTTAGTGATTAATTAATATTTTTCTTTGTTACATTGGAGAGAATCAAATTCTTGACCCATTTTACTCATAACTCATTATACCCCCCCTCACCTTTGGCTAACCCAAGGACTTATAATTAATGCGTCTCTGATTTGTCAAACTAGGATCTGCTGTACATATGTACAATGCTGCAAGCCTACAAAGTACAAACCAAAGATTTTCATTTGTCTAGGTAGCAATATTCAAGGTACAATAAGCCGGCCTTGGACCCTTCTGGTAATTGATGAGCCAAAACTTTCCACAAGCATGTTTTACTAAGCTACCTGAAACAAAATATAATGTGACTTAGGACAACTTGAAGCCGATTCCAATCTTAGTCCTCAAACAAAGTATATACATAGAGGAATGATTTGACAATAATTTTTGTCAGAAAATTTGTCATATTATATTGTTAGATTGTAAATAAAGACAGTACTTTCATGCCATGCATGAGTTAATTTTATTCACAGTTATGTCAATATAACATGTTGAAGCCCCCAAAGAAAGGAAAAACATTACTGCATATAGTTACAAAAAATTCAATATTTTTACTCATTACAGTTCGTTTTTTTTTTAATGCTTTTTGTAATTATTTTTATCTGAAATGTCAAGTCCCTGTTGCACAAAATCCACCCAAGAATTAATAAATACAAAAATTCTTCTGAAGTTTTGAATTCAATTCTAATCAAACCATATCTGCAAAGTAATTGAAGTTGTCAGATGCTAGGTGTTTAAGAGCATGGAATGTATTATGTGCCTGGTGATGGTCGCCTTGAATATATAGTAGCCAAGCTTGTCCACCATGTATCCAGACACATAATTTTGTCTCAATCTAGCACTCTATAATACTCGTGTTAAAGTGTTTTTTCTTAGCCACTCTCATGTTAAAGTATTTAATTGCTTATGATACTCTTTGCCCCAGGTGTATGTGTTTCCAACTTGAGTAGTCTTCCTAATTCTACTTCATTGTTTGGCTATTCCAAACAAGAATGACTTTGGACTTTTCATTCCAACGTTTGCAAGCATTATGTAATTTTCAATAACTTTAATAATCAGCAAAATATTATAAATATATGAATTAATGTGGTGACCACCGTAATGTCCATAAGTTACACATTTAAATGGTTTGTAACCTATGTTTTAATGATCACTTTTAGTGATTTATAACCTATGATTTATGGGCATTAGATCATTGTCTCTATCATTTATAAGCCTATAAATGGACAGTCTAATGAGAAGAATAGTAACACTCTGGATTCTCCCTAATTCTCTCTTATATTCTCTTATTATTTTCTTTAGTTTTATATAGTCTCACCACGATGATATGCACAGCTTGGATGATGCAATAACATCATAATCTACCGGTGTGCGATGTGGTCGATGAAATTGCATTTGCTATACTATTTGCATTATTAAGTTGATATGTTTTATCTATTGTCACTCAAATAGTCAAATATCTATATCATCTATTTATATAGAAACATGGTAACTTGCTTTATGAACTGATGTTCAACTTTGAAATTGTTTCTTTATTATGTTCTTTTATCTGTGTTTCTTTTTATTATTTGCTGAGATAATTACAGATTTGATCCACATATTTTATAACTAGTTCAATTTTGATCCACGATTTTTTTTAAGTTTAGTTTTAGTCCACTAATTGTTCTACTTGTTCAATAAAGGTCCATATTTGTTATCTCAAATTTGTTCCGCTTTTTATCTTATCAAATTCCAGCCAAATTCAACAAACATATACTTGTTTTAAAGCTATGTGTCTCCTCTTTACAACCATATAAAGATCATTTAAAATTAAAATTCTAAACTCAAGATAATTGGTCCCAAAGTAGGGTACCCGAAACTACCAATTTTTTCTAGAAAATTTTTCAGATTTTTGAAACTTCACCAAACTTCAATTCTTTTATTCTAATACTCCAAATTGGTTCATATGACTAAGAAATGATGAAAGATAACTTATACTTCAATTATAATTGAAGAAAACACAACAAAAATGATTTAAAATCATAACTTAAAAAAAATCGTGGATCAAAATTAAACTAGATATAAAATAAGTGGATCAAAATTGAATTTAAAAAATATCGTTGAGCAAAATTGAACTAAATATAAAATAAGTGGACCAAATTTATAATTTCCTCTTATTTGCTTGGCTGCATGCTTTTGTTCAATTAATGGCCAACCAATATAATTTTGCAAATCATGTTTACTTTTATAGTTGATTTTGTATACTATTGAATTATGATTTTATTACTGTATACTATTGGGCATTGCAGCTATTAAGCCTATTATCACATAAGAGATCAGGTTTTGACTCTTAATTAAATAAGGTCCTGATGACCTCAGCAATCTTATGTATAGACCTTTAAAGCTTTTTACAATGAAATAAGGATTAGAAGACCCTCCCAAATGAGTACTCAAAGTTCCTCCATATTTATAAGTAAATCAGAACTCGAAGTTTCTTGATTGTTTTTATGAGAACCAAAAGTTTTCATATTTTATCAAGATCCAAAGTCTTTGATTTATTTTATTGTAATGTTTTCAAATTTTTTTCTTTAATTGTTATTTTTAATTTCTTGTTTTAATTCTTAACTTTAAATTACTTCATTTATATGAACCTACGGTCCTAAAATATCGAACTTGAAGTTTTGTGTACTCATGTAAATAAATAAGGGCCTGAAGTTCTTTGGATTTTGCCATGAGATCAAATCATAAACTTGCTGGTTTTATTAAAATACCTATCTGAAGTCCTATGAGATAGTCTCGGGATATTTTTTTATTCTTTATTTTCCTTCTTTAATTATGATAGCAGTTTTATTTTCTCACAAATACAGGTCAATGACAATTGAGAGGTTTGGCCTAAAAAACAAAAAAGACAATCGAGAGGCTTTACTAAGAAGCATAAGCGTTTATGCTCAAATCTGCTCAAATTGTCAAATCTGATGCTCTTAATTAGTATATGCATTCTATAATGTTGTCTTTTTAAATCAAATACCATGTTGACTTTTCATAATCTAAAATATCATTTGGCAGTGAGTAATAATAACTCCCAGTTGGCTATTTGGTCAATAATTCGTTTTGCTTTTAATAAATTGGATGTTTCTCTAATTAATCAATGGGAACATTGTTAAAAACGTGAAATAATAAGAACCTATAGATTAAATACCAAAGATATTAAGCCTTGAAGGTTACAATGAGTGTTTGAAATAATGTGAATTAAATTACTAAATACGGCACAAGGTTTTCCCTACAAACTTAGGATGATAATTTTTCCTATCATAGATGTAGCCACATTTCTTTAAGTACAGTTATTATATCAATGTGAGATTTATGGAATGTTGTCACTACATATCTATGGAGATTTAGATGCCAATATATATATATATATATATATATATATATGAAAGTCTCAGAAGGATTTAAGTTGCCTGGAACAAAACCCTGAAATATGTACTCAATGAAATTGAAACAATCATTGTATGGGTTAAAACAATTTGGGCGAATGTAGTATAATCGTCTTAGTGAATATTTGAAAAAGAAGGTTATATTAATAATCCCATATACCCTTGTGTTTTTTTATTTTTTATAAATAAATCAAGTTATAGATTTGCAATAGTAATAGTATATGTCGATGACATTAATTTAATTGGCATACCTGAAGAGATTGTAAAAATTGCCAATTATTTGAAAAATGAATTTGAAATGAAGGAGCTGGAGAAAACAAGATATTGTCTCGACCTGCAGATCAAGCATTATGCAAACGAAATTCGTGTCCATTAATCAACCTATATTGAAAAGGTTTTAAAACTTTTCAATATAGAATAATCGTTAAGCACTCTAATGGTAGTCTGATCTCTTGATAGTAAAAAGGATCCATTTCGTCCTAAAGAGGATAATGAAAAGATCCTTGTCCCATGGTGCCATATCTTAGTGCAATAAGTACTTTATTATATTTAGCACAATGTACTAGATCAGATATAGAATTTTTAGTAAATCTGTTAGCAAGATATAGCTTTGCTCTAACATGCAGACATTGGAATGGTATCAAACATATCTTACATTACCTTCGTGGAACAACATATATGGGTCTGTTTTATTCAAGTGAATTTTCTAATGGCTCAAGTCTTGTTGGGTATACAGATTCTGGATATCTTTCCAATCTGCGCAAGAGTTGTTCCCAAACTGGATATGTATTTATTTGTGGAAATACAGCAATCTCAAAGAGGTCTACCTTATTAAATTACCACATTATTCACTCAATTACTTATTTATTCAAAGACCAAAATGTTTGTCCTATTTAACATGGAATATAAATTAAGGATTCATTAATAAAGGGGTGTTTCTGAGTTTTTATTTATTGAAAAAGTTTATTTGGTCGGCTTGGATGGGAATAGAGATGGAGACTATGGAGTTATTAAATAGCCACATCATCCACTCAATCACTCATTTATACAAAAATCAAAATTGTTTGTCCTATTTAACATGGAATATAAGTCCACGGATTCATTATTCATTAATAAAGGGGTGTTCTGACTTTTTATTTTATTGAAAAAGTTTACTAATGGGCTTTTTCAGTTTTTCAATAAAAATTATTTCCCAGACAAAAAATAAAATAAAAGTTCCACTATCTTAAAATTTCAATAAAATTCAATCCTACCCCAGTGATCGTTTCTACAATCACGAAGTAAATTAAATTCAATTTTTGCCATCACTATCAAACCACATTTTTATGGAGATTATAGGTTTTATGACCTGAATTATTATTAAAATATTCAGATGGCAAAAATATTTTTATATAAAAATCTAAAATCTTTTAACTAAAGAAAAAAATCGTCACTAATGGACATTTTAGTTATATCAATCTGATGTTTTATGCTGTCATATTTTGAATTCTATAGAATAATTGATAAAGTGAATTTTCAATTTAATATATGATGTTATAAAATAGACTAATAGAGCCTGTCGTATCAATTTTAGAAGAAGAATTTTGCCTCGATCGTTAATTCGTTACTTGTATAATAATGTGTACGGCATCGAAGACCATTAGAGGTCGAAAGCATAACAACAAATGGCGGCGAAGTAAACTACCATTTGAAAAAAAAAAAAAAAAAAAAAAAAATTGTACATAACAAACTAACAAAGCATTGGTTGCCACAGCTTTTTGCTGGCTGTGGCCGGCGGACTTCGCAAGCGGCGCAGATGTCATCTTGCATAAGGCCCTACCACCTCCAATGTCTGTACTCCTCTCTCCTCCTGCATGGGATTTTCTTGCTTTTCTTTATTTGTTTAATGGTGTTGTACTTTGCCCAGTTCAAAATGATGTTGATTGGAATTTGGAGGTGTCTGGTGCCTTGGTTGTACGGTTGTACCTTTATATATATATATATATATATATATATACATGTTAATGGGTTAGTACATAGCACAATTCGTGGTACTCTACACACCCTCCAACTGTTTGGCTCTTGGGCTCAACGGAGGTTAAGAGGGTACTCAGAGTTGATTCCTAGGCAAGAAATATAAAGGTCCAACTTTTGCTTAGTATTCATCAACATTGAATAGCAGGCAAAAGAGCTTTTCTGGGTTCGGATTTATATTCTCGGTTAGCTACTTCCTTGGTTTGAACACTGTGATTGTGTTTGACTGCCTTTTCATTTTCTCACACTGTTTTGTTAATGGTACTATAACCTGTATGTTGATTTCTTTGACAGAAAAGTTAGTTATGTTTATAAAAATCGGTCTCTCTTTTATTTTTCTTTATATTGAATAGCTGAGTAAAAATTGAAGGGAAAGGCTGAAAGATTAATAACTGTTACTGCAAGCAATTTTATTTCCTTGCAAAGAAAATTAAAGGAAAAAGAAGGCAAATTTGATATGAAGTAATGACTGTTCTGATTCCCTACCTTCTACTTGCTTGCTAGGTGGAGAGTTGAGGCTAAGGGAAACCCAAGATGGTTGCGGAGTCAATTGCCCTCGAGGCGATCATCAAGGAAGCTGTTGATCTGGTATGTGTAATGATACTGTTAAGGCATGTCCAAGTTATTTAAATTTTAAGCCTTCACTTGCCAATGTCGTCTCTCTGCACATAATCTAAATTCCTCCTCAAATGGACATCAAAAGTAGTTTCAAGTAGCTACTACATTTTAACACAAAAGCCAAATTACAGTATAATATTTCTTTTAATAGGTACTGAATAGGCCTAAAGAGAGAGGGGAAAAGGAAAGAAAAAGAAAAGAGAGATAGGAACAAAGCAAAGAGAAAATTATATTTCTATTACTGTATATTTTGTTTGTTATGTATGAATAGCCCTTTTTAAAACTGGGAGTTGATTTATGCAGGAGAATGCAACCCTGAAAGAAGTTTTTGACCATCTTAAATGCACAAGAGATGGTTTCAGCTCTGATGAAGTTCAAGAGCGGTTGGATTTATTTGGTTATAATAAACTTGAAGAAAAAAAGGTCAGAATGAAAATATTAAACATGAGTGCTTCTTTGTATGTGTACTCTGGTATCACTGCTCTACTTCGCTCCTTGATTGATTGTTCTACTTCTCAATTCACCTATAGGAAAGTAAATTCTTGAAGTTTTTGGGCTTTATGTGGAATCCTCTGTCCTGGGTGATGGAAGCTGCAGCTATCATAGCCCTTGTTTTTACGCAAGGAGGGGTAAGTCTGTAATATGAAGCTTACTACTTTTATTCTTTTTCCATTCCTGTAGAGTATGAGCATAACATATTGAAAAGAAAAAAAGAAAAAAAAAAGGTAATACATAGGCCACTTCAGTTTTTATTGAAGATTATCCTTTGACTTTAACTTTGTTTTAATTATTCTCAGTATTAATTTGAAAAAAATACTATCATTTTTCTCAATTGGTCAAATTTTTGTGATGATTTCTTCATAGTGCAATGAATTCAGCTGAGCCTAGATGGTGACATATCCTTGTTATGTGCAGAAAAAAGAACCAGATTATCATGATTTTGCTGGCATCCTGGTCCTACTTATTATAAATTCTACCATCAGTTTTATAGAGGAAAACAACGCAGGCAATGCAGCTGCTGCTCTCATGGCTCGGTTGGCCCCAAAAGCAAAGGTCCTTCTCCTCTTCAGAGATTACTTAGTTTTCGATAAGCTAGTTCATTTCAGCTTGAACTTCCCTTTCTTCTTTTGTTTCTTGTTGAAACTCTTTCCTATATTACCCTTACTCAAATTGTTCATTGATCAATATTGCTCATGATAGATTGGAATTCCTGAATCATGAAGATATCTTTCCTTATTTTCATGTAGTAAGAAACAATGAATTTCACATTTTGTTTCTACTTTGTTTTGACTTCCAATTGCTTACCAGGTCTTGCGTGATGGAAAATGGGCTGAAGAAGATGCTGCTGTATTGGTTCCCGGAGACATAATTAGCATCAAACTTGGTGATATTGTTCCTGCTGATGCACGTCTTCTTGAAGGAGATCCTTTGAAAATTGACCAGGTAACTGACCAGAATATGATGATTATATATATATATATATATATAAGTTGGATGCCATGGTACAGATTGTGTTGAAAAGACCCTGTTCATGAGTCAGAGTCAACATTTTTTGCCTGTTTCTAAACTTGAATTTATAGGCTTTTTCTCTGAAATCTAGGAATACTATATATTTGTGTCTTGTTATGTCGTATATGTATGTCTTTCTGAATTTGAGATTCTCTTTATCATTTGCAGTCTGCTCTTACCGGAGAATCACTTCCAGTGACCAAACATCCTGGTGAAGGAGTTTACTCAGGATCAACATGCAAGCAGGGAGAAATTGAAGCAGTTGTTATTGCAACTGGGGTTCACACTTTCTTTGGAAAGGCAGCTCATCTTGTGGAGAACACAACACATGTTGGCCATTTCCAGCAGGTTCATTTATAAGCCATTTTGTGTTGAGTGTTGGGTGAGAACAGATGAGAGTGGTCTAGAACTCATGGTGTTCCTCCACATTTTTAACAATAACTAATGTAGCATGGTGCTCAATGATAAAAAATAGTAATAATTGTTTTTCATGGTTGCAGGTTTTAACAGCAATTGGAAACTTCTGCATTTGCTCCATTGCTGTTGGGATGGCTATTGAAATCGTAGTAATATATGGAATGCATGGAAGGGAATACCGTGTTGGTATTGATAACCTACTTGTCCTCCTAATTGGTGGGATCCCTATTGCTATGCCAACTGTTCTTTCTGTCACGATGGCCATTGGTTCACATCGTTTGTCCCAGCAGGTTTGTGATTGCGCAAACTCCACTTAGAAGATTGATTTGGGAATTGAAATTGAAAACATTTGATAAAGTTTCCCATTGATAGTCAAAGGTATGAAATAGTTCATAATGGGCATCCATGTTTTGTGCAGGGTGCCATAACAAAGAGAATGACTGCCATTGAAGAAATGGCAGGAATGGATGTGTTATGCAGTGATAAAACAGGGACACTAACACTTAACAAGCTTACGGTGGACAAAAACATGATTGAGGTTTTACTCTTGGTCCCTTCAACTCCCTTTAAAACTGTATGGCATAGCAGAAAACATTGTAAATCACTTGACAGAAGGAGCACATTTTTGTAAGTTCAGTCACTGACACACATCACAAGAAGATGTATTTTGAGTGACTTGTGTGGTCTGCATCCAAGAGAAATGCACTAGGACCACCATGTTTTACACACTTCTTGCATCAGGTGCTGTCAAACTTTAGAAAATTACATATTTTTGGTGATCAATGAAGATCAAGGCAGCATATTAACTAATCAAAAATCCCACTCTTCAAAATAAATTAAGAGAACAATATGTTTTAATTTTCATTTTATTCTGATATTATCCATGTTGCACAGGTTTTTGCCAAAGGTGTTGACAAGGATCTGGTTATACTTATGGCTGCAAGAGCATCAAGGTTAGAAAATCAAGATGCTATTGATACTGCAATTGTTTCGATGTTGGCCGACCCTAAGGAGGTATTCTGCAAATTAATCTTTCTAAAGCATTGACTTTTATTCTTATCTTTAGTTTTGGGTTGATCTTTATGTAACCTTTATTACAACTTTGTAAGGCACGAGCTGGAATCAAAGAAATTCACTTCCTTCCATTCAATCCTACTGATAAAAGGACCGCACTTACATATATTGATGCTTCTGGTAAAATGCTTAGGGTCAGCAAAGGTGCACCAGAGCAGGTGAAATACAAATTTTAAAAATTTTCAAGCATTCCTGTAAAACTTTAAAATCACTTCCAAAATTTCTGAGCTCTAATCAAACATATGCTATGTAGATTCTTAATCTGGCACATAACAAATCAGAAATTGAAAGGAAGGTGCATTCGATGATTGACAAGTTTGCAGAACGTGGACTACGATCTCTTGGTGTTGCCCGCCAGGTATCTAATATCTTATCAATTCTTTATTGCCTTGTATACGTGTTTTTTTGTTTAGAATTTGGGACTAATAGGATGATTCCTCTAGGAAGTACCTGCTGGAACCAAAGACAGTCCTGGTGGCCCCTGGGAATTTGTTGGCCTTCTCCCTCTCTTTGACCCTCCTCGCCATGATAGTGCTGAAACAATCAGAAGAGCTCTGGATCTTGGTGTCAGTGTTAAAATGATCACAGGTGCATGCCACTGCTGCTTGTGATTTTCAGTGAATGCTCTGTTGTAAATGTTATCACCAAATTTATATTCTGAAAGATGATGATTTAGGATATAAAAGGAAAATATTATGAAATAATTACAATTTTGTATGTCTTTGTGTAACACAATAGAATTTCCAATCCATTACGGATGTAACCTTCATGCATCCACATTTTCAGGGGACCAACTTGCAATTGGTAAGGAAACAGGAAGGCGGCTTGGGATGGGCACAAACATGTACCCCTCTTCAGCCCTGCTTGGTGAAAGTAAGAATGGGGATATTGCTACCCTCCCCATTGATGAACTTATTGAAAAAGCTGATGGTTTTGCTGGCGTCTTTCCGGGTTAGTCCAGCTCTTTTATTATTTTAAGCCCTGTGGTTTTGGCTTTTGTATCAAGTTTCTGACCATGTCTTTATCTCCTTCAGAGCATAAATATGAGATTGTGAAGAGATTACAAGCTAGAAAACACATCTGTGGAATGACTGGTGATGGAGTGAATGATGCCCCTGCCTTAAAGAAAGCTGATATTGGAATTGCTGTAGCAGATTCCACAGATGCAGCCCGTAGTGCTTCTGATATAGTTTTAACAGAACCTGGGTTGAGTGTGATCATTAGTGCTGTGTTAACAAGCCGTGCAATATTCCAGAGAATGAAAAACTATACGGTAATCTAACATGATTCACAACATCCAATAATTACTTAGTTAAAGCTTTAGTTGTTCTATGACAAATGCTTAGTTTCGTTTTTCTTCTTTCCCCTCCCCAGATATATGCTGTGTCAATCACCATACGTATTGTGGTAAGCTTCCATCTTAAGTTACAATTTTGTATATGGAAACTTTTTAGACTGTTTCTTGCCATCAATCTTATCTCATGTCCAACATAAATTTGCAGCTAGGTTTTATGTTGCTGGCTGTCTTCTGGAAATTCGACTTCCCTCCTTTCATGGTTCTTGTCATTGCTGTTCTTAATGATGGTTAGATTTGCTAGTTTTACCCTTTGTGTCATTTGTTTAATGGATTTTACATTGTCAGTTTGTTGCATTATATTTTTCCTCCTGCTCATTACCCAACTTGTTGGCTTGCTTATAGGTACTATCATGACCATATCTAAAGATAGGGTCAAGCCATCTCCAGTTCCTGACAGTTGGAAGCTCAGTGAAATTTTTGTAACTGGGATTGCCCTTGGTGGTTATCTGGGTCTAATGACTGTTATATTCTTCTGGGCAGCCTATGAAACCAACTTCTTTCCGGTAAATGGCCTCCCTTTTCTAGTCATGTTGTGAAGAATTTAATGAACTTCTTTTGTGGCTCGCTGACAAAATGCAGGGTGTTGGTTTTCATTAAAACAAAATTAATTTGTTTTTGTGAGAAAAAAAAAAAAGAAGTTTAACAGAATAAATAAATAATGAGAGTAAACAAAATAAATGGGAAGTACTTGCTCTATGTGCTAATGTTGCACGACCTTGTTGGTTCAGGAGTTGGAAATAATAAATACTATGTTAATTTATGTCGTATTTACAAAAGCAGCATGATGAATTTAAACATGGCATACTAATAACTCTTAGAGCTTCCATAATCTTATAAATGTTCAACAGTTGACATGCTCGTTGTAACGTCCTATTGTATGTTTATTTAAAGAATAAATGAAATGATGGATAGGATTTTATTATTTTCTTGATTTATGACATAGACCTTCTTCTTGCAGAAACATTTTCGTGTGGAGGACTTCAATCAACACAATTTTAATATGTCAAATAAGAATGAATCTACTCGGCTAAACGAGATGATGTCATCTGCTCTGTATCTTCAAATCAGCACCATCAGCCAGGCCTTGATATTTGTTACTCGCTCCAGGGGCTGGTCTTTCTTTGAAAGACCTGGTCTTTTGCTTGTAGTAGCCTTCATTATTGCTCAACTGGTACTGAATTTTAAAATTTGGTTAGCTGAAACATATTATCTGTCCAATACAAAAATGAAAAATATATATGGGTTCTGAAACAGATGATAAAAACCACTTTATGCATCATAAGCCTTTTTGTCTTCCAATGACATTAGTATCTTATGCTCTAAGCCCCATACTTGCAGATTGCTACAGTAATATCTGCCACTGCAAACTGGGAATTTACAAACATCAGAAGTATTGGTTGGAAATGGACTGGTGTAATTTGGTTGTACAATATTGTCACTTACATGCTGCTTGATCCTATCAAATTTGCTGTCCGTTATGCGCTCAGTGGAAAGGCTTGGGGTTTAGTAGTAGACCAAAGAGTGAGTAAATCTTACCACCTGATTAATAAGAATTAAACCAGTATTTACACTTAAACCATATGAGTACCTTAGTTAAAATTTGTTAACCCAAAAATCAAAATTTGATGGTTTTCCAACATCCTAATTTTGTCATTATGTAGCTGAAAATTAAATACTGATTTGAGATGCATTTTGTCTTACCTGCAGACTGCATTTACGAGCAAAAACAACTTTGGTAAGGAGGCTCGTGAGGCTGCATGGGCAACTGAACAGCGAACGCTACATGGCCTGCAATCTGTTGAAACAAAAATGTTTACAGAGAGGAGCACTTTTAGGGACATTAATCTCATGGCAGAAGAAGCTAAAAGGAGGGCAGAGATTGCAAGGTTAGTCTTTCTACTGAAGCTTACAAGATTATTGAGCTTTCCTTGTTTTGCTTAGTTTTCTTAATTTTTTATTTTTTTTTTTGCAGGTTGAGGGAGCTTCACACTCTCAAAGGGAAGGTTGAGTCATTTGCCAAGCTGAAGGGTTTAGATATCGATGCCATTAACCAGAACTACACTGTCTAACTGTTTTTCCAGACTAGTGACCCTGTTCTCAATTTGTTGTTCGCATTCTCCTTCATATATATACCTTTTTATGTTTTTGTTAACATAAACAAAGTCCTAGCTGGTTGTTGAATAAGGTTGATACAGTTCATGATGATACTTATATAACAAGTCAAATTAAAATGGAATTGCGTTTATTCAAAACATGTCTCAATGAGGAGAAATTCTCAGTGTCATTTGGGTTACAAGAACACATCCATCCATTGTGCATTTCTAACAATGTGAAGTTTTAAGAAATGTCCATGCACATCACAGTTTCTGTGATGCTTGTGTATGTTCGACATCCATTTCGGTACTTGGCCATACATTTTGTTTCCAGAAAGATTCAGCCACTGCAATTTAATTTGATATCTTAGGAAATTTGAGCACTCTCTTGGGTAGCACAGGTGGAACTCCATTGTACCACTCAGACGATTACCATGTAGAAAATGGAGCTTGAGATTAGTAAGATTGAATAATGACTCAGAAATTGTACTCTGCAACTTATTCGTAAGATTAATAATGACTGGACCACTAAATTTGTTTTGTGGAAGCTAGGCTTAAATAAATGAGCTGCCTAAGATTACCAAGTGAAGATGGAACCAACCCTGAGATTGCATGTACCCAAATCTAAGTCCTTCAATAAATCAAGCTTTTCAATTGAAGAAGGCAGGTTTCCGAAAAGGCTTGTGTCCCTAAGTATTAGTGACATGAGAGGAATACTTTGATTCGAGCTACCGGCAGTTTCTCATTTAGATTTTGATTCAAAGTTTTCAATTCGTTTGCTTTCGAACTCTAACACTTCCAATCTGTTTCTAAGACTCTAAAAAGTAAAAACATTGTATAATACTTTATTTATAGTTCTAATCAGATAAATTACATGGTTTCACTTCAACTCAGTACAACCAAAACTGAAAATTTACTCAGTGCACCCAGAACTGCAAACCAGTTCTTAAAACATGAAGAATTTTTCATCATGTTTCTATTTATCTGTTTGACACATCCTGCTTAATAGACTCACTAGCTCTTGTTTATTAGGCTGCTTACACTCCAGCCCAATCTTTTCTTACCCACCCAAGAGCAGCTCACGTTTCCTTAAGCTAGACACATGCAAGCTGCACACTCACCCAACTCATGATGCCTTTTGCAATTAACTAAAGAAGCTACCCATCTAAAAAATAGTAGGAAATCTCACCCAATAACCCATTTCCTTAAAAATTCAATGGGTCCAATTCTGGTAAGAAGAAAACAATTGGTCCAATTTATTAAATAATTACAACTCTAAACTTGCTATTAATTATTTCATAATCATCTTAATCACTTTCTGAAAAAACATTTTTATTATTTGACCAGTGGAATCAGAGCATAATTGAGAAATATAGAGTGATCCAGGAAATCCCATAGTGATTGGGCTAGCAAAAGGATCGTAAATTTATAAGCTATAATTGTGTTTATCCTATTTCTAATGGGACTCTATAAACAAATTAAACCAAGGAAAGGAAAGCACAAATATTCCAAATCCTATAAGGAATGGATATACCGCAAGCTGCTAACTTGTTTATAAATAGCAGACTTATGCAGCCAAATCAAACACAAGTGGTACAAGTAAATTTCAATCATATTCGATCAGTCAATTAATCATACTCCATATTCAGTAATTTCAATCATACTCGATCAGTGAAGATGAGGTTGTCATGCTTATTCCTTTTCTTCCTAATTAGCGTTCTATCAACTAAGCATGGAGCAAGTTATTCGGTGGTTCATCATAACCTCCAACGTTACCTTCAAATTGACCTCTCGAAGGTGACTGGCCCAGAAAGCATTGCTTTCGACTGCCATGGAAGAGGACCGTACGTCGGAGTTTCAGACGGAAGAATCTTAAAGTGGCAAGGATCTCAGCTTGGTTGGACTGAGTTCGCTTTCACCTCCGCATACGGGCCAAACAGGTAAGTTGCATATATATATATGCTAATATGCCATACATCTGTTTTGTTTAATTTTAAGCTAAAATAAATTTTTATGGTGTTCTTTTTTTGTAATCTAACGATAACGTTGATAGCCCTCTGCCTCCAACTTGTTGTGAACTTTTATGCTTGATTTTCCTTTTTAAATCAAAAATAAATTTGATTGAGTGAATTTTATATTAAATAGGCCAAGGTTATTATGCGATGGCTCAACCAACCCAGCCACAGAACCAATATGCGGGAGACCACTGGGCCTAAAGTTCGACCCTATAACTTGCGAACTATACGTTGCAGATGCCTATTTTGGACTTCTAAAGATAGGACCTAATGGTGGTCTGGCTCAAAAAGTTACCAATTCTATTGGGGGAGTGCCATTCCGTTTCCTAAATGATTTAGACATTGACACCGGAACAGGAATGGTTTATTTTACAGATACCAGCACAATATACCAAAGAAGGTACTTATATATTACACGACTCAATGGATGATTTTATCAATTTTTTTAAAAAAAATTTGTTTAACATTTTTTTTTTGTTTTTTGTTTTTCTCATAAGGGCATGGCCTTCGGTAATCAACTCTGGTGACAAAACAGGAAGGTTATTGCAATATAACCCTTGGACAAACGTGGTGACAGTGTTGCTCCCTGGCTTGGGTTTCGCAAATGGTGTGGCTATGAGCAAGGATAATTCTTTCCTATTAGTAGTCGAAGGTGCCACAAATAAAATTCATAGGTTTTGGCTTCGTGGACCCAAAGCTTATAGGGCTGAACTTTTTTTTCAACTAGAAAGGGCTGCAGATAACATTCAACGAAATGACAAAGGAGAATTTTGGGTAGCCCTAAATAATGGGGGGGTCCCAAAAGCTTCAGTCGTTCCATGGTTAACCGGAAATCCTGTAGCGATAAAGCTTGATGAGCAAGGTAATATATTGGAGGTGTTAGATGGAGATGGTGATACAAGGTTCCAGTCTATTAGTGAAATTCATGAATATAATGGCTGGTTGTGGGTAGGGTCGCCGACAAATGCTTATGTAGGAGTTCTGAGGGTTTAGATAACAAAAGTATTAATTCCTTAATTACATGTAATAAGTCATCTATCTTTAATTTCCAATAAATTATTATTGGATATTGATATGTTAAGTATGTGTAATTTTCTTTTCACTTAATTAGCGAGAAAAAAAAATTACTCGTAAGTTAACACATGTCTAAGTTCTCCCATAATATTACTGCAATGAAATTGCTTAGACTTATCCTTCATTACAACTTTAATGCTAGACCCTTTTGATATTATGTGAGGAATTGCCTCAGTTACATTTGTACACCTTCTTGCAAATAAGTGAATAAGTAAAGGAGAAATTGCTCGAGTGTTCAGTGAACTGGGGATGACTTTAACCCATAACAGAACAAATGGGAGAGTTGCAATAGTTTTTCCAAAGCTTCTAGATTTGCAATTCTTTTCCGTAAAATATATATGTAATAGTTTTTCAATTGCAAGCTAATGACATTCAGCAATCTATCATCGTCTACTCCACAATCTCGAATTTCTTGGACAAGAACATCACCATGCATCAGTTTGCACCCGCGGGTCATTTAATTAGCTCTTTCCCTGCATTTCCACCATCATTTAATACACGCACCATCATATATTTCCTTATTAAATCAATATATGTTTATACTATTAAATATATATATATATTAAAAATACCACGTGTTTTCTTTTATTGGCCAAGAAGCCAGTTCTATTCTTGTGGAATAGAACCGGCTACACCCGATCCCCTTGTAAGTTAAGGGTTTCGAGTCTCAGCCTCCACTCTCCAGTCTCACTCTGTCACTCATCTCTCACTCTCAGCTCTCACTCATCTCTCTCGTCTCTCATGATCTCATCTTTGCATCATACCACTGCCTCCAGCCTCCCTCTCACTCTCTCATCTCTCAGCTCTCACCTTTCAATCACTCCGATCTCTCTTCTCTCATCTCTGTCGCAGCTTCAAAAGACAAAAGGTATGTATCATCCGTCTCACTCTCATCTCTCGTCTCTCATTTCTCACTCTCTCATCTCTGTCTCTCATCTCTGAAACTAGTGATTTAGGATTTCGAATTGAAATTAGGGTTTAGGGTTTGATTTGGGGTTTAACGGTTTAGGGTTCAAATTAGGGTGTATGTGTGCAATTTTAATTAGGGATTTACTGATTTAATCAATTTGATTTAATTTGTATTTCTGATTGGTGGCTTGGTGCAGTGCAGTGCAATTATTTGGTGGCTTGGTGCAGTCAGTGCTAGAAGGTAGATATCTGGTTTTTGCTGTTTGATTGTGAATTTGTTAGTTTAGGACTGTGATTGTGAATTTGTGGTTCTGTGTGAATGTGATTCTGTTATGATGACTAATGAGTGTTAGTTTAGGTCTGGTGATTGTGAATATGTGGTTGTGTTTGATGTTGAAGGCTTGAATGTGATTCTGTTTATGAATCACATTCAAATTATGTTGAATGATTGAATATTTGAATGTTAGTTTAGGACTAATGCATGTGACTAAATGACTGATGCATGTTAGTTTATGAATCAAATTCAATTCTGTTTATGACTAAATGACTAGTAATGATTAGTTGATTATTGTAGAGTGTGAATCTGTTAGTTTAGGCCTTTAGGGTTGCTTGACTGCTTGTGAACCTGTTAGTTTAGGGTTTAGGGTTGTTTGTGAATTTTTTACCTGTTAGGTTAGTGTTTTAGGAAATTGTGACTATGTTAGGTTTAGTTTGTGACCTTAGGTACAATAAATAATGACAAACTTGCTTTTTCATTTAGGGTTTAGGAAGGATGGACCCCCGATCACAAGACACCCCAAGTGACAACTCCTCCACTGCCTCTGCCACTTCACCAACACCAACACCAACACAATCAACACCTACACCAGCACCTACACAACCTGCACCAAGTGGTGGCCTTCCACCACTACCAACTGGGAAAAGGAAACCAGTCCAGGACAAATCCCATGTTTGGGATCACTTTGAAAAATATGATGATGTGACTGAGTTTACCAAGGAGGATGGAACTAAAGGTCAAATTATCAAAAAGAGAGTTAGGTGCAAGTACTGCACTGCTCACTATGTTGTTGACCCATCTGTGAATGGTATCTCTACATTTAATAAACACATAGAACACCAATGCAAGGCCTACCCTGGGAGATTACAAGATAAAAGGCAAAAGACATTGTCTTTTGACCAAACAGTGGGCAATTTAGTGGCTAGGGGGTGTAGTAAGGATGATTGTCTCAAGGCTTGTGTGGAAATGGTGATCATAGAGGAGTTACCTTTTAGCTTTGTTGAAGGTAGAGGGTTTAGGAGATTTTGCAGTGTTGCTTGCCCCATTTTCCAAGTCCCATCCTGTAGGACCCTTGTTAGGCATTTCTTGGCCTTGTATGATGAAATGAAGGACAATTTGAAGAATGATCTAGCCTCACATAGGGTATGCCTCACAATCGACACTTGGACTAGTTGTCAAAACATTAACTACATGGTCCTCACTGCCCACTTTATAGATAGTGAATGGAATCTACACAAGAGGGTTTTGAACTTTAGAGTGATAGCCAATCACAAGGGGAATTCAATTGGGAAGCTTCTAGAACAATGTTTGCTAGAATGGGGTGTGGAGAAGGTTATGACCATCACAGCAGATAATGCCACTACAAACACTAGGGCAATTGAGTATCTAAAGGGCAAGATGAAGCATTGGACAAATGCTAAGATGGTTTTGGGAGGGAAGTACTTGCATGTGAGGTGTTGTGCTCACATTGTGAATTTGATAGTTGGGGAAGGGTTGAAGAAACTTGAGAAGTCAATCCTAGCTATTAGGAATGCAGTGAAGTATGTTAGATCCTCACCTCGAAGGTTGGCAGATTTCAAGGATTGTGTGACTAGAGAGAGAATTCCATGCAAAGGTCTTGTGGTGTTGGATGTCCCAACTAGGTGGAATTCCACCTATTTGATGTTAGATGCGGCATTGAAGTTTGAAAAGGCTTTTGAAAGGTTGGGAGAAGATGAAGAGAACAACTCATACTTGAGTTGGTTTGGTGAAGAGGAAGAAGGGGTTTCCAATCCTAGGAAAAGGGTAGGACCACCAAAGGGGAATGATTGGAACAATGCCACTGTTTTTGTGAACTTCTTGAAGGTCTTCTATGACATGACCTTGAAAATGAGTTTGAGTTTACAACCTGCTGTCCATGAAACATTCCATGATTTAATTTCCATTGAAGAGGAAATTAAATGTTTGTTTAGGGATGAAGATATGCCTTTCGGAGACGATGATCTTGATGAATCTGAGGCACAAATGGTGTTGAATGACATGACAGATGGTATGAAGAAGAAGTTTGAGATGTATTGGGGGGATCTTGACAAGATCAACCAATTTTTGTTGGTTGCACTTGTCCTTGACCCTAGATACAAATTGGGCAACTTGGCCCATGTGCTCCAAAAATATTGTTTGGATGCAGAATCTGCCACCAAGAAGAAGGAAGAGATCAAAGCCATACTCATCAAGATGTTTGATGAGTATGCTGCACCAAAACCCCAAAGTGAAGGTTCTAGTATTAGTGGTGTGACTGGTCCTACTACCTCAATTAGTTCCACTACTAGTACTAGGAAATCTTCTTGGGAACTTAGAGTGGGAAGACAAAGGCAAGAAATGACTAGGCAATGGATGGAAGAAGTTGCAGCAAGTAGTGTAGTGGTTTTGGAGCATGAGGTGGATAGGTACATAAAGGATCCTATTGAAAGAGTGGATCCGGACTCTGATTTTGATATTCTTAAGTGGTGGAAGCACAATGGGGTTAACTACCCTGTTTTGGCCCTAATTGCAAAGGATATCCTTGCAATTCCAGTTTCCACAGTGGCTTCAGAGGCTTGTTTTAGCACGGGAGGAAGGGTAGTTAATCCCTTTCATGCTTCTTTGACTCCAAAGATGGTGGAGGCTCTTATTTGTTGTCAAAACTGGTTAAAATCCGAGGATATCTCCTCTTTACAGTATGAACCATCCATTGAAGAAATGGAATTTTATGAAGCACTTGAAGCAGGTACTATTATGTGTTATAACTTTGTTTAATGTATTCAACTTTCTTAGATTGAAAAACTGAATTATAACTAATTTGTTTTACAGAATACATGTCCTCAGCCACTTTAAAGAAAACTGCCCCTGCTGTTCAGTGTTAAGTAAACTGCCTAACTGGTAAGTTTTTTGACTTCCACAGGTTCAATTTTGTTAAGTCGAATTCCACAAGTTTATCTGTTAAGTTGTTTTAGTTAACCTTTTCAATTATTGATTTATGGTGAGTGCAGGGCTGCTGGGACAGATCTGTTTGGGGTGGAAGAATGCTGATCCTGCTGAGTGATGAAGATGAAGCTGCTGCTGTTTGTGTTTGTGTTTGTTTGTAATCATTGTATAATTTTACTTTTTGGCCTTGTTCAATGTTTATTTGTTTGGGTTTGTAAACCTAATTGTGACACTATAACTTTGAATTTTCTTGGCCTTTAAGTTCTGTAACCTAATTTGGATTCATATCAACCAACTATATACAAGTATTCTCTATTTAATAGAGGTTGTGGATATACCTATGCGAAATTCACTTGAATAAGTTGAAATATGACACAAAATATAATTAGTTAAAAAGAATAGACATTAACTATTATGTCAACTTTTTATATCTTTACTTTCTCAAGGTACATACACAACTTTGATTTCTTAACAATGAAAGGATTACAACTCCACGTTCTCCCATACAAATATAACTGAGCCAATTTCTCCCATAATATTATCGCAATGGAATTGGTTAGGCTTTTTCTTCTCCACAACATTAATGCTAGGACTATTTACCCATAAAGACTAAGAGTTCATTATTGTTGTCTAACGCTGAAAGCCTAGAAGGAAATTCTATTGCTGGGACTTGTAATCTAATTATTGCCATGCAAGTGGAGGAAAAAAGTATGAGAAAGAGAGCACATAAATGCATGTACAAAGTTCAATAACAATTCCCAATTCTACTTGCTACACTAGTTTTACTTACATCCCAATTGCAAAATGTACCACATGAGGTTTATATATAATACAAAGATTTTTTTTTTTTTTTTTTAGGAAAATGTTTTGAGTCACCAAATCGAAGCTATTCAGATACTAAACATTAATGAATATTGGAATAGATACAAAAGAAGAAATATAAAAAAGGCCACCATGATAGACTAAAAGTGAGACCAAATGTTACGAATGTTGATGATTTTATACAGCGTCATGCAGCTTCCAAGAAAATGAAAGAAGGAAGACAAAAAAAAAAAAAAACTTCTGGTAGCTCTGTCCTTTCTATTGACCAAGGAGTCAATAGAAACTAACCAAGTGAAGGTGAGCTGCCAGAAGAAGGCAGGTTTGCATGTACCCAAATCTAACTCCTTCAATGAATCAAGCTTTTCGATTGAAGAAGGCAGGTTAATTTCCAAAAAGGCTAGTGTCCCTACTCTCTAACTATTACAATGTGTTTGGATGAAGTAATTTTAATTTTCACAAAAATTCATAAATGATGGAATTTAAAACTCCGTTATTTAAATTTCTATAAATTACATTTTCTATTGTTTAGATATATGTATATAGAATTTTGTAAATGATAATTACAAATTTTAATTAATCTAGCCCCACCGACTACCCACCCACGCCACCACCTTCCCCTCCCTCTGAGTCTCCAACCACACTCGTCTCTCTCTTCCATTCTCTCTTCTCTTCTCTCTATATACTCCTCATCTCTTCTCTGCATATTAAAATTCCTTCATAAGATTGATTTTTTTGTTCTCCAATTCCAAGAGCCCAGCAACAAAGACAAAAAAAGCATCTCCATTAATTGCATCTTCTCAGAATAAACTTGGAAATCAGGTTGGGATCAAATTGACGGGGATCCCAAATGGCAGACCAAACAAAGATTAGCCCAACATATTCCAATCACAATCGTAACTGTTACACAAAAAAAAAAAAAAAGAATGGCAAGGCTGCAACAGCTGCCGCTGGAGGGAAGTGAGAAAGAGTTTAGAGAGAGAAATAAGTGAGAAAATGAAAGGGGAGGAGGTTATGAGGGTGGTTGGATGGAGGGAGGGGAAGGAGGTGGCGTGGGTGGAGATGGGTGGGTAGTGGGCTTTATGATTTTTTGTTTTTCTAACCTTTTAATTTCTTAATATTATTTGTGGGTAAAAAAATTTGCAGATGTGGCAAGATCTAAGTCACAAATGATTATTAGAGGGCTGAGATCAAAAATCAGGTATAATCTAGTAGGAAGAAAACTGGCAAAAGATCCAAGTCTGGATGGTGGTTGTGGTGGGTGGGTCTTTTTTCTTAAAATCTCAAATGTCATGGAATTTGGAAATGACACCTATTTAGGTGGAATTTAAAATCAGAATTTATGACACTCATATTCCATAATTTCTCCCGCGTAGAATTTTAAGATTTCCTTATTAATGATGCCAAACAAGGGAATTGGAGATTTTTATTTCTCAAATTCTGACTTTTAATGAAATACCGAGTTAAATTTTTCTATCCAAACACACTGTTAGTGACCTGATCGAGACGAATACTTCGATTAAATTCAGGAAAAAGTCCAGTGGTTCATTCTTGCACTAAGAATTTTTAAGTTTTGTAATTTGAAAACTCTTATTAGGAACTCACCAAACAGCCCACATTCATCTAGAAGGAGGGATGTCAAAATGATAGATCATCTGAGCAACCATGGATATATGTGAAGATTTTCCAAACTAATAAGCAACCATGAATATTAAAAGTCAATCAATATATCCTAATCCTATGATGAAATTCGTATATATTATATGAAGAAGCAAATTCCACGTAAGAATTTTAAAATCAAGAAGCATACAAATTCTGGTTATTTGCCTGAATTTAACCGAGTAGTCCAAACTCAAATATATATTCTCAAGGATAATGATTTAGGATATAAAAGGAAAATATTATGAAATAAGTACAATTTCGAATGTCTTTGTGTAACACAATAGAATTTGCTACCGGTTAGAGATGTGACCTTCATGCATCCACAGTTTCAAGGGACCAACTTGCAATTCTTTTCCGTAAAATATATAATTGTAATAGTTTTTCAATTGCAAGCTAATGACATTCAGCAACATCTAGTCCACAATCTCGAATTTCTTGGACAAGAACACCACCAGCATCAGTTAGCACCCGCGGGTAATTTAATTAGCTCTTTCCCTGCATTTCCAGCATCATGTTTACATGACAACACGCACAAGCTCTTGGACTAGTTTGGTTTCAAAATAACATAATTAAACTGCTAAAATGCAAACCAATGTTTCAAATCAAGTGACAACCAACACTTGTTGGGTTAGGGGATTAATAGATACCTTCTTCATTTGTTGAGTTGGTGCTACCACACCAGATGGCCTAATCCGAGGAGATGCAAAAGCAGGCCCTTGAAGAAACGATGAATTATGTCCAAGAGGAACACCCAGAAGAGAAGACAATGCCAAAGCGCCTCCCAAAGCACGCACAATCTCTCCCTGAACAAAACAAAAAGGACCCAATTCAGAAATACTGCTTCCAAGCCCAACCATCCACTTTTATAGTCACAGAAACGAAGAATCACACATACCCAACATGGCAAAATACCGGTGTGAGTCGAAAGGAGAGTGAGTGGGTGGAGTGGAGGAGGAAAATAATGTTACCAGCTGAGACTGAACTGAGCAAGAGCTATACAAAATATCAACAATAATGTTTGTAAATTATACAAAGTGCACACCGTATTGGGTAACATTTCAATGGAAGTTTAAGATAAGTCCAAGTGCCTCAAATGCTTCAAGTTATCAATTGAATTACGCAGCTCCTTCAAATCATAGCGTGCAAAATTGAGCATTCTTAAATATTGTAACTTTGAACATAGATCATGTAGTACTTTGTCCGACATTCGGGTCTTATCGATCACCACGATACACATCTAGAGATAGAGATGGGAGGAAGGTGCGCAAATACCAAACTTTCATATAAAGCCTCGTATTTCTCAAACTCAAGTCAAATATAGTTTTTCATGTACGAAAAATGACGAGAGTTTTGTGCACAATGTTGGGTGAGTCATTGTCCTCCCACCTAACACAAATTCTCCAAACACAAACTTTTCTAAATCATTAATAAGGTCATGCATAGTGAATTCAACAGTCTTTACTGCATGTTGAAAAAATGATCTAGAAATTAGATCATCAAAGAAGCCTTCTCCAACTTCTTCCACTATTTCCTTCTTTTTTGGTTCTAAAAGATTGAACATTCCACAACAAAACCAATTCTGATTTGTTAAATGTATAATTCTTGAGAAATATTGAAGAGTAGGCAAAACTATGCTTAAGATGTGGAGGCAAATAATGGTAGTTCAACCATAAAGCAAGCAAAATATTACTCTTCTCATACGAAGACTCCTATATATGCTGTTGTTCATTATTTTTACCCATTCATCCATATTTAATTTAGAGCGTAAGAGACCTCCAAATGATTTAGCAGCTAAAGGAAGACCATTAAACTTTTGAACAATTTGATTTGAGCGTGCACTAATACTTTCATTTTCAAATGCACGTTTTGCAAATAACAGCCAACAATCTTCCTCAGCTATTTGATTTAGACGGTGAGTTTGAAGTGAACCACCCATCATAGATGCAACTCCTTCATTGCGTGTTGTGACAATAATGCTACTTCCATGTGCACTGGACTCAAAGGGACTCCTTAAGAAATCCCAATGAGTATAATTCGCATTCCATACGTCATCATGAACAAATAGAAACTTCTTAGTGATTGACTCATAAATTGTTTGTGTTACCCTAACAACATCAAATCTTTCTGAAACACAAACCCATGCTCGGATGTCAAAATGTTTTTCCGATACTCCCCATGCCCACAATAGGAATCATGCTTATCTTATTTGAACTTGCATCGATCACCTGGTAGCGATAGCTTAATGAAGCTCTCCTTCTCCTCATCTCTTCCATACACATTAGACTCTTCTACCAAAGAAGTTAAAGGTAGTATTGTTTCTGATATTCTGGGTCTACCATCCGTTTTCAAATTAAGGGCATCTTTTTGCTTTACAATGAATTCTAGTGTCTCAAGAATTTCGTCTATCCTGGAGTTCACTGTTGTGTCAAAAGCATGAGATGAATCAGAGATGAGTATACTTTAAGTAAAAGAAGTTAATTTTACTTGCTTTACCTTTAAGTCAAGTCGTCCAATTAATTACCTATATAAATGGGGTATTCAGATTAAATAGAAGTTAAAATAGGAGTAGCTTCCTTCAGGACCCTTACCTATATTTGGGCCTTTTATTGTGGAAGATTTTGGTAGATTGCATGGCATAGTGTAGTTCTGACTTCTGAGTTGTTTGGGTCGTTTGGCCCAGATTACTGTGTCACCCAAAAAATGAAGTACCTTATAATTAACGTTCTTGGTTTGTTACACACTATCACTTTGAATTAATTTCCGAGTCCCAAAGAGAAAGTTTTGTAGTCAGTCTTTAGAGGAAGCATTTCAGTAACAAAAAAGTGGATAACAAAAGGGAAAAATTCCTCAAAATTAAAATCGATCGATGACAAGGAAGTGAAGAGAGGAAGAAATCATTAGGCATATTGTTGAGAAGTTAATTTAAATTTTCCATTACAATCTAGAATAGTCAATTGATGTATCTAGAAACAAAAGAGTCTAATAGCAGCTCCTAGAGTCTATAGAACTACAAATTGGAAGTTGAAGCCATTAATGAAAACTAAATTTAACTTCCCTCCGTCAATACCCAGTTTCAATTTAACTTCTGAATATATAACCAAGAAGACACAGTCTTACAGTCTTTCTGAAGAGGATGGGCAAATGAAACATGCAAATGGAAAGCAGATTGAAGATTCGTACCCATATATTATAAGGCATTCTGATTCATCGAAGCTCCAAATTGACGATGTTTTCTTGTCGAAGCATGATGTGAGTGAGACCTTGTTTGGGTCTCCTGAAATGGAGTGGAGTTGAAAGATTTGGAATTTTCAAATGTAGAGTTTATGTTACAGAATGCGATGACAAAGAAGCAAATCGAGTTTGCAGAAAATTACCTGTTGAGAGGGAATTGCATAATTACAATTCACACAACTGGGTGGGAGTGGGACCCATCAACACGTACATTCTCATACATCAACTGGCGCGAACCATCGATCCATATGTTGGGGGATGTGAGCAATCTTGGGCCACTCTTCCCCTTTCTCTCTCTCGCACCGTTCTGAAAGCAAAGGACATCCCAAGATATCTAGCAACAAAAGAGAAGTGGGTAGCCCTTCATCTGGCAAGCACTGGAGCTCAGGGCATGTCCAAATCGACAACGTTTGAAGAGAGTTGAGGTGTCGAAACCCCTTGCCGTCCATCTTCTTAACATTCAAAAGACCCTCGATCATGAGATAAGTGAGAGTGGTGGGCAGCAGCCCCTCCTCCGGAAATGAATCATCTACTACTTCACAATCTTTGAACCCAAGTGTCAAGTGTGCAAGAGAGTTGAGTCTTGGTAGACCCCACTGCATCCTGTTTGCCATCACTTTCTTGCAAGAAATGATCCAAAGTGATTTTAATTTTGACGGCAATCTCCCTTCCGGAAATGATTCCAATTCTGGACAATCTTGAATCCGCAGAGACTCAAGTGATGGGAGAAGGCTGTGCATCTCTTCAGGCAGTGACCTCAATTTCTTACAATCACTTATTTCTATCATGGTCAAGTTGGGCGCATCCAGCCCTCCATCGGGAAAAAATACAATATTTGGGCAACCAGATATTTTCAATGTAGCGAGGGATAGGTGTGTGGGGCATTTAGTAAGGGACATATTCACTTTCTTGCAAGATTTTATCCCAAGTGATTTTAATTTTGACGGCAATCCCCCTTCCGGAAATGATTCCAATTCTGGACAATCTTGTATCCACAGAGACTCAAGTGATGGGAGAAGGTTGTGCATCTCTTCAGGCAGTGACCGCAATTTCTCACATCTATGTATTTCTATCTCCATCAAGTTGGGAGTCTCCGGCCCTAACCAACTTGGAAATGTTGTTCCTCCATATGAATAAATAGAAAGCGTTTGTAGGTTTGTATGAGGTTGGAGCTTCTCAAGAACTTCTCTCTCTTTTTCTTTGTGTGAATCATCGGTTACACTACTTGGTTCCCATTCCAAAACTAGTTCATTGAGATACTTCTTGTCCCTCATGATGTTGACCTCTAAAGCATCCTTTACATGAACCAGATTACCAAGTCCCGAGATACGAAGTGTTCCTCGCAAAAACTGAAGCTCCTTTAACTCCAAAATGTCATGCCCTGCAGTATGCTTGTCTACCACAAACTCACTTAATCTTCGGAGGTCTTTCAACTTTCCCATATGCGGTGGCATCTTTTGTAATTTTGTACCCTTGATATCTAGATGGCGCAAGTTGATTAGTCTTCCCAAGTCGGTTGGCAACTGAGCAAGAGCTTCACAATAGGACAACAATAATGTTTGTAAATTATACAAATTGCACACTCTATCAGGTAACTTTTGAATGGAAGTGTGAGACAAGTCCAAGTGCCTTAGATGTTTCAACTTGTCAATTGAATTAGGCAGCTTCTTCAAATCATACCTTGCCAAATTGAGCACTCTTAAATATTGTAGCTTTGAAAACAAATCATGTAGTACCTTGGCATCTGACATTTGGAGCTTAACAATGAACCAATAGGTGAAAGATAGAGATGGGAGGAAAGTACGCAAATACTTAGCTTCATATAAAGCCTCAAATTTGTCAAAGCCATGATTACCATATTTTTCCATATATGAAAAATGACGAGTTTTGCTCACAATGTTGGGAGATTCATTTTCATCCCACCTAACACAAAATTCTCCAGATACAAATTTTGCTAAATCATTAATAAGGTCATGCATGATAAACCTTGACTTTGAAAGCTTTGCACGCTGAAAAAATGACCTTGAGATTAGATCATTGAAGTAGTCTTCTCCCACTTCTTCCATCATTTCATTATGTTTGGGTTGTAAGAGATCTTCAGCCTTCCATAACAACATCAATTCTGATTTTCCAAATTCATAATTCTTTGGAAAGATTGAACAATAGAGAAAACAACGCTTGAGATATGGAGGCAGATAATGGTAGCTCAACCATAGAGCTGGCAGAATATGACTCTTCTCTGGAGATAACTCCCATATGTTACTATTCAATATTTTTTCCCATTCCTCCACAATATTTAATCTAGAGCGTAGGAGACCTCCAAGTGACTTAGCAGCTAAAGGAAGACCTTTACACTTTCTAGCAATTTTTCTTCCTATTACTTCAAGATTTGACCGTTCGCTATCGGTTGCATTTTCAAAGGCATGTTTTGCAAATAGCAACCAGCAATCTTCCTCACTTATTTCTGTTAAGTGACGAATCTGAGGAGTATGGCCCATCATAGATGCTACACCTTCAATGCGTGTTGTGACAATAATCTTACTTCCATGTGCTCCTGACTGAAAAAGACGCCATAAAGAATTCCAATGATCATAATTCTCATTCCATACGTCATCGTGAACGAAAAGAAACTTCTTCCACGTCAAGGCCTCCTTCAATTTACATTGAAGCATATCTAAATTCGTGATATCAGAGGCTTTTTCACCAGTGATTGACTCATAAATTGTTTGTGTTATTCTATAAGCATCAAATTTTTGTGAAACACAAACCCATGCATAGAGGTCAAAATGTTTTGTTTCTTTAACATGGTTGTATATGAGCTGAGCAAAGGTGGTCTTTCCGATACCACCCATGCCCACAATGGGAAGCACGCTTATCTTATTGCCAGTCGCATCAGCCGATAGCAATAACTTGAGGAAGCTCTTCTTCTCTTCTTCTCTTCCAAAGACATCAGAATCTACCAAATTAGAAGTAGTTGCAGGTGGTAGCATTCCAACCAAAAAAGGTGGTAGAATTGTTTCTGATGTTGTGTGTCCATCATCTGATTTCAGATTAAGGGTGTCTTTGTGCTTTACAATGGAGTCTAGCATGTCAAGAATTTCCTCTATCCTGGAGTTTACTTTTGTGTCAAAAGCATGAAACGCAGAAGAGATGGGCTTTATTAGTACCTTATATTTGATACTCCCAGATTCAGCTTTGAGCTTGCGCTTTAAAGCTTTAGTCTTGATCTTGTCCACCAGGTCCTCAGCATGATAGACGGCATCTGTAAGCCCCTCGAGCCACTGCTTCACTCTTGAGTCAGTGAGTTGCTTCTCCTCGGCATCTTGGAGAACAGCATCAGCAGACAACAACGTCATCTTCAACTTGTCCAGTAATCCTTGGGTCCGTTTCTTTCCCCTGAGGAAGTCCAGGACCTCCCCAGAAGCCATCTTTTGAAATAAAACAGAGAGAAAAGATCCACCCACGACCTCCAAAGCCATGATGATCTCGTCTTTGAAAATGGAAATTATGGAATTGAGAACAGATCGGATACTCTTCAACAGAGCAAAAACAAGGACGACGACTTTTGTTTTTGTTGCTTGAAAATGAAACTGATATGAAATTACACAGACAGTAGACAATTAGACATGGACGGCAAATTAGTCAATGACTCGAATAGCTAGAATTAGCACGCAAAACAGTCCTAATTGGACCGCTGGTTCCACTTGTTGTGTTTCTCAATTATTACTTACTTTATTATTATTATTTTGTAGCTGATTCGTTGTTTATTAATTTATTATTAATACACAATTTAGGTCCAGATCCGTTGTTTGGGCTTGTACAAAAAAATTATAATAACTTAGGACCACATCTGATTGAGATTTTATTAATGGCTCTCCTAGATTCCTTGTTGGTTAAGATTTTGAATGTATATCACATATGCAATTTTTTAGTTTATTTTCTATACAATTACTGTTATCACAATTTGTCATTTTGTGTAACTTTTTTCTAATAAAATGAATCTCATTTCTATAAAAATGAATATACACGACGAGTATAAGAGAATTAGGTATAATTGAGATTTTTTTAATTTTTTGGGTCGAAATCAATTGAGATTAGAGACTCAAATTCTTGTGCAATTAATAATATCACTCGATTAATCTTCAAATGAGATGGGAATGGGGATGGAGATGGGAAACAACATTGCACTCCAATTTGCTTTTACTTACAAGAACTTCAAGTTTAAGTCAAGAACGTATATGTTTGGGACCAATTAATAAAGATCATGCAACCAAATCATCACAGAAAATTTCATCTTTGCAACTTGCAAGGCAAGAACAATTAATTGGTAGTTTTCAATCGGTGGAATGGAATTGGATAATGGGTAGTCTCTCTAAACTCTAGTGTTTTGTTGGTTCAGTGGTCTGTGTGGTTCGAAACTCTAGTGTTTCGTTTCGTTGGTTGCAGACTTGCAGTGGTATATATGTGTGGTTCTACTTTGGTCTTGCTCTGTTTTGTCCATTTTGCTTGTTACATTTTGCTTGTAGTGGCCATAAATAGTTGATTAATTCTTCAAGCTTTACTAAACTAGAAAATCATCCTGACCAAAAACCTACAACTCAAATATTTGTTAATTTAGGTACAAGATTAAATCAAATTATGAGAGTAAAAAACAAAGTTGGTCATAAATTGTAAAAGTTAGAACATTCAATCGGAAATTAATTACAAATAAGTTGAAAATGCATGACATTATATATTATAAAGCAAGCCAATAGTATCATAGTCGCCCCAACCACCAGGCATGTTGTTGCCACCCCCTACAACCACCACCACTACTTTATAGATTGATGCATCCAAAAACACAATTTAAATTTGAATTTAACAATCTCGTTCTGCAAATGAACAATTTTTGAGCACTAGTGAACACTTATTGCATTCAATAGTTAAGTCTAATATAATGAGTCAATCAGTTTTTAATTTTAGTAATTACAAATTCAACCCAATAGTGATCATAAATTGTTCAAAATTTGTCCCTTATATTCAAATCCCATTATGCTTAAATAATTAGTTAGACAAATAAAAAACTTTACATCTCATCTTTCTTTTTAATTCCAACATTTTTAAACTTCTTTCTATTTTTTATCAAAAAAAAAAAATTCCTTTCTATTTTTCAAATTTCCACATCTAAAAGTAACAGTAACCTAACATTTTCCTTTTTAAAATTTAGAAGCCAAATTGAAACCTTACCCGACCCTTTGTGTGATTTGGGTCGGGTCTGAAACTCCCACCAGCATTTGAAAATAACTAAAAAACCCGCCATTCAAATGACAAGGAAGCAACTGAGAGAGATGTGTGATGAGAGACCAACTATGGAAATGGAGCTCGTTAGAAAGAAAATGTTTGGACCTTCTCCAACAAACAAACACAAGAGCCTCTCTTCTCCAAATCCATGCTTTCATGCTCCGAAACGCCCTCGAAACCAATGTCAATCTTCTCACCAAATTCATCACAACCTGCGCTTCCATCACCCTTTTCGGCTCACATCCAAACCCACTTTCTCTGGTTGAACACGCTCGCCGCGTCTTCAATCAGAGACCCACAAAATATGACACATTCCTCTGTAATTCTATGATCAGAGCCCATATGGGTATGCGCCAATTCTCCGAATCTTTCACTCTTTACAGATATCTTAGGCAGGAGACGGGTTTCGAGCCCGATGGCTACACATTCACAGCTTTGGCGAAGTCGTGTGGTTTAGATGTGGCCGTCTGGGAAGGGCAAGAACTTCATTGTCATGTTATGAAGATTGGGTTATGCTTAGATTTGCATGTGTCAACGTCATTGGTTGATATGTATGCAAAGTTTGGGAGGATGGGTTGTGCAAGAAAGGTGTTCGATGAAATGACGGAAACATGTCGAGTGTCGTGGACAGCTCTTATTTGTGGGTATGCAAGGTCGGGAGATATGGGTAATGCAAGGAGGCTTTTTGATAACATGCCTGAGAAAGACTCGGCTGCATTTAATGCCATGATTGATGGCTGTGTCAAAGTGGGAGATATGGACTCGGCTCGAAGTTTGTTTGATGAGATGACGGATAGGAATGTGGTATCTTGGACCAGTTTGATTTATGGTTACTGCCAATATGGTGATGTAGAAGCCGCTAAATCACTCTTTGATTCCATGCCCGAGAAAAATCTTATTTCCTGGAATGTGATGATTGGTGGTTATTGCAAAAACAAGCAACCCCATGAAGCCTTGAAATTATTTCATCAAATGCAGTCAACTACATTGCTCGAACCAAGTGATGTGACTGTTGTGACTATTCTTCCGGCTATTGCGGATTGCAGTGCCTTGGATTTAGGTTGTTGGGTACACGAGTTTGTACGAAGGAAGAAGCTTGATAGAGTAACCAATATCTGCACTGCGCTTGTGGATATGTACGCAAAATGTGGAGAAATTACAAAAGCCAAAAGACTCTTTGATGAGATGCCTGAAAAAGAAACAGCTTCTTGGAATGCTTTGATAAATGGGTTTGCAGTCAATGGCTATGGCAGGGAGGCACTGGAGATATTTTCAGAGATGCAACTCAAAAATTTTAAGCCAAACGATATAACCTTTACTGGTATTTTGTCCGCTTGTAACCACTGTGGTCTGGTAGAGGAAGGGAAAAGGTGGTTTAAAGCAATGGAGAACTTTGGGATCATCCCACAGATTGAGCATTATGGTTGTATAATAGATCTTTTGGGGAGGGCAGGGTGCTTGGTGGAAGCTGAGGAATTGATTAAGAGCATGCCTTATGATGTTAATGGGATCATTTTGAGTTCTTTTCTTTTTGCATGTGGGTACTATAAGGATGTCACAAGAGCCAACAAAGTCTTAAAGAATGCAGTCAAACTGGAGCCATGGAATGATGGGAACTTTGTGATGCTTAGAAATCTGTATGCCAGCGAAAGAATGTGGAGTGATGCAGAGGAAATTAAGAGGTTGATGAGGAAGAATCAAGCAAATAAAGAGGTTGGTTATAGTGCTATAGAGGTTGATGGTAGAGTCATGGAGTTTGTGGCTGGGGACAGGGTGCATACATCTTGTGAAGCTATACTTTTAACCTTACGGCACAGTTGGAAGCACATGATGGAAGAAGTGACATATTGATTCTATAGAAAATGGGTGAATTGCCTTTGAGACTAGGAAAAAGAGCATGAATATACCACTACCAACCCATGCCATTTCTGTGTTCCCATTTCAGCAATCTTTAGTTTATGTTGATAATTTGTGTAAGTTCTTTTAGAGTAGCCTAAATACTTACATTTAAGATTCCTTTTAAGGCACTTTTCAATTGGCAACTCAGCGAGGCAATTGGATGCTTGAGATTGCTACTAATCATTCGATGACTAATAGAAAAATTTTGAGCAGGCCAAATTAGATTTACTGCATACTTGTGATTGAGATCGTTTTGTATATTTTCCTATAATGGAAGTGTATAGAGAGGTTAAGTATTTATCAATTTATATATCAATACATTGTAATACATATGAGGAGTAGAGACTTTTCCCATTAATCACCTTCCAAAAGAAGTGTTGTTTACCAGAACAAAAACAATACTTGTATATATGGCAACAACAGAAAGATATCTTTGCAATTCAGTACGAGATACCATGTAGAGGACACAACAACACATGCCTACCCCAAGCTAGCAGTCGGTTCCAAGCGAAGAATCAGATTTCAAATAAGGATGGAAGGCCTAATTAACAGTGGATACCTTGCTTGCATTGAGAAAACAGAACATTCCGTATACCTTCAAACCTCTCTCTCTCTATGTCTCTCTCTCTCTCCCAATACATATACTTATGCAGACATTGTTGTTGGACCAGTTATGACAACGCTTCTAAAAAATGGGAATGTATATGAGCATCATGGGGAGAGGTTGGTTCACTTTCTTTTTCATTTTATGTAGTTAGTTGGCATTCAGAGTTTTACTTTTGGGTTTTATCCCCTCATTTTTTCACATACTTTGTTTTTGTTTCACAAATTCTTTCATTTTGTATAACACTTTCTGAAGTTCTTGAGCGGTTTATTTGCATGACAGGGCTGCCATCCACCCAGATGTTGAATTTTGTAATGGGAACGGTGTACAAGCAGTTCATAGAGAAAGATATCAAAGATTTTGAGGACTTCCACATCGCCATTCTTGATATTTTCAAGTAAGCGTGTATAAGTGTAACCACAAGTACCCAAATGTTAATTACAATATTCATAATGCTAAAAATAATAATAGACAATATTTTAGTTGCATTCAAATCATCTAAACACTACATAAATTGTGCCTCTTCAAGCGTCCTATATGCCATTGTCAACACTAACAAATTAAAATATCTATTTTCACAAGTAAAACCAGCATCTACAAGTGTAATCACTAATATGCGGGATCGATACAAGATGTGAGAGAATGATTTAATGCACTCTCACATCCCGCATTGGTTCCTTTTTTTTCTTCTCATATTAGTGAAAATTCATCATGTAATATGATTTCTGGTTTTTACATTTTAACCCTTATAAAAATAAAAAAACAAAAACAAAAACAAAAGAACAAACCATTCCCTGCCAAAGAACTCTTCTTTTTTAATCAGTCTAAAAGCATATTATTATAAAAAGATAAAAATTATTCTTTAATAAGGTCCTTAAAAAAGACTTGTTTCTCCACCGTTGAATCTGATTTAGAAGACCTATACTGGAGAATAACTCCATAAACAAATTTCAAATAGTCCGAATTCTATTGTAAATCTTCTGACCCAAATTTCAGCAGATCCATAAATTTTGGACAAAGAATATAAGTTGTTTGTAAGTATGCTTCTTTTTTCTTTTTTCTTTTTTCAATTACAAGTTATAGGTATGCTTTTTTTTTTTTTTTTTCTTTTTTCAGTTACAAGTTATAGGTATGCTTTTTTTTTTTTTTTTCTTTTTTCAGTTACAAGTTATAGGTATGCTTCTTCTATATGTTATTATGTTATGTTATACATCTTTCTTCTTTTAGGTTATAACAGATTGGATTATTGCCCTATTCTAATCCTAATCCATTTTTATACCCTCGCTCCTAACCCCATGGTTTTGTTATGTATCATTTTCTACAATTACCGCATAACAGCATCTAATCTTTTCCCCTTAACACAATCTTATCCAGCACCTTTAATTCTGCTTTGCCTGGTAAACACTACGATGTGCCATCACGCAAGGAAGTCGAGGTGAGTTCAAATCAACCATACATCTTCACATGCCAAGCTCTCTCTCTCTCTCTCTCTCTCTCTCTCTCTCTCTCTAACACACTAACAATTAGCAGGCTGTATTCCTACTTTGGAAACAAGCCAAAGAGCAAGAAAGGAAGGACATCATCATCAAGTTCATGAAGAAGAGTGTGAGCCTTAGCAAGGTTGATGACACTACCATGATCACAGGAATAGTAACACCTCCAGTAGCCATGGCTGCTAAAAGAGCAGGGGAGAAATATGTGCCCCAGCTGAAGATCATCAAGGCCATCCCCGACGTCTTCTTCGTGCCGACTGCAACAGTGATAGCACTCATTTCTGTGAAGATCTCCAGAAGAGTTTTCATGGGAAAAATAGCATCTTGATCATAACCTCAAGACGCATGAGAAGCCCGGTATGCCCATTAATAACAACGTGAAGTTCTGTCTATAGTATAATTTCATTATAATCTAATAGTGGAGCAGGCATATGTATAATAAGTATATTGTAATTACAAATTATGGTGTGGAAACTCTGTCTAAGGTAAATCATTTGTGAGAAATGTATCAGTAAAAAAAATATATCGTATAGAGAGGTATCAAACCATCGGTCTACAAACAGGAGGTGATTGGGCACTCAGTTTCAAACCCCTTATTTGCCCACCTTGCCCCTTTATTAATTTTGACTTATTTGCATATTTATCTCTTAAAACTATAATTTTGTTTCACTTCACCCCCTTAAAGTTTATTTTCTCAATTACGAATGAACTTGACGGTTTTGAATTATGTAAGAAACGAAAGAAACTTACACGGAATAAATTGAAACAATAAATTTTAAAGAGGTTAAGTAAGACAAAACTATTTCAAGGGGTAAATGTGAAAATAAGCTATTAATTTTCACATATTTGAACCTTTTTTTACCCTTTCATAATTAGTAAAACCAAAGAAAGAAAAAATAACCAGTGATGGCGATTTCTTTTAAAAGGTTTGTAAAGAGGAACTTTTCTGTTTGCACATAGGAAACCCTCTTAACTTTTCTGCTTTTAATTTCGGGCAGGGATGATTTTATTTGAACTCCTTTAGGCTTTAGGTATGAAATTACTTTGTTTGCCCCTCAAAAAATCTTTTAATACTTCTTGTCTTTTCAATTCAAACTTAAAATTTAAAACCCAGATTGGCTGGGTGCAAACCAGTCATGAAAATTTTTTACTCACAGAATTTGCTCCTTTCAAAAAACTCAAATTACTCCATAATTGCTTAACAAATCTACGCAATTATTACAACAACTTTAACATTAAAACATGGTAGTCCAAGTATAATGCCCAAATTCAATTACTGAAAACATCAATCAGGAATCAGGATACTAATGTATACACCAGGATGGATTGTGTTTGCCTAAATAAGCAGCATGTACAGTAATATTTGCATGTATGAGAGAACGAGATAAAGCATGTACAGCAGAATAAGCAGCATATACAAATATATCATAAGAAAAAAAAAATAGTCACTTATAATCCAGCTAACTTGAGGATTTCTGGATACACCTATACGAGCCAGCTTTTCGCCTCCCCCGATTTCTTGTGTTCCAAGGGAAATCAGTCCTGGTGGTTGAAACTGACTCTTGGGTTACCTTAGGTGCACTGGATTTTGTGGGCAACACAGTTTTCGAACCCGGAACAGGAAAATTGGTTTTCTGCTCTTCAATTGATAGTTGAGGCTTCTGTATGAGCTGATCTTCAACTTTTTCAAAATCATGTGGCTCTTCCTTAACTGCATTAGGTATAAGGTATCCATTCTCAGCCTGAAGACACAAGGAAAAATTAGTCGAACATATATTGTGTCACAGTACAACATAAAGGAACACAGATGGCCATCTTTATGATTGGTCCAGTATTATAGTCATATCCCAAAGAAACATTTTCAAGAGTCGGTTTTAATTATGATTACAGGACAAAATAACAGATGGCATTTGGTACCACCTTGTGAAATTGAGGGGTGGAGTCGGGGAAATAACTATAGTAAGTTTTGGAGATTTGAAAAACTAGCCCCACTTGTGCTCTTTAAAGACATTCAGCCATTTTTTCAAGTGCTCGAGCTCCCCTTGAGTTCGAGCACTACTCGAGGGTTATGTTAGAGACAGCTAAAAGTCTTTAATGGTAACAAAAAATGCCAAGCTTCAACATTTCCCAGTAAGTTTAGTTGCCAGTTAAAACTTGGGATATGATGGGGGAAATAATAACAGCAAGTTACTGGGTCAATTTATGTCAACTCGTAAACAGCAAAAAGTAACAGATAGACCTCAATAATCACCAAGATATTAGACCAAACTGTGGTCTTTACAACAAGATTACTTTATCATGTCAATTGTTGAGACAATTCTTTTCCAGAGATCAGTCAAGCTTTGCATAAAACCAGTACCAGATATCATTTTGGGAAAGGGAAATGAAGAAAACAGAAAAATGTCAAAACCTTTAAAATTATCATTCGCAGCTTTCAATACAGAACAAAAAAAAAATGAAAAATAAAATATCGGCTGCTGGATTAATAGGAAAAGATACTATATCAATAAACACAGTCATAAGTATTAATTTATTACCAAAAATTTTATACCAAGTTACCAACAAAGGAAAATGAGAGCATTTAAACCATTTCATAAAGGAAAAACTTACATTTTCATGTATACAGCCAACCCAAGGCTGATCTGTGTTTCTAGTCATACCAGGAACAGGGGTCAGCTCTCCATGGCTTGGAACCGCACTCTCAGACAAAAATAGATCTCCCATGTTACACTCAGAAATATGCTGAGATGCAGTTGGTAGAGTTTCAACTAGTAATCTATTTCCATTTTCAGGAGGAGAAGCAGGATTTTGTGCAAAGCCCTTCAACGCATCAGATGGTACTAGGAACTTGTTTATGGAAGAAATATTTCCTGGATTTTCATTCACCACCTTGTCAATTCGGGTCTTCAACTGGCAGACTTGTGAATGTACCACTTCAATCTTCCAAAGAATATCTTCCAAGGAACTATTACCATCTCTGAACTCAAGAGATGACCATATATCATTTATCTCAAACTCATTATTGCCATAACTAGTTCTACCTGCTGCTATATCAAAAAAAAAAAAAGGTCTCTTTAAAAATTTTGTGTGCTCATATAATAGATTTAAACAATAAACAATAATATACAGAACATTTTATTCACAATTAATCTGTTCACAATAGTTACAATATAGCATAAAACCAAAAGGCAATTCAAAGTCTCAAAATTTCCACTGAACAAATTAAATGCTGTGAAGTTCCAGAAAATGCACAATGCTCTATATCTACAAACCTCTTCCAACATCTAAGAAACTATAGGTAAAGTATGGCAATTAGATTAAATTAAATTTAGCTATGTATGTATTGACATTGTAATATTAAATTCTTGACCATATGTTTTCCGTGACAAAGTCTAACCTTTCAAATTCACACTTCTGACAGAGAATAAGTAGAATGCTCATGTTATGTATACTAAAAGAAAATTTCAGTTAAAAACTTGAGAATCAAAAGTCAGAACTCATGCACAACAGTTAAAAGGCTAACAAAGCACTAGCAAAGAATTAGTTACCAGTACAGGTTGGTTTCCTAGGATGGGGTAAGCACTACGAGATATCACTTTAGGGGGAAAGGAAAAAATTCTCATTGACGTATTTATAATGGGAGTAAATGCAAATTTAGTAAAGGCTTTCTACTGTTTTCACGATAAGATAAGCTGGTCCAAATTATTGTGTAAATACTAAGAGGGTTTACCTTCAACAAATCGGAGTTTAAAAACTCCTCGGTTGAAGAATTTAAGTGGTAGGAAAAGAGAGTAACCAGCAACTGAGGATACACATAATACATATAAAAAACACAAATACACACACACACACACACACATATACATGTATTTTTATATGCGGACCCCCCGGTAAGGAAAGTTCAGCTGTACAAGCAACGTATACAACCCCCAAGACTAAAGTCAAATCGATATCCTTGCTTACCTAGAGTACCAAAATCATCTTCCATAGAAGCAGCATTAGCAATAGACCTCTTATTTTCTGAAAAGCAGAAAGAACATATAAACACAAATCAGACTTTTAGTTGGCAACAGTGCATGAAGCAAAATTTGTGAACTTCATACCATTATAGGAGAACAGGTTATGGTGTGACATATATGACGCTATATCAGTAGTATCTTCAACTCTCTTTCTTTTCTTCCTTTTCATGACTTTCTCTCTTTGAATTTGACTAGAAAACGGTATTGACTTTGCATCAAAACCTTCTCTTGCGAACCTTTCAAATTCAAATTGCTTTATGTTATCATATTCTGCAAGTTCCCTATCATATTTCAGGGCCTGGGACCGAAGTTCCTTAATCTGTAGTTCTAGCCATTTACAGCGCCACATAAGAGGTTGTATGAACTTCCTCCAATGAACAGTCAACTTTTTCTTCCTAGAAAATTAGATACACACATAAAACCACATCAATGTGACAAAAAAATCAGTCAAACAAAGAAACAATATGTACCCATGACAACAAGTATGGTGAGCAGTATCATTAAAAAGAATGAAGAAATTACATCCTTTGGATCAGAATAAATTTGTAACTATGCCTTTGCTGATCCACAATCTAATTGATGTTCAAAGAAGTGTTAACAAACCTCAACATATGTACCTGACCAAGACTGAACTATCGATCACATAGTCAAAATATAAAGAATGTTATCACAAACAATCAAACACAACTGACAAGGCAAGACTAGTGACCAGATGATATTGAATCAAACAAAAAAAAAAACAACAGATCTCTTCCTTTTTTATTGGAAATTCAATATTATTAACGTGGTGATGGTCAACCCAAACCCACTTAAGACAAGTGAATTCCTAGGAAGCATGGATATGATTACCATGCAGGCAAGTATGGATAAAATAGAAGTAAATGCTGATATGATTGCTCCCCATGCACCAAGGATGGCTACCAAGTTCCAGACAGAGTCCCTTTACCTTTAAACCCATAACTGAAGGTGTGAGAAGATTTATTAGGGATGGCAATGGGCAGGGTTAGGGTCGAGATTCCATTCCTTGTCCTCATTCCCACTAAGATAACTTGTCCCCATCCCCAACTGCCAATTATGTATAATTTTGAAGTGTTTTAAAACTTATGTATGGAATAATGTACAGAGAAATTAAATATAATTTCTTTTAAATGTAATTGAAAAATCTAAGTTCAATTAGCAATATAAAATTAACCAGCATATAACATCACTAAAACAGAAAAAATTCTACCAAACAAAATCCGGCACTATTAATCAAGACATTTTAGTAGACAGAAAAAAAACCAAGCCCACTAGAAATACAAGTTGAACATTAAGATAACTACTGTTTATGAAACGTTAAACATCCAAAAACACAACCACCATAGTTAACCATCCCCAAATACAACCAACATAGTTTAACATTCAACGCTACCACCACCATCCTTCAACATCAAACACCGTCCAACAATATTTCCAACCAAGAAAAGAAAAGGAAGAAAAAGAAAAAGGGTGTATTGGTCTAAAAAAAGGTTATTTAGATATCTAAAAAGAATAAAGAGATTATATTCAACTCATATGCAGTGATTAATATTCATCTTGTAAGCAGAGATTTAAATTCATCTTATAAGCAGAGATTCTTGACAGAGATGAACCCATCCCCATCCAGTAAGCAGAGGTTAATATTCTTCTAGTCCCATCCCCATCAACTTTTTCCTAGCATTGCAGGTCACATATCTGCCAATCAGGCCTAGATTTCCATCCCTAAGATTCATTTAAGGGAACATTCAAAGGCTAAAAAATTTTACTAAAACGAGTGAAGCCAACCCAAATCCCTCTCATCAAGGCCTCAAGCTAAGAAAATTCAAAAATCATATATGTCATACAGGCTAAGGTTTTTTGGTACAACAAAAAGGGAGACCCCATTTTACAAACTTATTCAGAAAAAATTACATTGAACTTTGATATTTAATCAATATTTTGACAAATAAGCTTTAAAATGCAAACAAGAGAATCACTTACCTTTACGATTGTATGGAAGGTATGAACATAGGTTTGCACATCTTTCTATTCTACCTTATAGACAAGGTTTAAGTAAGACATACATTAAATAATTCAAACCACAACGTACCTTGTTCGAAATGCATCATAATATCCATCATATACTGACACAGATGCATTTCCACATAAGCGTGACTCAACTTCATCACAATCTGACAATGGACCATTCTCTGTCCCAGATATTGTATCACCAAAAGAACTCGAATTCTCTGTCAAATCCAAGCATTCACTTTCAACCATCTGAACATTGTCGGGACTTACACAATCAGTTATATTTAGCTCCTCATCCTCACATCTATTTGATGCGGTAGTTTGTCCAACCAATGATCCTTCCATGTCAAAGATATTATCTTTGTAGTTACTCACACAAGGCATAAACTTATCTTCCAGGTCTGGCGGGGTACTTCCATTCTCCTTAACAGCTAAAACTTCTATTGCAGCTTCTGACTTTGGGTTCAGCTCCAATTCAGGACCCATCCTGCAAATTCACGCAAAATCGTTTCCTTCCTTCTAGCAATCAGAAAATAATTAAAAACCAGGCAAGTTAATTTCAATCCAACAACAACAACTGCAGCCATATGAATACACAAATCAAATGAATTAGAGAAACCCCCACACTACTGCCTACCCCACTTTGTTTTTCATTTAGTTGTTCTATGAAAATGCAAAGTCAAGTATTATGGTTTGCATAACAAAACTTAACCACCACATAAATTGAGGAAAACCCACAAATTTTAGCAGGTGAACAAAAACCCTAACAAACAAGTGGAAACTATACAGTTTTTTCAAAGTTAAGGGGGGGAAAAAGAGAGAGAGAGAGAGAGAGAGAGAGAGAGAGAGAGAGAGAGAGAGAGAGAGAGAGAGAGAGAAACTAAACCGCCAAGTACACCAAACAAAACCCACAGTTTTGAGCACCAAAGGAAATAAAGGAAATCCCCAACTTTTTGAAGAACAAAATTCAACACTGGTAACAAAACATCAAGCCACAATTGAACACAGAAGACCCAAAAGATTTAACCACGAAACAAATTAGAGAAAACCCAAAAAGAAGAAGAAAGCCAAAGACGGGGGCACCAAGTTTCAATTTTTAAAACAATAACAGGAAAGAAACCCACGACTCTTTTGTCTTAACATCAAAGGCCCGCAAATTCAAACCACCAACAAAGAAATTGATAACACAAGTAGAATCTCTGTTTTCAATACCAAAAATAAAACCCTAAACCCTAAACCCTAAACAAAAATTCAGAAGAGGGAGAGTGAGAGAGAGACAGAGACAGAGACAGCAACCTGAGATTGAGGAAATCTTTAATGGGTAAGAGCGAGGAACAGCATGTCACCGCCTGCACACTTTAGCGAGTTGCTCGGTGACCGATTAAGTGAGACGTGTCGAATTCTGGTTGATTTGAAGAGAAAGCTCTCGGTGGGACTCTTTCTCGCTCCCTCTCTCACAGTCACAGACTCACACAGTCACTCTGTCTCTCTCTCTCTCTCTCTCTCTCTCTCTCTCTCTCTCTCTCTCTCTCAGACGGTCCAATCAGCAATGTGGTGGTCGGATCTGATCAAACATGGCTCGCACGTGGGACCAATGATGAATTTTTTATTGTTTCTGAACTTTCCGGTGATGATTGATGAGTTCACATGTCCAGTTCTGTCCGCTCATATACATTGGATTATAATGTTTTTCTTGGGCAATACTACATTGAATTGAGTCATATTCATGGCCAAAAAAAGAATTGAGTCATATGAAACCTAGTATAGACATTAGTCAAACAGATCATTTATATTTTTTCCCATAATTAAAAAATTGAAATTTCTAAAAAAGACACATTTGCTTACATAAAAAGCTTTTCTAAAACATGTTACACTTTTAAAATTTTAAAACTAACACATTTTAAAAGAGTAAATTATCTCCATTACCTGCTCAAAACCTATCTCATTGCAACATTGTCTCCATCATTCTCAACCACATTTTCATCCAAAGCCTTTCTCATCCATAACTCGAAAGTCGAAACCCACAAGCCCCCAACCTCATATATCGAGAAAACACCAACACGGAGCTTAAAAACCTTCAAGCTAACCCATTCTAGCCTCTTTGTCACACTCACATCATGAAACCCACCAAAGAAAATCATATGAGTCCCTCCATTGTCACAAACACTTGAAAAGTGTTTTTTACTCAATGAAAACATATATTGGCAACAATCTCAAATGAAATCGAAAGCTTATTTTCAGGAAAAAAAATTCTTTTATTTGTGTTGTTATTATTAATAATTATTTTGTATTTTTTATTAAATTCATTAGTCTAGTCATTTTTTACAAAGGGTTTAGTTTAAGGTTGAAATAAGTATAAGCATAGTGTATAAAAACTCTTTTTAGATTGAAGTCCTTTACTAAGATGAACATATACACTTCACCATTCATATTATGAGTTAAATTACACAAACACCTCCTAAGATTTGACCTGATTGCACATAAACCCTACATTTTCAAATTTCACACCCTAACTACCTCAAGTTTAATTTCTTTTCACATAAACCCCTTCCATTAGTAAAATGTTGACATCATCATAACAAATTTCAAAAATGACAAACAAGCCCTAAATAATAGTCCTAACTAAAATTAATATATCCCTTTTATTTGCACGTCCAACCCTTTTTATTATAGTAAGTAATATTCAACCTTTAATTATAGTCCATTTAATATCCATGATTTTAGAGATTTGGATTATGATTGATTTCTCATTTAATTTGATGATTTGCTATCAAGTTTATTTTGGTAGCTAGGAACATTTTCATCATGATGTATTGGACCTCGAGGCTAAGTTATGAAAGTTTCCTCTTGATAAATGAAAAATGAGAAATGTTTATTTTGGTTTTTTTTTTTTCAAATTTCAAAAATTTTCCTTATGGATATGAAGTGCATACATGTATATTGAATTCCATGTTATGTGAAGAATATTCCAAATTTGATGTTCAAGACGAAAAATTTGTATAACCGTACGTAACATCACCACGTGGTGTAACTAATAAATATGTTATGATATAGGTGGACGACGGATTTAGACTTGTAGACAATATATATTTATATTTAATCCACCAGAATGGTTTCTGACCATGTTCACAATCAAGCATATCATCTAGCAGTCTTTGATGAAGGCAAATATTTTATTTCTCCAATAGCAGGTTACAGATGGACACTTAATATAGAGCACATTAAGAGACATAGAGGTGGCATGATTTGTGACTTTGATAGATTTGATGACACTTGCCCTCAGCTAAAATTAATAGGAGAAGATGACAACACAAGTTTCTACAGTAGAGAGAATATTTTTACCAGTCCTTTTGGACCTGTACTCCACATGAGTGAAGAAACTAAAGATACTTTTGAAAAAATAAAAGAAATATTAGAAAATAGAGAGCAAACAGAAGAAAGTGACGCTCAATTTTGAGATAATCTTACAGATGAAGAGCTCCACAACATCAACAATATGATGGAAGTCTAGTCATGATCTACTCTCATCAAGGATCTTGTCATCTTAAATTCAACAATCTGATCATCTAAATTTCAGCAAGAATTATCTCATTGACAGAAGTGAGCAAAACATCCAAAATCTTCTATCTCATAGAACATCAAAAGAACACTATAGGAATAAAAGGAAAAGTCTAGGAATAAAAAGAAAAGTCTTGTCCCTAGTTGACTATTTGGTATCTAATCCTAAAATATTTTTAACTCTGCTATTTAGTGCATCTTTGGAAAACATTTTTCATCCTTAAAATAGAGCCCAAAATGTTTAAATTAGTGCATCTTTTGCTGGTGCTTCAAAATTTCAAATGACATTTGGATAGGGTGGGAAAAAGGACGAAACCAAGTGGGTCTACTTATAGCAATATAGTCAGCAGTAAGAAGGGTCGTTGGCGGACTTGTTTCCAGTCTACCAAACCTTCTATTTCTCTCTGTAAACATAATAAGAAAAACCATGTTACCAGGGATAGTACACCACCCAAAGTCATAGGAATCCCAAGTTTTAACCCCTCCAAAATCCCCAAAGCTTTTTTAGCAACTATAAGCAAAACCCAGTTCACGGAAATGAATTCTCCTCTAGTTCGAATCATTTTCATCTTCTCCTTCACCATCACTCTCATCCCACTGACACACTCTGTTCCTTTCATTGTTTTCCATGGTAATCTTTCTCATCATCTTGTTTTTCCTTTCAATCTCATGGGTTTTACACCTTGTAATATCTTTTCATTGAATTTTGTTGGTACCTTCTGTTTTTGTGATATGAACAAACAATGCAATGACAAAGTTGGAATTTTTTTATGAGAAAAGTGATTATTTTCTGCTGTTTAGTTGCTTCCATTTCTGTGACACTACTAGGTTTTCTTTTCCCTTTTCGAATGCCAGTCCTGGTATCCATCAATTTTCTTTTTCCATTGGGGTTGATGCTCACTATGCTATGCTCTTTTGTCAGGTTTTGCTTACTATTACCCTTTGCTGAGAAAGTTATTAGTATTTGGTGGTGGAATGTTGAAATGAATTCATCGTTCATAAGATCATTGACAGTTTAGCTATGTTTTGATGTGAAATAGTGTACGGAATTACATCTGTGGAAAATTGGCTTTTAAGTTTCGTCTTCTTTGGCAACTAAGAAACAATAGGCAAACAAGAGGGTATAAATTTTTGGTCTTATTTGTTTCCTAAGTAACTGCGAAGCTGTAAAATTGTATGAGAAAGATTGTTCTTCAAAACTGCATGTACCTAGTTTGGTAGCTATCATATCCATGCAAGTTTGTCTTAAACAAAGGCAGAGAAAAGCAGACAGATTGAATTAGTTGGTACTTGTGAAGAAGTAGACTCTCTCATTTGCATGCTTTAATGATCATACAAACGTTGCTGATTATAGACATATCTTAAATATTACAATGCTATAGAGACTGACAAGTTGTCAAAGAACTCTGTCAGTGACTTTGTTCTTTGCTTCTTCCTTTCACTTAGAAAACTAAGTAATATCATTATACATCTGCTTTCAATAGTTACCTTCCAGAATCTGACTGTTTGGGCTTCTGAATCAAATCAGTAAGTAAAACTTTTCTTTGAACTTTTTTGTCCTTCTAAAGCATACTTGGACTTTGTCTCTCAGACTCTCTGATGGTAGACTTGTGTCGCAATCAATTATATTTTTACAGGATGTCAGGAAGTTAGTTTCACTATTAAAAACCTGGGATTTTATTTGTATTTATTGACAGGCATTGGAGATAAATGCAGCAACCGAGGAGTCACAAAATTTACTGAGCTCTTAAGCAACTGGTCTGGTTCTCAAGGATATTGCATGTATGCAATTAAAAATTTGTTTTACTATATCTATGATTAATATGAACATCTTATTCTTTATTGATTATATCCCAACTCTAAGTCTACACTAGAGATCAGGAATTCACATTCCACACTACCCCTAAGCTGCTTGTACGACACAAATACTTTGCAATAGTTTAACCAAACAGAATTGAAACCCAACACACTACTCAGAAAGGGGCACTCTAACTTTCAGATCCCAGGAGGAACTTCTTTAAGGAACAAAAAAATGCGCACCTGAACTGATGTGGGGCATTGGCAAGTCTTTTTTCATTAGAACAGAACTGTGTCAAAACTTAGCTTAGTCTGCTGTCAAAAGGTGTTCAGCTATTGTTTAATAAACTAAACATTTCACAATAAGAACACTTTGTAAGAAATTGTAATATGTATCAATATTATGTAAACTTTTTATCAATTTGCCAAGTTTACTGCTTATTGTTTGCTCTCTTTTGTTATATTAAATTGTGCACCTCTGATCAGGCTAAGATGTAGTTCTTGATTTACACAACACAAGTCCTGTTTCTGAATGTACTCATATCCTTTTTCTCTGTAGAGAAATTGGGGATGGATCATGGGATTCCTGGACTATGCCCTTATTGGAACAGGTGACTCTTAAACTAATAGTATGAGGAGTGCTTATTATCGATAATGTTCATAGATAGTTTTTTAAAATAATTTATTATTCTTCTGCTTGCAGACGTCCATTGCTTGTGAGAAGGTGGTGAAATAGTTTGGTAATACATTTTATTTCTTCATTCTGGAAATTAAATTATAAAATCTTTCTTAACAAGCTCTCATGTCAATTACAGGTGAAAAATATAAGTGAATTAAGTGAGGGTTACAACATAGTTGGACTTTCTCAGGTGATTGATAGGTTTTGTATAAGGGATTTGTTTCCCACTCGTGTTTTTCTTTCATCATCTGCTGCTATATGATGTTTCTTCTCCATCTGTGGACCACGCGAAACTTCTTATGTTTTTGTCATATGAATATAAGAATTGTATAGCTTTTTTGTTTTTAAAAAAGAAAGACCTTCATCTGTGTCCATTTAAACTTTCAGCTGTTGAGTGCGTGAGGTTTTTTTTAATCTTTTGTTTTTTTAACAAGACTATGATGTATTGCTGATGGTCTCTCCTTGCATTCTTCTTCTCTGTTTTTACTTTGCAATTATGATGAAGTACTTGGACCCATGATTGCAAATATGTTGCCTGGTCACAAAGTTGAAGAACACCCAACATTTTTCAAACTGTGTTGTCAGTTTTAATGCAGTTTAATGATAATGATTGTGTAATTACCTTTGTGAAAGGTGGAGCAATCTTCATGTTAACTTTATAAGTTTTAGTTGCCTTTTAGGATTTTTAATGATTAGATTGCATTCTTTCATTCTAGTTTATCCATTTAGTTTTTTACTATTCAAAAGCTTTTCTTCAGTTTGATGGTTTAGTTGTTGATAACATATTCCACATTCCTTTTGTTTCACAGGGTAACATGGTTGGTCGAGGAGTAATTGAATTTTGTGACGGGGGACCTCCTGTAAGAACTAGTTTGACAATATATATGCCTTCTCTATTCTTTTTCCTAAAAAAACATTATTCTTTATCAATATTTATGTGTATGTACTAGCCTTATACATATATTCTTTTGTACATGATGGTACAGTATGCTATAAATGGAGAGAAGTTTGTGTACCTAAAACAGTATGTTATATGTTGTTTTTTAGGAATAATTACTAATTAGTATAAAGCGGACCAAAAGGGTAATGTGTCAATTGTGGAGAGAAGTTTGTGTGTGCCTAAAACATTATGTTTTAAACAGCTCACACTTACCTGATTAGTTTCCATCATCTTCATCAATGTTTTACCTTAATATTTCTCCTCCCCCCCCCCCCCCCCCCACGCCCCGCTGCCGCGTGGACATGGTTATAATCATTCATTCTTACCTTGTAGCACCCATTATTATTACATTCTGCTGACTTATTTTGTCGGGTAATCAATTTTCTAAATTACTAATTTTCTGTTCTTTATTTAAATGTGAAACAGGTTAAAAATTTTATATCACTAGCAGGTCCCCATGCTGGTACCGCTTCTATTCCATTTTGTGGAGTATGTGCTTCTTCCGCTTTTTTCCTCTGGTTTTAACAAAAATTCTATTAGTGATATATTGAAACATTTAACTTGTATATTTGTGATATATTCTATCGTTTTGTCGCAATAAGTAATATCAAATATTTATTCTGTTATTCACTTAACACTGAATATGTTAGTATCTTAGTGATATATTTATTTGTCCATGTTTCTGGAGAGAGAGAGAGAGAGAGTTGTTGCAGCATGGTTTGACATGCTTTGCTTTTTGCAGTCTGAATGGATTTGTGTTCTTCTGGACAACTTAATCAAGTCAGAGGTCTACAGCAGCTTTATCCAGGTTTAAATTTTATTGAGCTTCCAATTATTAATTTGTATTTTTTATTTTTTTGTATGTAAGTTTCTTAAGAAGGTGAAATGCATATGTACTGTGTGAAATTAAAGACAATGCCAGTAACATTTGCCTCAATAAAATGGTTTCTCTGTGGAGATTATTGTGGTAAAGTTTTCTTGTTATTTTATCTCTGTTGGCAATTCATGCGATTTAAGATGCCTATCTTTGATGGGTTTGCAGGAACATTTGGCTCCAAGTGGTTATCTTAAAATCCCTACTGTGAGTATAATACTTCAGTTCAGCTGGAAAATGTTTTTTGAATAAATATGAAATAAAGCTTGAAGGATATTTTGTTAAGCTGATCTACTGTGTAGGTACTAGGAATTAGCAATTCACCATTTATACAGGATTAGAAGTTGACTTCTTTACTTTACCAAAAAAAAAAGTTGACTTCTTCCTACTTTTTATCGGGGAATATGAGCCTGGATTATTTCATAGGGATTTGTGTGGAATGAAATGATTAGTTGACATATAACACCTTAAACCTGTTTCAGTTGCAACCATACATTAAATATCATTTCAGATGATGGCTTCAACCACATTTTCCCGGATCCAAGAGCTATATTTTATCAACTTTTCTGTTCAACAGGACATTGCTGGCTACTTAAAAGGGTGTAGGTTTCTTCCGAAGCTGAACAATGAAATCATAAATAGGAGAAATTCCACATATAAGGAACGATTTGCAAGCTTAGAGAATTTGGTGCTTATTATGGTGAGGTTTAGAGATATAACTTTTTGTGGCCCACTTGAAATGATTTAATTTGCAATTCTAACTTCTCTATTTCCTTGAATTCATGGATAGTTTGAACAAGACACTATATTGATACCCAGGGAGACCTCCTGGTTTGGATATTTCCCAGATGGGGCCTATGATCCTATTTTGTCAGCGCAAGAGGTAACATTATTTAAGCATCTCCAGATTATCCTATATAACACTCAGAAAGTTTCTTTCATTTACCCCGTAATTCAATTAGTTAATGAAGTTCAATTGTATGACTTGTTTCATTCTATGCAGACCAAGCTGTACACCGAAGACTGGATTGGTTTGAAAACCTTGGATGAAGCTGGAAAAGTTAAGTTCATAAATGTGTCGGGGAATCATCTGAAAATCTCTAAAAGCGACATGAAAAAGTACGTTGTGCCATACTTGGAAGACGAAGCATCAATGCAGTTGAACATGAAAGAGACTTCATCACATAAATCACTTTCATCAGTCTGGAACTTCTTCTTGGAGTTGGCTGGGATCACCAAGCATCAGCAATTGGTCCTAACTGTGGTTTAATACGAGTGCCATGATTTACATTTGAGTAAGAGCATAAAATAAACAGAAGGCTGTAAAGTGATTGTTACTCATTTTCAAATGTTATTTACCATATTTCAATGGGACTTGTTATGTCTGTTTATTATGCATCATTGGAGCATGGAGAGTGGGTTTTGCACTGTTGAGACAATTAGAATTGCATTATCCCATATGGTTTCTTGATCATTGATGTATCACTGGAAGATTTTTGTTAAGCAATTGCACGTAAATGTGTTCTACCAACTTTATGTTATCTTATTCTTTTCTTGTCTTCTGGGTCCTCACTCTAAAAATCTTGAGTAATTGTTGAAGTTATGTCATTTCATTATGCTGTAGTTTATGTGATAAGGTGAGGTAAGGTTTGGATATAGCATAATACTAAGAAACACATTGCGGTCATCAATTTGTGTGAAATAATAATTATGTAATCATTTATTCGACATATCCAGGGAAACAGCCAAACATGAATATATTTATGTGGATGCATGGTTCCTTGTATAATTGTATTCCACCAAAGACAAGAGAGCTTTGTATTTCACATGTATCATATTATTTTATTTATTTATTTAAGTTACTAACTTTTTCACACGCACTATATGATTTTTCTTACTGTTATGTCTTTTCCCCAAGATGAAAAGAAAAAGTCTTTCATAATAACAAAATAATCTCTTTTTCATTGTTATTGGTTGAGAGAGAGAGAGAGGAGATAAAGTCACATATATATATAATTATTTATGAAATCCCACAATAGTAGGAGCATATATATATATATATATATATATATATCAAAAACATATACAAAAATAATGTGTATGTCATATTGTACAATCAACCTAACATAACTTATCAAAGCAACAATTAACGCTCCAACAACATAACATGAGTTTTAGATTTTTTACTTGTCTTGTCTTGTTTTTCTTTTGTCCTGAAAGAAAAAACAAGCAAACGATCTAGATCTCATTGTCATATTGTCTGGTAGGAGAACATTTCCTTATAAAACATATCCTATCAAAACTCATATTGCATTGCCATGAAATGTAGCTCAAGTGACATGGGTTAAAGGACGGATCTTGAATCACATAAAGGTGAAAAGTGAATCAAACTCAAGAACAGAATTATTTAAGGCTGATTCATACGCATTACCTCAGAGAACCGCCAGTACTGAAGATGATTGTTAAAGTTTGTAGTCCATTTCTTCAAACTGCTCAACTAATTGAATATAAAAATAAATAGACACAGAATCAATTACTGTATTTTTTCACCAAAATTTTGCCTCGATAAGTCTGAAACAGCTTTAATACATATCACTATATATAAGACATCACCACAATGAATAAGAAAAAAAAAAAAAAAAAGAATTGAAAATGGTCAAGGTACAAGTTCTTAGATTAATCCCCCATCTAGAGAACCTTTTTTCTTTAATGATTTGGTACAAAGGGGTAAGTTACTTGAACCTAAATAAACCATCTTTATGCCTAAGAAATAGGGGGAAGAAGAAAAAATGAGATCAAGCTGATTTGTTATGGGGGCAAGGTTTACTTCTTTTACATAAAGATTACAGGGAGCAGCATGCGTCCTTGTGGTGCAATATACTGCCATCCACGGAAGCTCATAACCAAGCATGAAATCAGCCTCCATCAATGACCCTAAACAGAGATGTTTTGCTGACAGATGAATCAGAGTGATGGTTCTATGTGGTGATGCTCAAGATTGCGAAGCACAATTCTAGCAAAGATTTTGGCTTCAAGTGGAGCAGTTGCTGCAGCAGCTGCAGCCCGCAGAACCCGTGCTGCTCCTGCATTCTGCATAAGGCTCGCATGGTGCATAGCATGCCGGCCACCAGGAATAGTAAACTGCAGTTGGAAGAGTGCATAAAGGATATTAACATTTGCAAGAACCACACATGCAATATTCACACCATCTCACAGAGGGAGGAGAGTCTCGATATGCGCAGTTACCTGGAGAAGGGCAAATGCAGCACATGCCTTGAGAACAGATGATGGATTTCGTAGCATGGCAACAAATCTTCCAATTTCAGCCCCACTGACAGAGTACCAAAGAAAAGCCAAAAATTCAGATTGAAAAAAGCAAAATTAAAGTATACATCTTTTCTTTTGGTTACATTGGAAGGGATCGAACCCTTGACCTATCCAAGAATAAACCCATTTCTCCACCCTTCCTCACCAGTCACCACTTGGGCTAACCCCAATGACTTAAAGTAGACCTCTTAATTCACAAGATAAATCAATTTCCAGGCTAAGGTGTACAGAAACCAGACTAGAAATGCAATCCTTTACACAAACATCGACCACTAGTAGTTACAAAAGTAATCAAGCATCACCTTAAACCAAGGAAACATAAGTGCTACTACTATAAATTATTGAGTAATTTGGATTATGTTTAGGTGTTATTTAGTATATTTACGCACCAGCAAAAAGGTCTTAAAGTTTCTGGAAAAAATTGGAGTAATGACTGATATAAATGTTGTGGATGACAAATAACTCCCAAAAAAGTGGATGGCATAGAGGAGTAACAATATAAATAAAGTAGAATCAGTAAGAGAACATTCGTAGGAACAATTAAGAACAAAATAAGTAGCTTTGAAGTTGAATGAGAGAGAGAGAGAGAGAGAGAGGAAACCTGCATCTCAAATGTCCTGCTTCTTGAATACGAGCTCCTTCTGTCACTTGTGCTAATGCTGCAGGAGCTGATGATGCAGCAGCAGCAGGGAATGTTTGTGGATCAGAAAATGTGAGGACAAAGGCCTCAATGTGCTTCAGAGCCATCCTTCTAGCACCATCTAAGCTGACACTCTTTGAGATGCTTTCTGATGAAGTCCCTACCAAGGCAAATTCATCCATTCTGCACAAAGTATTAACTAACTTCAACATATATAGATGCATGTTATTTCCAAAAACACTTGCCATCCAATTTCCACAGTAGAGACAAGTTTAAATTCCCATAAAACACTTCAAAAAGTAAATTTAACCTGTGAAAATCTAAGGTATGGAATTATGATTCAAAGACCTCAACACTAAAACCATCTTGTCAGAGCTGCCAACAAAAAGTGGCTCTGCTTAAGAAACATTTTAACTATTCATGCCTCAAACTTCCCAGTTTGGGCCTCTGTAAGTAAGATGTAAAGATTAACAAAAAGAGTAGCTGATGATACACTTATTGTAAATATCAACCTCGAAGTAAAGTGTTCAATATCAATTCAGAGACAAAATGAAAATAAATCAAAAGACGATAAATAGAACAGAAGGATAAATGAGAGATTTCCCAACAAGGGATCAATACAAAACAAAAAATATTTGAATGCGATTAGATTTCATCCGAATGTAGTAGTATAAGAAATTAAGAATGCGCGGTACTATTCCAATTTAATCGAAGTTGAAGAAGCAAACAATTTATCGTACAGATAAGGATAATTCGAGAAGTTCTGATTGAATTATGATACAAATTCTATGATGGAATAGAATAATCCCTGATCTGTGTTTGTGTGTATAAAGGGTATGGGCTATACAATAAAATACACAAACATCCCAAGGAAACCAAATGAAAGGACATTAAAACATTATACATAAAAAAAAAGGATTAATGAGAGATTCTCATCACTGATGGTAATCCACCTAGACTGTTGCCAAAACTAGGTTTCCATAAAAGAAGCATAAACCATGAGACTCACAAGGATATTTACGCCCCATTACATATAGGACAGGCATTTCAAAGAATCTTGAAATAACAGAACAAGTAATGTTGACATACAAAGTGGCTAGGCCATAGTTAGGTTACAACAAGTACCTGCCATCAAACATGTACGCCAATGCTAATGCAGCCATGAAGCGAGCCATTTTTGACACCGATGAAGAACAAAGATGAACAAGAGCAGGAACACCTCCTTCCTCCACAATTCGGAGAGCATTGCCAGGGTTAAAAGCAAGATTCCAAAGAGCACCTGCAGCTGTTTCATGGACATCCTGAAAGTTTAAGAAACAATAAAAATCATTTCAGGTTCCGATTATATGAAAGAAGAAAACCAAGAAACAAAAAAAGATGTTGATAAGAAACACGAGAAAATATTGTTAAGTACATGCACCAGTATACCCACAAACCTTTAAACATACATTGAATGACAAAAAAAAAAAAATTGAATTGGGAGACAAGAGTGCATTTATATGCAAGGCCTTGAGAAACTACACCCTTGAAAAGGTGTTACATGCAGGTATTGACAAACAAGACCACATATTCAATGACAGATTTTTTTTTTAATATTATATAAAAGCTTATCTTACCATGCTGCTACTCAATGCCAAATGCATACAAAATCCAAAGAGAAAGGATATAAGAACTTTCCAGATTTGACCAAATAGCTAATATGGGAATGCAGTGGCTTTAACTTCAGTTTCCAAAAGGGCACTGCTTGGGTACTCAACTTTGAGTACCACCTTGTACTCATCACCAATCACATGAGCTCATGATGGGATCCAGCATGAGAGAGAAGATGGTGGACCCCATCATGGGCTCATGTGATTGGTGATGAGTACAAGGTTGGTACTCAAAGTTGAGTACCCAAGCATTTTCCTTTCCAAAATTGCTCGTCACTCATTATTTTACAGTTTTTCAGCTATTATCTTCGGAGAAATCAGGAGACACAAAAATATCCAAATACTCCACTGTTTCAGATTTAATTTCAAACTCAAGTATGCCTTATTAAATTCAGCCTCTATATTTCTATTGGGACAAAATTTGTTCCCAGAAATTGATTATTGAATTGCAGTGCCTAGGGGTAAGTGGAATGATCCATAATGGAGCAAAGCTGAAACAATCAGGAACAAATAAACAATCCAGTACTATTAAGCTCATTTCTGAAACACTATTAGTAGTCAACACAACAGTCGCAAGTACCAAACATACATAATTTAAACTGTTTACAAAAGTATAGACTTTGTTTAATATCTTAGAATTTTTCATTTCCAAGTATAAAAACTATCTGTAACTTTATGCACGTGAAAGATAAATATTACAATTTCTTTTAAATACAGTGCTTCATTTTCTCTTATTGACCAGGGATATTCTCTTTGCAGAAGATTTGTTTTCCTTAAAAATGTTTTTTTTTAATTCCACCCTGAAGTTGGTGATTGTAAACATATTTGACTTGATTAAGAAATTGTAATACTATGATAAGAAATTCCAGATCAAGTTTTACCTGCAGAAGAGAAATTTCGTCACATAATTTATTAAACTTGACATTTTGGGCTATATTTGTTCTGTTTTATGATTTTTCTTTTTACGAATGTTGAACATAATTTATGTTGCATTTACCAACAAAGTTAAGAGTCAAAACAATAGTTTAAAAAATGGAACTTGAACATTTCATTGAAGGAATGATAATTGTAAAATAAATAAAAAATACTTACTGCAGCTTCAGAGCGAGCCAATGCAATCAAAGGCACAACACCTCCTTCCCGTCCAATGGCAATGCTAACAACCAACAAAAAGTGAACATTAATAATTTCAGCATCAAAGCAATAGTTCAATATCCATCCTCAGTGAAAGAATGGGGGACTTTATAAGAGTATTACAGGTTTCAAGATATAACAATAAATGACTAGAGAAAAAGGATATTTAGTAGACCACCAGTTATTTGATTCATTCATAAAAAGCACAGGTGAGTGAAATTCTTTAAAAGCATAAAAAGCGAGTAATTTTGGAAATAAGGAATAATAGACCATGAAAATAATTCCATTACCCACAAACAACCAGATCAGATAACACAACTAATTGCAGGCATTAATTACTACAACTTCATATTCACGTTCCGTTCTAAGAACATGGTGACTTTGATATATTGTTCAGAAATTAGCTACTACCTTGAGGTTTTCATGTATACTAAAATTCTGTTTTCTTAATTTTTTCATGTGACCGTATGTCCCCCCCCCCCAAAAGAAAGAAAAAAGGATCTGCCAACATTCTGCTTAGACAGTTTTCCTTGCTGCAGTGCAGGGCAAGGGGGTCATTACTCCCCTTCTAGCCCCAAAAGTTCTGTTTTGATAACTCACGATTGTAGTCGCATTAAAAGGTCAGAATTGGGGCAAAATAATGTAGTCAGGTGGATATGTAATCTTTACTTCAGCCTCAAATCTTCACCACTGATTGTTAAAGTTTAATCTTGTAAACCAATGAAATAAGGAGAAAGGGGGTTTTTAACTAAAACGAGTTGAAAAGTTAAACTGGAAAAATCTGTGATTGATTAGAAGTCGCACTAAAAAAATGGGCAGCAATGTCTTATGACAAAGTTGCCCTACGGGTAGAAATAAACAATATAATGAAAAACATGGAGTTGCGTTAACTTTCTAAAACTAACCCAATCCTCTTTGATGAGACCTAATATTACATTCACAAACTCAGACACCTTAAAAATCTGAATCCCACTGTTTAGTAAAATGACCAGAAATTCATTCCAGAGCTGTGACGTTTCAGGACTTTCTGCAAACAAGTTATGGTGTGCCTTTGAGGATAAGTTAATGGGATGAATCTGAGCAAATGTAAACTTGAATTTATGAAATATAACAAAAACAGAAACAAATTAATTGTATGCCCTTCATATGTCATACAGTTCTGTCTACATAAGGCTATCGAAAAAATTAAACATGGAGATTCAGCAGAACCAGAAACAACAATAGATGCCAATACTACAATGTAGCGAATAATATCTATTGCCTAGATATGAATTGATGACCCAGTGTCTGGCCTTTACTATCATATATCTAATCTAAGGACATATTACCAAAATAGTCTTTCAGAAATACACTATATCATAAGCATATTAAGTACACTTCAACAGGTTTGGAACTTTTTGAATCAGCTTTACTACATCTAGTCTCTAGTTTTTTTTTTTTTTTGTCGGCAGTCTGTAGTTCATATCATATTCAAACTCATTATAAAAGCTCTCACATTTATAATTGGATAAAAATCCAATCTGAATTCATTCATAACAAGCCACAAACATCTATAAATTGCATGCTTTTTTTCTTATTTTCTTTCCTTCCTTCTTTTTAATAAATGTGTTGTAGACATGTTTTCCAGCAGAAGTTTCAAGAACTAATCATCAATATCTAGCTAAATCAAATAAGGCACTGGAGTGAGACCAGGTTTTTTACATTACGATCCAACATGTTCATCAATGATATTGGGTGTATAAATTTTTTAAAGAAAATTAAAATAAAAAAATAAAAAGGGACACATCTCCAACAAGCATGCAACGTCTGGCCGATTTGGCTCTTTGTAACCAGCTTAGACCTAGTTGCATTAAGAAGAGAAAGCACATACCTATTGGCTTCTGACACTGACAATCCCCAAAGAGCACCGGCAGCCCTTTCTTGAAGACCTGGGGAAGCATTTGAGCAGCCTTGTGCAAGAGCAACCTAAACAACCAACATGAGGTAGCTTAGTTTAAGCATACAGTGCACCTTAATAGCATATAACAAAGACTATATTTCAACAAGTAGGATAACTTAAGCTTACACATAACAACGATTGTCAAAGCATACATACAAGTATCACTATTTCAGCTCAAATGAAGGATTGCTCAGATAGTAAGCTCTCAAAGTGTCCAAAACTTTTAAACAAAAGCAATTCCATATTCAACATGAAATCAACATTTTCTCACATAAGTTTGCAGATGCAAAAGTAATTATCAATTTTTGTGTCCACGTGTATCTATCAGTGTAGCAAAGATGAAATGAGTCATTATTCAAGCATTACCAACATTGACATTTTAGAGTCAAACAGACAAGAAACCAATTAGACCTAGTTTATACATTTGGATTTAAATTGTAATCTCGTATGACAAAGGGCTAATAATACATAAACAAAAAAGTACTTTCTAACTGTTATATGTTAGAAGGGTTTACCCATCCTACAACTTGACAAATTTTGTGAGTCCAAATACCATTCAAATTATCACCAAAAATCTTGATGCTTATTCACACAAAGAAACTTCTAAAACCATCTATTTCAATCAATTTTCATTGATTTTTTGGTTTATCCAGATCAGAACAGTAGCAATTATGGTCAAACCATAAAATGTTATATAGCACTTAATAAAGACTATTCCATAATAATATAGCATTTATTACAGCTCAGTAGTAACCTACTTTAGGTTAAACAAAATAGTAAATAAAAAAGACTTGAGTTCAAGACTTTTGGTCACCATTAAATTCCAGCTCCATGCAAAGAGTTAACAAACTAACATAAGTATGATAATCGCTCAACATTTTCAAAATCATGCTTCCTATCTGAAAGTAAGTTTTTGCAAGCTAGCAAAAGAGAACATATATTCACATGGTTACAGATTTTGAATTAGCTGGCTCTCTGGTCCCCCGACAACCTCAGTGGTAAATCCACTGCTTCAACCTAGGCATTCTCCCCTAGTTCCATAGATTTATAAATTGAAAATTAATCAATTAATCAATTAGTTAATAGATCTTCCATAAAACAAGAGAACATATTTCAATGCAAAAACAACCTTTCCCAAAAATCTCAAAAACGAAAGTAGGCAAAATTTTGATTTATGCGTCATACTCCCAATAAAGGTATTTCCAATTATAAAGAATCAATTATCAAATCAAGAAGTGGTAGTTTTAAGGCAAACAGCTTCAATCTCTTATTTTCCTTTTTCTGAGTCAGCGACCTCTATGACACTGAAAGCATGAAGAGTTTAAGAAGCTCTTTCTACACAGGATCCAACAATTTTCTTCCACTAAAGCACATCAAGCAATAGACTCATCCTGAAATACTTTCCTAAAGTCAGGGAGTTGACTGAGAGGCTCCCATGGATTGACTGACATTAAAAGGTTGAGATCAAGGTAATATCGTACCAAGGCCTCGACACCACCAGCTGCAGCAATTGCTTCTCGATTTCTGTCATCAAACGATAGATTCCACAATGCACCAGCTGCCTCTTGCCTGTTTAACAGTAAAGTTTGGTATTTTTACCTTGTTGTGGAGAAAGAAGTTGAAAAGGCTAATACACAAAATAACGAAAGTGAAGTAAATATCCAATTTGGATGTGGTCTCCTATGCAATTACTGGACCCTTAAAACACAAGGTCATGTTTATAAGCAAGTCTAAAGCTTAAGCACCACAACCATAGATAAACATTTCTAAACAATCAAAAAAAAATTTAGTGCTTTTGTCCCTTAGCTGAGGTTTTGCTTCCTATTCTGGTGTTTAGTGGAGGAGGGGAAGAGGGGACAGAGGTATCTTTGTTCATGTTTATACAAATTCAAATTTATTTAGAGAATATAAGATTTCTGAAATGGAATGTATGTAGATGGCAAAGTTGTATCAGATTGATACAAAATTATTCATCCAAAAAATTCAAGAGTTGCTTAAAAAATAATTGTAAATACAGAATCCAAAATAAACTAATTTACCTGACACCTTCATGAGGAGATTTTGTAAGCTGAACAAGTGCTTCAAGAGCACCTGCTTCTTGTCCAACTGCAGCATTATTACTATTACTATCTCCATGAGCAGCCAAATTAGCCAAGGCACGGGCAGCCTGGTATGCACCAGGAGTGCATTAAATACAAGAAAGCAATAAACAAAGCGCACGCACACATGCACTCGGAAGGGAGGGCGGAGAGAGAGAGAGAGAGAGAGAGAGAGAGAGAGAGAGAGAGAGAGAGAGAGAGAGAGAGAGAGAGAGAGAGAGAGAGAGAGAGGGGACCCCAGTGTAAGATGCACAAACTGCTAGATAATCATTTGACATTTGAAAATAGATATTAATTAAGAAAATAACAACTTTGGAAGCATCAATAAGTTGTTACCCTATACCATTTTAGTTCACGTAAAATAATAGCCTAGTACAGAGAGAAAGAGCATGCGGGGTAAGGTATTATCAATGAGGCTGAATGAGAGTGAGTCCAATAAAATAGTAGATCAAAGCAAGTCACTAGAAGAACCACAGAATACATAGAATAAGGAAACCTTTTTCTTTAATCTAATTTATATTGCCTGCCATAAGCGCATACTGTAAGCTGGAACTTAGATATGGTGGCACACCATATGAGCCTCACACCCGAACAGGCTTTTTAGAACCATACCAAAACAGTGTGAAAATCTTATAAAAAAAGGACACACCACTCACCACAACCTGAATCTTGATGAGGTGAGTGTCAAGGTCAAAATCACAATGATTAAGACCAATTTTGAAGGTTTCTTCAAAAATAAGCTTTTCCTAAAATTTTAACCATCTATAGCAATAAATTATAGCATAGTTGGAACCAAGTCTGTGTTAAGTTGTTGTCATATAGAGCTGAACAAGTAGGCATCAAGAAAAAAAGCAAATTGAATTCTGAATTTTTATTTACAAATCACTTAAGTGGGACATATAATGCTCCTACAGATCCCAGTATGCACATTCATCAACCCTGTCCTAACAATGGAAAGTATTACTACCTGCTCTTGTACTCCCTCAAACTTGCAGGTACGAGCAAGCATCACTAAAGCATGCACACCACCTGCCACCGCAACCTCCGTGCTACACTTGTCATCAGCAGCCAAATTCGCCAGTGCACCAGCTGCTCGTTCCTGAAATGACACATATGGAAAGCAAGCCACAACTGTAATCATCATTCAACAGGAACCCCAAGTATATTGCATGATATGTAAGGCATTGTACGTCAACAAAAAAGCACTTGACAAAAAGGTAATGTACCAGAACTCCATCACCACCAGAGGACCATTTGAATATAAGATCAACTAAAGCTTTTACTCCGCCGGCCTCAGCAATGGCACCCTGATCAGAGAATCTAATTTATTACAAGTGAAATTTTGGGGCATATGCCATAGATGATGAAACAATAGACTGTAAAATATCAAACCTTGTGCTCTTCTCCAACAGAAAGATTCCATAGTCCTCCAGCAGCCTCTTCAGCAACCAACCTGTTCATAGACCTTGCCAAACCAGCGAGAATATTGATTCCTCCTTCTTCAGCAACAGCTTTTGCAACATTGGCATTAACAGACAAGTTTGCTATAGCCTATTCAAGAAATGAAAAGGGAAAAGACAAAGTTAACCTAATTCCGCATCTATGCGCATGATTTGCATTCTTATACATATAGCACCAAATAACCAGCGCCTATACTATAGACCAAATAAAACAATAAGTATTCAAAAATGGATATTATTATTTCATGAAAAAAATTTACCTTTGCAGCCTCTGACTGAAGACCTTCCCGCCAAGACTTTGCTAGGTTTAGGAGAAGACGTATGCCACCATCTCGCATAACAGCTTCAGCCCTCCCACAATCTATGCTAGCATTTTCATCATCAATAACAACAAAAGTTGCAAGTCCCGTAGCTGCCCTTTCTTGAACATCCTCTTGTGAGCTCTGCATTAAATTGAGCAACAATGATGCGCCTTGCTTGAGCCAAAAAGCATCCAAACCCTGTTGATTGCTCTCAGCAATGCGCAAAAGTGTATGAGATAGAATCCACTCAATCCAAGTCATAATGTCATCCAAGCTCTTATCCTTGTTCTTTAAATTCCTCCAATCCAAAAACACATTCTTCCCTTTCTTTGTAATATCGACAAATAAAGAAGCTATTTCTTTCAAAATATCTGTGAAAAGGGCAAGTAACAATTTATTTTTATATTTACGGGGGGAAAAGTTGACATCTTCGTCAAGCACTGAACAATTCAAGGCACATAAAACCTTCAAACTCTGCGATGATGTTAACAGTCTTGAAACAGCAGCAGAACTAATATCAGTTCTTGAAACATCTAACCCAATCAAGTTAGGCAGCTTATGCCAAAGATGTGAAACCACGCCCCATTTCATATTTGATGTCCCCGCAACAGAGAGGAAACGAACTGATACAACATTTCCCAATGCCATCTCATCGATGTTCAGACAGTCTATGAACCCGATATCTGTCAAATTCGGACAATTCTTAGTTAAAGCATTAATAGCATCGGCGTGAACTTCCCTAATTCCAGATAGTCGAAGCTTTTTCAATTTAGGACAGCAAATAGCTATTGCTTTTATAGCATCACTGCTGATCCTTTCACAGAAATCTGGCCCAAGCTGGAGACTTTCAAGTGCCTCGTGCCGAGCCACAATCACAGAAAGAGTAGCATCGGTTATTTTTCTGCAGTAATCACCACTTATTTCACGTAATTTCCTTGCCTGAAGATGCAATATTGCATCAGCAGATTCTGCCCCACGAAACCTAAGCTTCTGAAGATTCACACATCTAGGAGCAAGTGAAGATGCCATGGCATCATTGCATTTGTGCGCACGAAGATCTAAAGAGGTCCACAAACACGGTGAAATCCCAAGCACCCTCCATGTCCTGCAAGTTGATGATAAGCTTGCCCGGTCACGATAATTCAGACACGAAAACAACTGAAGTACTGTATCATCAGGCATACTTGTCCAATCAACAATCCCATTTTGCACTGAACCTGAAACTTCATCTTCAATTTCGGGATAACTAGGCAAAACCACCTTCTCCTTCCCTTTCCTAGCCACCTTCCGCCTCACTCTACGACTCATGTCTCAATCAATATACACGGACCCAGAAACCAATAGTCCAAAACCATTCAACCTCAAAATACCCAAATCTTGTGATCAGTGAAGAAAAACGCACAGACCCAGAAACTACAACCTTTAAGCTCAGATACCCAAGTCCTAAAACCAGTAAAGGAACACAACAAACCCAGCAACCAATACTGTTTCACCTCAAAAACCCTAATGCTCAGACAAGCAATGGAAATGTAAATATATCAAACAGAATTAAAGGTTGCTAATATACAACAATCCAAGTCATCCGATTTCAGAGACCCAATGAAATCCGGTACCTCAAATGCATTACAGAGAAGGAATTAATTGGTGTTTGTCAAACCTGCGAGCTGGGACTATGTGGGTTTGCTAGGATACCCTTAAATCTTCAAGCTTTATGAATAAATCATAAGCCTTTCTATAGAATTGCTTTCAAGAAGCTCCAAATAGAACTTTCAATTGATGAGAGAGTGAGGGAGGGAGAGAGGAGACCAAGCTAAGGAAGGGTAGGAGAGAATTCAGGTGTGTTTTGATAGAGAGAATAGAGAAGGTGAGCAAAGCCAAACCCTCAAAGCATGTGTCTACCCCTCTCCCCTATTAGGCTTTGCTTCTTGTTTTTGTGCACCAAATGAGAGAGAAAAGAGGAAGGGTGTGTCTGTGGGGATATGGAGATAAAAGGTGAAAAGAATTACAGCATTGAGGTGTGACTTGTGAGAAGCCTGAGAAGAATGGCGTGAAACTATATAACTCAACAAGGAGCATCAATAACCTCCATTATATAGTAAGTCACTTTAGTATGCAATTTTTGGTGTTTCGGTAAACAATACCTGGTTTGTTTATGCAATTGTTGGACCATTAAGATTTTTATTTCTTCTTCATCCTTTTAGTTTTTTTTTTTCTACCTATCATGTCTATTGCTAATAACTATTTAGTCTAATAAATGGGTACCGTCTATTCACTAAATTAGCAAGAAATCAATCAATCGATGATTGTATGATAAAGGAATCCAATAGCTTTTAAATTACAAGATTTTAATTTATATAATTTGCAATTCAATAACTAGCCGTTCTCATGTTTTACGTGTTTATATGATAACTATATGCAATCACTAAAATATGTGAGATTGCAAATTTTATTGTCTAATTCATGTGGATACAATTAATTTGTTAGGTTGTCAAAATAAAGGGATTTAACAAATGAGAATCTTAAATATTGTTAGCTTATTTATAAATGTACATGCATAGATTTTTAAATTTTAAAGACAAATTATTGAGATACGCTACTTGATTGTCAAGCGTTCGAACACTCTCAATAGAGTACTCAAATGCTCAAATTCTAAATCTTCCTATAGGAGTTTTGTACTCAAACCTAAATTTGAAGCCTTAAAATCCTTATAAATATTTAAAAAATTTGAACCTCATGCAGTCACAACTATGACCATGGAGTATTCACACATATATACTAAAACATTAAAGAGCTATTGTAGAGAAGTCGAACAATTCGTAAACCGTCAATCATTCGGGAAAAAAAAAAAAAACCTTTGTTTTGTGCCAGATTTGTTGCCTATCTAGAAGATTTTTCTCCACATTACTACCTAAAGTAAAAAAAAATAATCGTGTATTGTTTTGCTTAAAAAGAAAAAAAATCAATTCATATAACGATAAAATGATATGTGCAAACCTCATAATGTTGGGAGGCTAGTGTACTAGACCATAAAATATTAGGAGAAAGGTTTCGAACTTGAGACAATGGATAGAGTTATAAAGTTATAAGGCCCTACTAATAATTTTTTTTTTTTTTTTGCCACTACTAATAATCTTTCACTTTAACGGTTTTAGACTTTTTTTTATCCGAAAGAAAAATGGGGAATTTAATCCCTTTTTATTTTCATTAAAGACTTTTAACATTCTTCTTAGAATTTTGATATTTAACCCTCAACATGCTCGAATTCCGACCAAGAAGTGCTCGAACCACCACAAGCATTACTTAATAGGGTTCGAGCACTACTTGAGAGGAGTTCAAGCACTTGTCGATAGAAACTCGAGTACTACTCGAGTATTAAATTTCTAAATTCTACAAAAAAAAAAAGTTAAAAGTCTTTGAATCAAAAAATTGTGACTAATTTTTAAAATTTCTTAAAAATAATTATATTTTGTGATATTTCGGCAGAAAATGAGAAAAGATAACTTCTTTTATTTCATAAAATATTTTTCTTTAATGAGTATATTTATATGTATTAACTTTTGATCAATTGGATATGAGTTTTTATAGCTTTAGCGCCTTAGCGGTAGAGTTCAATTAATTGATTTAACTCTACACTCCGATTAGAGTCTCGTCTTTCTTTTCCAATCACTTCCTTTTATTTATCAGCCTATTTACTAAAACTTCATTAATTGATTTATTCCTAATGTATTTGTAGTAGTTCAATTCTGTTTTATTAATCTAAACTAGTTGAGGGAGAAAAAAAAAAAACGAAAAAACTCAAACTAGCTTTTTCTTCCCGTGTTACTCGGATGGTCAAGTTGTTTTCCATATAAAGATTTTCACCTTTGTTTCCTATTAATACATGGTTGTAAACTTGTAACTATTTTCCTTGTAATTGATATAGTTCACATAACTTTGAAACATTTTTTATTTCTAGTTGTATGCACTTTCGATATTGTACACAGTACACCTACTTAAAGGGATGTAGCCCTTTGAAATCATAAATGACCCACAAAAGGCCCAAAGGCCGTTCATAATTCCTAGCACAAATTATATGTGAATTAGGTTGTGAAACATGATGAAAAAAGGAAGCTCATAAGTCCTATAATAAATAATATTGAAGAACATAATTTTTTAAGCAATGAACTCGGGAGTTGCATACAGGGACGGATCCAGGATCCCAAACTTGGGGGGTCATCATCAGATCAAGTTTAGCGCCGCGAAGCGGCGGCAAAATTTTTTAGGGACCAAACATGTGGCCGGCTCTGGTGGTGAGGGCTGGATTAGTGGGTTGGGTTTGTGTGGTGTGGGTTTTGGGAAGTTTAATTCAATCAAATATTTAAATTTAAAATTTTTAAATATATTAATTAAATATAACAATCATTAGTTATATTTTTGAATCTTAAATCTAAAAAAAAAAGGATTTTAGTCTATACCCACAACCCCACAACCGTACGAGTAATAGGCCACAACACATATATGGTTTTAGTTAAAATGGGCTGCTGTATTAGCCCATCCCAATTCCCATTTGTTTTCCTTTTCAACTAGGCCTACCCACGTAGCCTTAAGTCAGCAAGATTCAGGCAATCATCACCATCACTAGCCTCTCACTTTTGTTTTATGTTCTCTCGCTCTGTCTCAACTCTCAGCTCTCACTCTCTCTCACTACTCATCAAGCATCCAAATCATCGCCACTCACCAGCTCTCACTCTAAGAAGGAAGAAGGCTAGCTATTGAAACTATTTTGAACCAGTTCGATTGGGGCGGCTTCTCTTAGCTTGAGAAAAGTGAGGCCGTGAGGGTCGCCGTCCAAACACTCGGGGGGTCGCCGTCCAAAGAGATGGCATGTTATGGGCTTCTCAGCTGGTTACTGGGGGGTCAGACGACCCCCCACCTTTGTATGTGGATCCGTCCCTGGTTGCATAGGTAAATGTTGATGGATTGGTATCATACTACACAAGTGCTTAGAAAATATAATAGAAGAATTCTTACATATTAATTGATTGCTGAATTGACAAATATACGTTGAACTTAGGTCAATGATGAATAGCTTTTTAAGGAACATACAAGGTTTGTACTTTTAGACTTTTAGTACGTTCAAAGTGTGAAACCATTTACCTCTATACAGGAGAATTTTTTAGAATAAAGATCTCATATTAAACTGTGAGGCCTTACATAATGGTTTATATAAATATTAGAATATTCATTTCATTGCCAATTAATATTTAGAATAGATGCTTAGATTTCTTTATAATATCATAATAGACTATCCACGTATTGAGCCCAATAGCCATACATACTCTCACATCAATATAAATTCGGCTACGTGGGCATGTTAAGAGAAATACCTCACATTGAAAGTGTGAGATCTCTTTTAGTGGTTTATAAGAATCTTGAACTACTCCTCTCATTATAAATTAGTTTTATGATGAATATTTAGATTTTTTCATAATTTTGAATTTGAATCTCCTTTTGTCAAATTAATTTCATTTCCTAAAAAAGTAATAACAATGAAAACTTAAACTTAGAATATTCACTCCTTCACATTTCACACTTATGTGAATGTCACTTGAGTTAAGGTTAATAATTAGGCAACTATTCAGTTATCCAAAATTGTAGTGTAGATAGTTTAAAAGGAACGGTATATGCAATGTGGATTTAGAGGCCAAAATTATTGCATCTACGTAAACAACTATGGTGCAAAAGAGTCGTAGCAAGCACATGAAAGATGTCCATTAATTTTGAGTAGATCTTAATTGTCATGCTAAATTTAGGAAGTCACTGTTTTGGCAAGATGAGATATATATATTCACATTATATACCATTTTTAAACTGATAGTAAGACATTATATTAATTTTTTGGATTCTTTTTTTCCTTAATTCATTGGGCTTAGGATCGAATCTTATAACATGCATCTTCGGGTTTGCTCACTATGGTCACTCTCTTTATTTGGGCATTCATAGGCTGCATAATAATGCATATCATGGCTAAACTTAATGATTTCTTGGTTGGCCTTCTTAGGCCTTGTCAGCTAGTGTTGGTTTTTTGTGCTTAGACCCCGTTGAAAAAAAAAAAAAAAAAACCTTAAGATTAAATAATTGTGAATTAAATTAATTAATTTAAGAGCTCAATAGTCAAATAAACACACCATGGTCGGCTACTTATGGAGAGTAGGGATATTTGACTCCTACTTTTATATATTCTCACTACGTAGACCGTTTTGGGATTTTTTGTGTTAGCACACTGATTATTTTGTCTATCTACGTAAATACTTTTTAGAGGTCTCAAATATTGAGGGGTTATTGTGATCTTCGACTTAGAGACCTGTTCATAGTGTTGATCAAGGAGGAGATGTGAATAACTTGTAGAAAGGAGGAGACCCGCATATATTAGGTTAAACCACAGGCATATTTAGTTTTTTTGAATAAAACTTTGACTACTCTTGTGCTTTTGAGAAAAAAAAAAAAAAAAAAAAAAGTAGGAAGATGATGATGATTGATGAGTGTAAAACTTGGCCGTACACCCAATCTAGCCCAATAAAGTTTTTTATATTTTTTTGGACTGATATATAGATAGCCCAATAAAGTTGAAATTCACAAAAGTCAAAAGTCAAAAAAGAAACGTACTTCCCAGCTAGTTGGAGCTCAAGCGGTCAAGCCAAAGCATTGGATTTTGGGCCGGACCTGGGCTGAAAAATTAGATACGACAAGCTTGAGATAACATGTTCGGTGTAATTTGTTGAACTTGTAAGAAGCTTGGTTAAAACCCAACCCAGTTTGGCCTATTATGAGATGAGATCCAAGGGACCAAGCTCAGAACATCATGAATATTCCCAAAGACAAGAGAATGTGTCATAGCACCCATGTAAGTGTTTTTTATTTTAGTTTTTTTTCTGTTACACCCATGTAGTCTTTTTTGTTTAACTGAGAGGGTCTAAATTTTCGCTTATCTTATTTCTAATTCATTTCGTAATATCTTTTTCCCGCCAACATATATGCCGTTGAAGCCTAAATTTTTTTTTTCTTCTTCCCCTAATATATAAGAAAATTGTCTCTTCCTCTTATAGATCCCATCATTTGTTGGGCCATTATCTAATTTTTTTAAATTAGTTAAACAACAAATAATGGACATATATATCACATGTGCGTAGTCACTAACTGACAATTGATTAATGTAAATCTTACAATGATTTTAATACTCATCATTGATGTTGGCAAAGTCCCCAAACACACATGCATCAAAATTCAAATGTCGAGAAATAGTTGTACGACAAGATTAATTCTAAAGTAAAAATATATAATTATATGTCATACAAATATACAATGACATAATTTTCGAGGTGATAAATCCCAAAGGGCTGTATAATTTTTTCTTATGGTAAGTCTGTGATATGTGGTACAAATACAATTAATCCAATACCTGCACCAAAACAGCTGAACGATGTCCGCTTTCTTCCTAATCATGATATATATGAATATGATCTTATCTTCTTGTTAAATATCCCATGTAGCCTCTTCTTCCTTATTTATATTAAACATTAACCAATCAGTAAGGTTGGTTGGTTTGAGGTTGAAATTATGTTAGGTTTAAGAAAAAATTTACTTATTCCCATATTGTAGTGATGTGACATCTCTTGAAGAGAGAGATAGATACAAAAGATGAGAGAAAGAAAGTGAGAGAATAAAGAGAGCCAATGAGAGAGGAGTGATGCCATGTGATATCACATGGGGGCCGGAGATAGGTAAGTTATTCTCTAGGTTTAAAGTTTGATTTACTCCAATTTAAGCTAAAAAAAAAAAGACACATATTGTTCTTACTTCTTAGCACTCTATACTTCTTTTTAATTAATATATTTATTTATTTAACAAAAAAATAGATAGATTCTACCAATATCATCACAACACCCATGAATACACCTTAGTAATTGAAAATCGTTAATTAATGTAAATTATGTTGTAAGTTTCATATGCACAATACGCTAAAGCGGTTGAAACTAATAATTAAATGCCTTATATATGCAATTAAGAGAAAAATTTTCATGGAATTTACGTACGCTTTGTATATTTAATTTTTTCCATATCACATAACGAGAAAGATAAACACATAATATATTATAGGGTATGGAATAGTAGATCCTTGGAAAGGGTTATGTTTGTTTTATGATTAGTCTTTGTAATCTATTTGCTAATAATTTCTATAAAATCCTAAGTAATCAATATGCTTACATATCTAGGTAGATATCACGATAAGTAGAAAATTTTTTTTTATTATAAGTATATACATTTTATAAGTCTACCTCTTTTATTAATGAATATCTACATCCCTTATATGAAAATTTGACTCAAATGTATGGATAAGATACCATTTAATACCATGCAAATATCATGTGCCTAATTACCCTAACAAAACTCAACAGTAAAAACAAAACAAAAAAAACGTGCATGTGCGAATAATGCGAATCTGAATTGGTACGAGTAACAGTCCACGTTCAAAATCTCTCCTATCCAAAAATATCCGTCCGTAACATAATTATTACTCAATTACATTTCACATGTGGGTCCCACACTCCCACCATATAAATACCAGAGACGCAGAGACGCTTTCCCTCCGACGCTCCTCGAAAAACGAGAAACCCAGAAACGACGAACAAAAACTATGGGAGGAGGTCAGAGGCGGACTACGCACAACCAAACGACGTCGTCTCAATCGTCGTTGTCGTCCAATTCATGGTGGTCGCACTTCTGGTCGTCAGCTCTCAGAGCCAAACCCTTGACCTCTCCGTCGGACGCCGTCCGTACCAACTCCGGCGATGGCCTCGTTCGTCGCCTCGGCATGTTTGACCTCATACTCCTCGGCGTCGGCGCCTCCATCGGCGCCGGCATCTTCGTCGTCACCGGCACCGTCGCCCGCGACGCCGGTCCCGGTACTCTTCTCTCTGGACTTTTCATTTTTCGTTTTTTTGGTATAGTTAATATTTTTTTACTAAATACTCTGCTTGTATACATGGGCTTATAGTTCAGCTAAAGCAAAAGGAGCGAATACTTGCTTGTTGCATAATCACATGGGCTAATGGGCTCTGAATGTTTTAAAATGAGTAATTAGTCAAATCCCAATTTATCTAAGTATTAGAGAAACCATAATCTATGATAAGCTAATGAATTGTATTTTCTTCAAGCATATCTAAGTATACATATTTACATATTCATAACTTTTTGGGACCCATGTGAGAGAGAGTGTTGGAAAGTATAAATTTGACAAATTTTTGCTGTCTCCTACTATAAAGCTTAAGCCTTTTGGGGAATTGGTCATTTGATTTCATATGTAATGTGGGCTATCTATCCTTGAATTCTTTTTAATTATACACAATGGTTTTGGCTGTGCCAATTTTTTGTTATGATGGGTTGATGGAGCATACTGTATATAATGATGCAGGAGTTACTATTAGTTTCATTCTTGCCGGAGCGTCTTGTGTGTTAAATGCACTCTGTTACGCTGAGCTAGCTTCTCGTTTTCCTGCCGTTGTTGGTGGAGCATACCTTTACACATACACAGCATTCAATGAGCTCACTGCTTTTCTTGTTTTTGCACAACTTATGCTTGACTATCATATTGGAGCCGCAAGCATAGCCCGGAGCTTAGCAAGCTATGTAGTTACAATTCTGGAACTTTTCCCAGTTTTTAAGGAAAACATTCCAGACTGGATTGGACATGGTGGCAAACAGTTCCTTGGAGGAGTTATATCAATCAATTTATTAGCTCCAGTTCTCCTTGCGCTTCTGACTATAATTCTTTGTCGGGGTGTAGGAGAATCCTCTGCTGTAAACTCCTTCATGACTGGAACAAAGGTGCTCTTTTCATGATATTTTTATCTTAAAGTTAAGCATTGCACTACTTAAAATGTTAGAGATTGAAGCAGGTATATTTTCCTGTAGGTTGTCATCGTTCTTATTGTCATCTTTGCTGGTGCTTTTGAGGTTGATGTCTCAAATTGGACTCCTTTTGCTCCACATGGTTTTAAAACGATACTGACTGGAGCAACAGTTGTATTCTTTGCATATGTTGGATTTGATGCAGTTGCTAATTCAGCTGAAGAATCAAAGAGACCACAGGTATGCCACATTGGGGGTGATTAATTTATTTGGAACTAGCTACTTTAGTTAATCTGACGACTATTCTGTTCATATGTATAGAAAAAATCATCCACACCATCTTATTTTCTACAATTCACTCATATTTTTCTTTCCAACTTATTTCAGCGAGACTTGCCAATAGGCATCATGGGCAGCCTTCTAGTATGCGTTGCATTGTATATTGGTGTCTGTTTGGTGATCACTGGAATGGTACCCTACAATTTACTTGGGGAAGATGCTCCATTGGCTGATGCTTTTACATCCAAGGGGTTGAAATTTGTTGCTATCTTAATTAGTATAGGTGCTGTAGCTGGACTTACGACTACCCTTCTAGTTGGTCTATATGTTCAGGTAAACCATTTCATCCCTATGACTTAGTTGAAGTGCCCTCGTCATGTAGTATATGCCAATTTAAATGATGGGATGTTTCTCATGACCAGTCTCGATTATATCTTGGGCTTGGAAGAGATGGTTTACTACCTTCAGTGTTTGCTAGGGTGCACGCAAGACGCCACACTCCCATTCATTCTCAGGTCTGGGTTGGTATTGTTGCTGGCATTTTGGCAGGATTGTTTAATGTGCATATTCTCTCGCACATTCTTTCAGTTGGGTCATTGGTAAGTCACTGTGCAAGTTTGGTTTGTATTATAGAGAGGTTGTTAAAATTAATCTGCTTTATGATATTGCTTGAAGCTGGTTCATATATTATCAGACCAAAAAAAAAAAAATGTTGGTTCATCACTTCATCTATTCAGACGCTACTATGGAATATGTGCACATCTCAGTGACATCACTGTGTAACTTCAGTTCCATCAAATATGGGACTGTCAGTGGCACTGTGCATTGCTTGATGTGATGGATAATTGTAAAATTGTAGGAAACAGTTGCATGGCTTTTGAGCCTTCTAAGATTAGTATTATTGGGCATTTACTAGTTTGTCATAATTTTGGGTGTCTGCACCTCACATTGTACTCCTTGTTTCAGACAGGCTACTCTGTTGTTGCTGCAAGTGTTGTTGCTCTTCGTTTGAAAGATAAGGCATCAAGTCAAGTGTCTTCTTCAACCTGGCGGGAAGGTGTCATCTGCCTCTTCATAGTTGCATGCGGTGGTTTTGGTGCTGGACTCTCCTACAGATTCAATGCTTCACTTATTTTTCTGGTCCTAGCTGTAATTGTGGCAATACTTGCTTCGGGTGCTCTTTGTTTCCGCCAAGTGAGTAATCAATATGTACTGTGGCTATTCTATCTTTTTGTTTCAGGATGCATAGTACTTATTTGTAAAATAATGGAGGGGAAAATCTGAATCTGTTACAGTATACTCGTGTTGTCTTAGAGAGACAAAATATATACGTTCAACCATCTGCCATATGATTTTGACAATGATCATGCATGGGCTGCATACACACCTTTTTGCATCCCTTTAGCCCCCTTAATTATCTTTATTTTTTTCTCAGGTTTATGCGGATATGCCAGGGTTTTCTTGTCCTGGGGTTCCAATGGTGCCAGCTGTGTGCATTTTCTTCAATATGTTTCTATTTGCCCAGGTACTCATAATTCTATTTAAAGAAACTGCTAATGAAAGGAATGAAATCAAAGAATTTAAATAAAAAAGCAGATGAGTGATAGTAATTTATTATTTTGCAGTTACACCATGAAGCATGGGTGAGATTTGTCATCCTCAGCATAATTACAGTTGGTATTTATGCATTTTATGGGCAATATCATGCTGATCCAAGTTCAGAGGAGACTATTATTTATCATAGAGCTCCAGGAGAAGCTTGGTAAATTAATTTCTTAGCAATGGCCCGTGCATTTTGGTGGACTTGTTACCTGTTGCATTGTTTGTTGTATGTACCTGTTCCACGTAGGTTGTAGTAAGATGTATCATAAATTCATAACCCATTAACTTTTCCAAATATCTTTGTTGGAAAAGCAAAATTTATTATATTCATTGAGAGATCTAGGGAAGTGGATACATGTTATTGATTGTTATCTTGAATACTCATGATAATTTATCTCTCGACTTTCGAGGCTGTAATACATGTTTGTAATCATAGATTCATAATTATTCAAATGTATTTACTTCATTGATCATTTGCCCAACTTTATTTTTATGATGTGCATGTGGCTGACTTTGTTTGTGTGTGTGTGTGTGTGTGTGTGTGTATTATTTTTATTTCTAGTGGTGCTGTAAATTCTAGTGGCTGACTTTTGTTTTGCATTGATTCTTTTGGTCAACAATTTTGATTTCTGTGGCTTGGTTATATCTGGATTTAGTGATATAAGCGATAGCATCCAACATGCATTGCTGGTGTTTCTCCCCAAAATTATCTGTAAATGAAATTTTATGATTCTCATCCCTGTCGCGGTTGAAGGTACTTCTGTATTCATTTGTTACGAAGCGAATATTTGGTTTATGAACCAGTAATCTGGGTAGGTTTGAGCCTAAGATTTTGATAGACTAATCGTGAAGTTTCACCCCCAATGCTGCATGGTAGCCGGTATGCAAATTCTGCTTTCAATAGCGGTTGGAAGTCCTTCTGAAATGCTATACAAATAACCTGAGTTCTAACCATTGTTTTTGCATGGTCTATATAGGAAGAGAATGCTAGATCTCGACCTTCTCTTGTTGACCCAACGCTCATTCCTCTTTTCCATGTAAACATTGGTTTGCTTGTGATAACCATACTTTCTCTTCCAGTTCCAGGTCCAAGTCTGCTGCAGCAACAACGGAAGGGCCCTCGACTGAAAGTCCGAAGCCGGAAGGGCCCTCAACTGAAAGTCCAAAGCCTACCTGAGCCATATTGCGCCTTTGAATGGTTAAAAGTTGGGTCTTTCTATGGATTCTTTGTAGCAACTTGGGTTTCTTTAGCCTCTTGCTCAAGCCTAGTATGATCCGCACCTAGAAATTTCAGATATCACAGTTAGAAGTCTTTTGCTTCAGTATAGTCCAATCTTATGGAAATTTTTTAGGATACCAGATTCCACCATGTACTTACGCAAGACCAAAAGGAAATTATCAGTTTCTACGATAAGTTTCATTCTGAAGGTTTTTGCTTTGTTGACGTGCACTGACAAGTCTGGCATAGCTTGTATTCTTTAACAGCATTGCGGCATTCATTGTGTCTCTCTTGCAATTAAAATCCCTATTGCCACCCCTATTTTTCTTTTTTCATCCCCACCTTTTCACTTTCCCCTTCCTCTACCCCCAACCATAACCTAATCCTAAAAGAACAAAAAACAAAAAACAAAAACTACCATGGCAACACCTGGAGCCGCTCCCATATCGGGGTGGCATCACTGGTGCTTCCTGTTGGGTGTGTTGCGATTTGGCAATGTCCCCATTGTTAAGTTTCCATGGAAGATGGGCTTCCACAGCAAACCGAGGTTTCTTAGTATCGTTTCAAGTGATTCCTCTGTGATTTTTTAAAAGAAACAAAATTGCAGCTAAAATATTTCTAGAGAGATGAGAAAATGGGATTAGTGTAAAAAACAATGTATATAAATGGTTATTGTAACTATACTCCAAATAATAATTTTTGATAGGTAAATTGTCTGGCTGGGGGAGAGGGAGAGAGTCTAAACAAGTGGAAGTAATAATACTAATATTCAAAAACTTTACATGTATGATAAATCAAATTGTGAACACAATCTTCACCAGAGAATTGGTAATACCAGAACTATTATTAATCAATTTTAGTTACATAGTATTATTTTTTTCAATTACAGTAGCAGTCACTGATTCTGTGGCCAAAATCGAAATTCATTCTACATAAGAACTCTTCTGTCTCCATTCCATTTCAAAGAGTGGAGATGTGTCCAGATACCCAAATGAGCAAAATGTTGCCTCATCATTTATTCGCATACAAAATCAGAGTAAAAAGCTAGGACAGTCCTCCTTTGACAGTCTTGAATGCTCAGCAGTTCCACATCAAAAACTTCAAACTGTTTTGAGCTGAAAAAGGTGGAAGGTCCAACCTGTATTTTATCAATCAAGTTAAATTAATACCTAATATAGATGTACGACCAGTACAAATGCACATGATTCACATCCATAAATCATGTATAGTAGTACTAGTTCCTGCAACAAAAACATCAGTACTACTCTGCATCTCACTCCAACAGACATAGTAAGATTAACTAATTCTAATATGCTCATGTTAGTTCGGGATGACAAGAATTTTAGGGCCTGTTGATTAGCCTATCCAGTCTTATTCTAATCTAAGTAATAATCCAATCCAATCCTGCATGTCGTATGCGGCCTTAGTGGAACATTTTATCAGGATCCAGAGAAGAGGCTGGGGAAGAAGAAAGCATAAAAAATGCAATTTCTTCATCAAAGAATAAACTTATTTCATCATAGTTTTACATCTCAGGACCCTAGCTGCCTGCAATACAAACAATGAAATTTTGTTGAAAACTGTATCTTCCCATTCTCAAGTCTTGAGATGCCATCAATACCCATAGGGTTGAATGACCATAGCAAGAAAGTTAGCTTTAGGGATTCCACATTTTGCAACATATCAAATCAAAATTAAATAGAAATAAGATAATTAAGAATTCAATGAATTGGTTACAACCTTAATAACTAAATTATCACCGTACAGAAGAATGCCTCCAAATTGAAGGAAACGGAAACAATCACAATCAAAATCACAACTCTTGATCATACTTATACTAAATTTTTCCTCCTAAGACATGTCAAATTCATCTCAGGTGAGGTAAATTACCTCGGAAGAAAAGTGACAGAAGTACACAAAGTACTAGTAGAAGGCTACTTATTGCAACATTTTATATAGTATATTAGAATGCCCTAACATGCTTAGTATTTCTCTTATTTGTAATTGAGACCAATGAACCATAACATCGAAACAGGAACAAAAAGATATGCATATGCATATGGAATTCTGGCAGCTTACAGTAACTTGTAAGGAAATTAGAGATTTGAGTAACTGACCGGTGGTCCAAGTTCTGGTGGAATGATTATTCTTCTTTTCCCCCCAGGTTTCATGTCACGAATTCCTTCTTCAAATCCTGTAGTACTTCTTATTTTAGAAACTTCAACTACTATTTATGTTTCCTCCTCTCCCCCCTTCCCCCTTTTGTTTTTGGGGGTGGGGAAGAGGGGCCAGGGCTAAGCAGATGTATGCTATCATATAATTTACATAGAAAGCACACAAGACTAAATGAACTCTAGAATTGATTTCACTTCGAACCTGGGACCAATGCATTAGTGCCCATGCGGATTCTGGCAGGAGAACCCTGCATGTAGCTGCTGTCAATACGACGGCCTGACTCGTTGTAGCCAACATAGTGGAACATCACCTACAAAGTATCTTGAATCAGAGTAGGCCATGGTAAGAAGAATTTAGTACAACTATTTTGTCATTACGACTGTTCACTTAATTCGACATTATGCTTTTAAATCTAAGGTAATTTGCATGTTTTAATGGCATTTTTTATTTAAAAACCCAAAGTTAACATCTGAGGAACTATCTTTTTCTTTTTCTAGGTAAATTTTCTGGATAACATCCCAAAATCTTGGATGTTACTTCAACTGATATAGGTCAGAAAAGAAAACCATATATTTTAATGAAAATGAATGAAAAACCTGCTGACCAGCCTTTGGGCATTCACCTTCACCAACTGCAAAATCCCGATATATAAGTCCCGAGTCACATTTTGTGTAGTTCTCTGGTGTTACTACCTGAACCTGAAAACCTGATTTCTCATGTTTATAATGAATATTGATCCCACAGACATCTGCAGAAGAGAAACAACAAAGAATTTGACATAGCTGGTGGGCAATAGTGATACAAACCTTCTCTAATGAAAGTTGGAAAGTCTTCAGGTGCATTATTTTCTTTCTGTATCCGCTTGTTTTGTTCCAACAAGCGTCTTTCATCAAATGGACTTTTAATCTTTGTCTTTCCAGAAGAAGATAAAGTTGGAAACAAGCTAGTTGTTGTGACTGAAAGGAATAGGATAAGCCTCCGGTTCAAATTCTCTCTATCGTGTGATGTACCACCACTCTCTGCCCTGGACATGCAAATAAAAAAATTAGCATAAGTTACAGAATTTATTTTTTCAACAAAACCAGGCGAGGTAGGTAAAAACTAATTAAAATTTGTTAACCAAATAATCATACTCTAACCTGTGATGTCTCAAGTTGTGACTTGAGCAGCATTGCAGTATTTGTTTATTCTGATTAAAATAAATCCTTAGAGTGGAAGATGCTGGAAGAATTCTGTTTGTCAGTGAGTGTAGAAAAAATATATTGACAAGAAAGGTCGGTAAAATATAATTATGCTTATTGGTTTGGCTGCTGATAAGAAAAACAAAATTTTATAATCTCAAAGCATTATGTCAAACCCAAATGTTGTAAAAATCCAGTAAGTTTCCTATTATCGTTCATTTTGTCTTGCGAGCAAATGGAACAACAGCAGGTATTTCTGCAATCGCTTGAGAACAGCAGAGGAAGTAATGGCATGCTAAGATGAAAGATATTTACTTAAAAAAATGTAGATGATATATAATTCTAAAAGAAACAAGAACCAAGCTTCATAGGTAAGAAATTCAAAGGTAAATATTTCTTCGTTAACCATTCAACTTGCAGAATGAAGATGCACGTGAGGAATGTGTTAGCTTGATATACATTGTTGACTCATTTCCTGAAAGGTAAAACTTCGGGGGCCACAATGGTAGTATAGCATGGTATCAAAACTTTGGTTTCTACAAGTCCTAAGTTTAAACTTCTCATCTCCATTTCCCATTTCCTAGTTACCTATTAACTCTATGTAGGATGAGGTTGGACGTGAGTGTGTTAGCTTTATATACATTGTTGACTTACTCCCTAATAAAGGATTGAATGACCATGAGACTAGTCAAAGATTAAAAAAATTTCCATGATATAGAACCCACTTTGATGCAAAATATCTTCTTAGATGTCAAGAATGACTGTGAATGTGAAAAACAGGAGGGTGAGAAAGTCAATTGCAGCTCAGCTCCGCACGTTATCCTGGAAAGTGAAACCTCAGAAAATGTTGCTATATAGTATGGATGGTATACACTTGAAGTATTTTCCGATATAACCAATTTTCATAACAAATTTCTGGGTCTTATGTTCTCATAAGCTAAAAAGCTGGAATACCAAAAAAAAAATTGCCAAGAAACATAAAAAAGCCACTGTTTTGAGAATTTTACACTTCTGGGTTATACTCAAAATCAAATTTCAAGCCACTAACAGTATCCTACTCGAAATACATCCATACATGCATAAATACATATATACTAGAGAGAGAGAGAGAGAGAGATTACAGGGTTTACAAGAGAGTGATGAGGAAATCATCAGCATGGCGTCTCTGGGGTTTTAAGCTTCCGGCATATGTGAAGTTAGCCAAAGAGAGAGACCCAACACACAAAGAGAAAGAAACCGTTTGCAGTTATAGGCTGATGTTATCTTTTCAGTTTGCTGGCAAGAGCCAAATATCTTCTAAGTCCTTTTTGCTTCTTGTAATATCATGAACTGCCTTGAAGGCTGGCTGTGAAATTGGGCCAAGCTGACCCAGACCGATCTTACTTTTGTTGAGCTCAGCTCAGCTTAGGCCCAATTCGATCGAAAGGTGTAATATCCAGATTGAGCGGATCTAAGGCGAACAGAAAAACTCTAATTTATTTAATTAAAAATTTCTAGTTTAAACTGTTTAATTAAACAAAAGTTTAAAGTAGCCGTAAGGCCCGTAACCGGCCCGTAATTAAACAAAGACATAAATTCAATTTAAACACATAACTATATATGCTATTTCAACAGGATCCATGAATTTTCAAATATTTCAAATATACACCTGATTTATTATGTAAATTGAAAAATGAAATTTCGTCCATCAATTTATTGAGAGATCAGTTAAATGTTAGCTTGGCTTTTGCTAACAGGGATTAATTGGCGACGTGACACCAACTCAGCATACATTTCCCGCCAAATGAGCAACACATGTCCACTTGACACGAGCCCACACACCCATCACCTCTTTCTCACTCGTCGAACGCTTTCCTGACCATTTAGTCTCCTAAAAACATCACGTTTTCCCCCAAATTCGAATATAAATCCCTCACTTGTGTTCAACGAGCGAGAAAAAGATGATGAGTTTGTAGACCCGTGTCAGGGGTAAGGTGGACCGGTGTCGTTCATTTATACTGGTCCACCTAACCCCTAACACGGGCTCACAAACTCTCTCTCTGTCTCTCTCTATTATTATTAAATTGTGAGTCTGTGTCGCTCATTTGGCGAGAAATGTTTGCTGAGGTAGCGCCACATTGCCAACTAATCCTGGTCAGCAAAAGCTAAGTTATCATTTAACTGATCTCTCAACGAATCAATGAACATAAATTCATTTTTCAATTTGAATAATAGATCGAGTGCATATTTGAAATATTTAAAAGTTTATGGACCTCGTTGAAATAGCTTATATTGTTATGTGTCTCAATTGAATTTATGCTTTAAACAAAAATCCATAGTTTGATTCCTTCCGCGTAACCAAAAAAACTAACTGTAATTTGCTGGATAAAAAAGGCTACAATGTCGATTGATTTGACTTTGGCCAATTGATTGGCCACATTTTTTTTTTTTTTTTAAGATTTATCAGGTTAGAAACTTAGAGCAGAGAGGAATAATGTTAAGATTTAGCCATTTAGGATTTAGAGCTTCTCGGACTATAGTGGTGTAATTATCATTGAGCTCATTACAGGGACACTTTACATTGGTTGACTGCCACTGGGTTTCTATTTATTGTTACAAAAAATATGACTGAAGGTTTTAGGTAAAATAAATGTATGCGAAAGGAACTATTATTATTTGTTTTTGGGGAGTGTTATCTATCTTTTTAATTTAGCTTCTTCACCCATCTTTTTATTTATTATTTTTATTTTGCAGTGTAAATTTATGATCGGAATCGTTTATTATTTAGAACTAATTATGAAAATCATCTTTGTTAAAAATCAATTAAATCGAGAATCGTTTGGTTATGTAATTGTGATCAAATAAACATACGATTTTGATAACAATTTGATTCACCATTTGTTTATTTAATAACGATTACATGACCAAATGATTTTTGATTTAGTTAATTTTTTATAGAATTAATTTTCAAATAATTATCTAAAAAATGAACAGTTCCGATTATAAAAATACACTGTGAAATAAGAATAATAAATAGTACCTCAACATGTAAAATATAGATAGAGAATGTGGATAGCATTCCTCTTTTTCTTTTTTGAGAAAGAGAAATCAATTCATAGATTAAGCATCTGCTACATCATTTGCAACTATATGGACCAACCAAGTGGGATACTTGTCCCACGAATTTGGATCCGAACATGAGAGTGCAAACCAAGCAAGCTCGTGCGCCGCACGATTACAGACACGAGAGTTATTACAGAGAACGAAAACTACTATAAAGAAATTTAATCTCATCTAATAACAACCCTTCCGAAGATAAGGACTGAAACTCACTTGACACAGCCTTGATTGCTATTTGCTAACTGGGCATCCGAATACAACATCACCTGTTGAAAGCCACAGTCCCTGGCCACAAGCAGCCCAAACCGAATTGCGGAAGGACCTATTATTAAATGTCTAAAAAACATTCATTCTTCTTGTTTTGGTCAAATAAAAAAAAAAAAAACCATTCCTCAAAGGAAAAAAAAATTACAACAGTGGACTTGAATACATAGATTGGTATAAAATGTTTAAAAAAAGCTTAAAAATGGACTATATTGTAAGCGGGGCATGGTCAGTCAATAGCCGCACTTTTGCTCCAAGGAAAATTTCTCCTCTCCAAATGTCAAGACAAATTAAAGAAAAATGGATGCTAGTGCAGAGCCACTGAATGCATCATTTGGAAGAATGTGTTTCCAAAATGCAACAGAATCCATAGAAAAATAGTTTGATTGACAATGCTTCCCAAAGGCCAAAGATCTGCCTGGTATAATATAGAGACAATGAATGCTCATCCAATGTATAAAGTGTAAATAGCTAGATAATTTGAGAGAGAGAACAAGATGAAAGAAAGGGTAATGTGACAATGTCAAGCATCATAGGTATATGATGATATGATATGATCACCTAAAGCAATTACTGCTGATGCTTAGCCCTCTTGATCTGTTAATTGATGCCACTTTTTGAAGCCTAATCTGCTCTCTAAATTTGGCTATAAACTCACCAGCCTTCTTATCAACTTCACAGTCTGGCCCTGCAACATTGGCAGAGTTACATGCAGCAGCAGCAGCATCTTCATGATCTTCATCTTCTGAGCTTACTTGAAAGTTTTCGGCTTCACTTTCCGAGTCTTCTTCAGACTCAACACCAACATTGCCAGAGAACCCTTGCTTCTGCTCCTTCTGATATTTGGAAAATGCTGGCTTTGGCATATCAAAGAGATTATCAAGACCTTGCTTATTGGTTTCATTTGCCTGAACACCAAGTCCTCCATTTTGCATTCTATCTTTTCTCATAGATAAAGCTTCACCATTACCACACATCTTTTCAACCTTGTCATGGGTGGTCAGTCCACTAGCTCTGATTGTTCTAACTGATCTTCCCCTTGATGAAGATTTAGTGAGGCTTGCAGGTTTCATATCAGATGATCTCAAAGAACTGGACTTCAAGCCCAACTCTTTGTTACCCAATGTATTGTCCTCACTTCCACTCCCACTCAATTCCTTCAAGCAATTCTCTGAGCTTGTCCTCAAATCCTCCTCATGGAAAGAACCAAAACTATAGCCCCGCGAATGCAATGCATTCACTGAAACTTTCTCATTCATTGGTTTTGGTGGTGATGATAAGCCTGAAGGAGAAGACCCTTGGCAACTCTTCTTTCTTTTCCCCAAATTAAATGCATTTGCGTTCAGTGCCTCCGAAGACATAGAGCGTGAGCAAGAGTCCTTTTCGGGTGAAGAAGACATGGAACTAGTTTGAGAAGAGAAAGACAATGTGGATCGGAAAGACCGAGCTTTCAGTGATTCAAATTGAGTTTCATCAACCGAGAGTGGCCTGAAATGTGAAGGACGAGTAGCACCATTCAATATTTTTCCCATTTCCTTCCTTCCAGAAATCGAACGCCGATGAATTGGGGAAGGTGATGGAGTAGCTTCATTGAATTTCTCTTCCAAATTTACAGGACCCAAATCACCGAATTTCCCATTTCTACTCTTATCAACACCATTAGTCGAAGCCTTGGAACCTGAACCAGACTCACTCCTATTAACAAATTCAGAACTGTCCTGGTTTCGTACTCTGGATTTCAAACTCCTAATGGGCAATCCTAATGGCTCATGATCAACTATTGACCTGGTTCTACCCCATTCATCAAGAGCATTGTTTGGTTGAGCTATGAAAACCATTGATTCACCCTGAAAGTACTGAGAATTCCAAGCTTGAGTAACATTTGTCTCTTTATACCCACATGAATTTTCAAGACCATCTTCATAAATTGACAAACTGGGTTTGCATTGGGCATCAACAGCAGTGCTTTCATGAGAAGGCACAGTCACAGGGTTACCTACAAAGTACTGAGAATTCCAACTCTCAACCACTTTTTTCTCATCAGACTCACATGGATTTTCATACCTATCTTCAAAAATTGATGAACCATGAAACATTCTAGGCATATAAGACTCTGAATTATCAATATTGGTGTGATTTTCAATTTCCATTTCAACATTTCTTCTGCTAAACAAGCCATAGGACACAGCAATGCCAATGAAAAGAAGGTGAATAAGCTCCCAGAACTTGGTGAGCATGGTGTGGTTGATAAAGTCAGGAGCTTGTGAAGGGAACAGTGGAAGAACAATAATAAAGAGGACAAGGAAGAGAGCTTTAAAGAGGAAGTGCATATAGGACTTACCTTGTCTAATGGGGTTTCGTTGAATTGCTGAGTTCAGCTCTGAATATGGGAAATGGGGTTTTCTGTAAGGGCTTGAGTCCTCCATTGATGAACAGGTGAGCTTCTGAGGAGCTTTGGATTATGTGTGAAATGGGGAAGGTGAAGAAAGGAAGACTTTGAAGCCAAGGAAGAGAGGCAGAGAGAGAGTGGAAAAAGTGTGAGGAGGGGACAAGAATTCAAAAAGTGTCAATCATTATGACCGTTTGGTCCAAGTGACGAAAATACCCCTGTATTTTGTTTGATTTTACAACATTCTATAGAACTTGGTCATCTTATCTCCTTGGTCTTGGAGGTCATTTGCCTGATGACAAAAGCAATTTACCAAAGGACGCAAAACGACAGCGTCTCAATGAAAGCACCCCCGTTAATTATGGATCATAAATTTTTTTTTTTTTTTTTCTAATCATAGTGGAACATAAAGCTCATTGCCACGGTGCCACCTAAGGGAAATTTATAGAACTTAAGCAATGCAATATTTTCATTAGAAAAATAACAACGTAACATCAATAATACTAAAAGTACTAATTGTTTTTCAATTTTATGACAATTATGCAGAATAAACAAGGTATATAATGACTCAGATATAAACAAATAAAATATTATGATATGAGTTAGAATTTAAAATGTTAAGTTGATAGTTGGTAGCTCTAATATTACTCAAACAAATTTGCCATTTGAAAAAATAAAATTTTTTTTTGGTACATGAAAAAATAAAAACATATTACTCATACAAGATACATGAACATGCACATATATGGTATATCACATTCATTTTGTTGTGTGTTAACATGATTTAATTTAATAAAAATCTCAAATTCTAAAAAGAAAAATCAAAAGAGAAATGCACATGGGTCACGAACCAACCCGTTTAAGATACAACATAAGCACAAATGGGATAGTAGGCTGCTAGTCGTGTCAAACTTTGGTCTCAATTATGGGAACAGGCACAAGCACGAATGCACGATATAATTATTAAAAGAAAAAATTTACAAATATGACACAAACTTTGATGATTATTTTATTTCAGGACATTAATTTTGATTCGTGTTAATGAATGACATATACTTTTATTTTGTGTCAATTAAGGACTCTGTTTTATCTCAACTTTGGCCCGATATTAGACCTATTAAAACTCCACTAAATTTAGCAAACTTATATTTGGTTTAAAGTTATGTATCTGCTCTTTACAACCATATATAGATCACTCAAATCGGACATCTATAACTCCAGATAATTGGCTCAAAAGTAGGGTACCCGAAACTGTCTAATCGGACCTCTGGAAAAAAATTTGGAAAATCGGACAGTTTCGGGTACCCTACTTTGGGGCCGATTATCTAGAGTTGTAGAGATCTGATTTGAGTGATCTCTATATGATTGTAAAAATGAGATGCATATCTTTAAACTCAGTATAATTTTTCTGAATTTGGTGGAGTTTTGATGGGTCCAACGTTGGGCCAAAGTTGAGATAAAAACTGAAAAAAAAAATATATGATCCTTAATTGACACAAAATGAAAGTATGTGTCCTTAATTAACACAAAGGAAAATAAATGTCCTGAAATGAAACAACCATTAAAGTATGTGTCATGTTTGTAAATTTTTTCCATTATTAAACGGGCTAATATGAATCCGGTAAAAAACAACAAATAGGCCCATTAAAATCTCTACTACTGAATACCAACGTACACCATTGGGCCGGCCCAAGCACTAGCCCAAATATATGCGGAATGCTTCGCCATCACTTTAAACGACACCGTTCGGTCACCAGGCGCATCACTTTCTCGGGAAAATGTTTCCCCAATTCCCTCTCATTTCCAGGTGAGAAAATCCCAGTGAAAAGAAACAAGGGAGAGAAAATGGCAGGAACAGAGGAATTTGTAGAAGCAGATAATGCAGAGGCCATAATCACCAGAATCGAACACAAATCTCGAAAGATCGAAAGCTTACTCAAACAGTTAGACTCAAAATCTGTTTTCTTTTGTTAAATTTTCACTAAAGCCCCTCATTTCCTTGATATTAGCCCAAAACTGAACTGTTTTAATTCGTCTCCATCTAGGTACAAACCAGTCGAAGCTCTAAAAACTGCTCTTGAAGGCTCTCCTCCAAACACCCGAGACGAACGCTGCAAGGTTTGTCTTTCTATTTTTCTTATCCACTGCTTGGTCGCCGAGAAAACTTAACGAAGGAAAAGAAAATTTGAATTGCACTTTTAGAATTTTTATTCTTTAATTGTTTTTCATATTGTTTCCCCTTGTTTAAATTATTACTGCTGTTAGTCTGTTTGGTGTGAAAATGAAGAGGAACTGATGAGAATTTTTGGCGTTTTGCAGTCTGCAAATTGGATAATGGTGCATAGAGCTATTATGGCTATAAAAGATGTTGATGGAATGTTTTCTTCTTTGGATCCTGAGTATTATGATATTCTCATGAAGTGAGTAGTTCCCAATTTCTTTTTTAATTTGTTTTTCAATTTTCATTTTATAATATTGTATACCCTGTGAATGCTATCTGATATTGCTTCCTTTTCTTTTTTTTTTTGCTATAATTTGTTGAATTGAAATTTTTGTTGAAAATGCTGAATTGTGTTTTGTTAAAAGTTGGTGATTCATTGTTTTCTGTGTATATTTAGTACAGGACAATGTTGTTAGTAGTTGGTATTAGTTTTATACAATGACTACCTCATGTTAATGCATGCAATTCAATTCAATTCAATTCTTTACGGAGTACTCATAATGAGTATGCTACAGTAGTTTCAGCTAGACTGGTTAAGAATTTTCCCACAGGGAGAAACAAAGCATCTTGAGCTATAGAAATGAACTTGATTTGATTGGGTAGGGTGGCATGAAATTGGGGATCATGGCATTGGCTCTTCTTGTGTGTGTTCTACATCGACATATTTTTAGATGGTGTTGGTTATAAGCAAGTTTTATCTTGATGGTAGCTGTTCAGTTTCCTTATAGGTATTCCTATGACGTAGACTCGTGCTTGTTCTTATGGCTCTTAGAGGGATTGATTTGAATCAAACATGGCATCCAAGTATTTCATATCTCTAAGGAATCTAACTTGTGTAATTAGCGAATGAGATTTGTGGGAAATAAAGGCCAGGGTTCCCTTGTAAGTCTGTAACAGCATTGCACCCTTGCAAGGCCTGATCCTTATGCTCTTTCCTGGCACTTAACATGCATATTTCTGTCTGCATTTGACACCATCTTAATGTCGAGAGTCTGAGACTGACATTTATCATGAAACAAATGGTCACGTTCTTGGGTGATCATAGTATTGGCTCCAGAATGTCTATTAGAAAGTAAAAGATCTAAAGGCACTGCAAAATGTAGTTTATGTGTTAGTATAGTTCATATATATATGAAACCTTTTTAGGTTTGTCCTATTTCTTATTCATTAGACCGTTTCTTATATGTATGGTTTTGGGTCATGTAAGCAAGGGTTCTTTCCCAAAGTTTTAGAAGATTGTAGGTGTATCAATTGTTTTGTAGACATGTTTCCAATTTCTTGCTGTTATTCTCTGTTTTTTTTTTCTTTATTACTCTTCCTTTTTCCAAGAATAAATGGTCTCCTACTTTTCTTTTCCCCCTCTTCAGTATATAATGATGTTTGGGACATTTTACAATTTGGGGATTTCCATCATTGAAGGTACTTGTATAGAGGCCTGTCTACCGGAGATCGCCCCACTTGCGACCAGTGCCTTCGGATTCATGAAAAATTGACCGAGAGAGCTGGTTTGGGATGCATACTTCGTTCTCTTGCAGACACTGTGAATACAGTTTGATTTGTCACTCCTTGTGATAAAAAAAGATTCTATTTCAAGAATTGATACATGTACTGAAAGCTACAGCAAGCAGTGTCCTCTAATTATTGAAACTTTACAAAAATTATTGTCTAGAATCTTTTGTACCTTGCTGATTTCTCTGCTTTAGAAGCTTTTGTGATGCAATATCAAATCCCTTGTTTCTTGTTTGTATGAGTTTCGGACAAATCCCTTGTTTCACTTGTCCTTGCAGGCGTGCTTGATTCTGTTAGGACCTCAGGTCTTTCTGCCGTCTCCCCTTTCTTTCCTTTAACCTTATTTTTTTGCCCCAATTGTATTGGCTTCCAATAAAATCATAACCACTAATATGAGAAATCTCTACAACCTTCATTAAACTTCTTTCTATTTTTAATTAGAGAAACTGGAGTAAAATCAAAATTTGATAAACTAGTCTTCCTTAAATGCTATATAATGGTTGTTGGAGACTAATTTCGAAATTAACAAATGTCTTTTAAGTTGATCTCAACGTTTTACTCACAATAGACTAATGGAGAAAGTGTTCAGCGAAAACTAAACCTCAGGTAAATTTATGCATTCAACTCCTTTTCTGCAAAATGTACTCCACTTCTCATCTGTAAAATGGACTGAACTTTTATTTTTCTTTTAATTGCATTTTGGTTTTCTTTTAATTGTATTTTGGTCAGTTCAGCCAAAATGTTGGTTACATTTATAAATTTTTAAAAAATGGCTGCTATATGCACACATTCTTTTCATTCTCACCTCATATCCCTTACTACACACTATTTTCACTTTAATTTTTTCACAATTTCTCACTACACACCCCCTACATTTTAAAGATATCCTCACTAAAAAAAAACCTGAAAAGAAAAAATCAGAACAGCAACCACCCGATCCCAACCCCCACGGCCCCACCCCTACCTCCCACCATCCTGCAGTCACCTCCTTTGCCGCCGATTGTTGGACCCACACCACCAACGTGGAAGGAGGGAAGAGAAAGAGAGGGGAGAAGAGCCGCCACCAGTGTGGGTCCGAATGCCTGCAACAACAAGATGGCAAGAGGCAAGGGTGCTCTGAGATCGAGTCTTGGGTGGTTATTTTTTCTATGGTATTTTAGTATTAGGATAAACTTGTAATTTCACAAATTGATAGCGAGAGATGTGTAGCAAGAGAAAAGAGGGTGTTCATATAACAACCCTCTTAAAATATGGTCATTTCTCTTGATGGGGTTTGTATCATTTTTCAAAAAAAAAAAAAAGTTATAAATCTTCCACCTTATATGTAATGTAATTATGTAACAAACTAAAAATGCTGATGAGGTGAAGAAATAAGTAACAGTTGACTAAGTGTCATACTGTGAATAACCACTATTCAGATTCTCCAGTTACCATTGAAAATATCCTACTACTACTTCCCATTTATTATAAATAACTTCTTTTTCGCTTGGCCACCAACTTCACTTTCATAACTTTTGCTATAACAATTAGTAGAAGCCCAAAATTTGAAAGAGATGGGGGCTTCATCTAACAAAATCACATCCTAACAACTACCGGGTCCACCACCATATCATGTACCAATTCCCTTCCATTTCCTCCAAATGCCTTTGTCTAAATCATCAGCTTTCCCATAATGCCCCTACTTCCAACTAGAAATCACAATCCAGATGCAGGGGCATCAACTGGTCGATGTTGTTGGACCGGCAATGTGGCCCACGGGCTAAAGGGAATGGGCCGTTGGATATTGGGCGGGCCTGGCTGGCGAGTTGGGCCAGTTGGAGGAACCGTGGTGGAAGCAGCAGCAGAAGAGGATGATGAGGATGAGACAGCCACACGCTCACATGAAGGGCACATGGTGAGGGTTGTGGGAGGGCTCATGTGCATGTAGAGCTGTGGTGAAAGCTTGAGTGCTCTAAGCTCTTGCACTTCCTTCTGCAACCTCCTGTTCTCTTCTGTTAGGTTCTCACAGCACCTCTTTAGGTACTCACAATCCACCTCTGTTTGCTTTAACTTAGTCCTGCATTTAATTATTCACTTAACCATTGAGTCTTTGCACACCTTCAAGGCACATATGCATATAAAGAAATAAATTATGCATGTAAATGAATGCATGAATAATCATATGCACACAAACAAATATAGGAGCTCAGCTCTGTTTGTCAATTAGAAAAGGACTTCAAAAAATAGCATAGAGCATTATAAACCAATTACATAATCTTCCTATTCTAAAACAATCACATTCTTTGAACCTCCCTACCTTCAATTTAAATCAAGGGTATATCTTTATCATTTTTTATATTCATAAAATGGCAGAGGCACACCTTGAAAGGCCCAAAAGAACAATAAAGTTGGTGGACAGTTATTATGAAAGAAACATTTATTACATGGAACAAGAAGTTTAAAGAATATTATTTATGGGAAACACCAGATTTGGACTCATCTCATTGAATGCCAACACATGAGAATTGTGAAAGCAATTGGTATTCTACAAAAGCAACAAGAAAAATAACAGTTCAAAAGACAGTTCCATCCATATAAAAAAAACCTCTAAATTCCCAATAATACCCTTTTCAATGAAGAAAACTTCTCACCTTGCCCTCCTGTTCTGAAACCACACCTCCACTTGTCTTGGTCTCAGGTTCAATTGCTTTGCCAATTCCAGCTTTTGCTTCTGAACCCAAAAAAATAAATAAATACCCAAGGTAACCAAACCACCCTTGTCCCACCAGCAAAATAACAGAAATGCCACTAAAGAGTGAAAAACAGAGCAACCAAGTTGAAAAGACCAAAATGCCCTTATCAAATCAACCAAATAGGACTAACCGGATTCAGAGTGTTGTGCTCCTTGAACGTCTCCTCCAGCAGCATAGACTGCTCCCTTGAGAGCCTGAGCTTCTTCCTGGACATGTCGCCGCCGCCATTGCCATCTTCATCATCGCTTCCGCGGGAGCACGATGTCCTCTCAGCCTCATTCTCATCGCCAATTGGCTCCCTCTCGCTCCGCTTCCCACTTATGCTCGACACCGTGCTGTTCGGCGACGAAACCCCATTTTCGTCTTCGAAATCCGCCGCTAACGCCTGGTTCACGTCAATTCCTCGCAGAAACGACCTCGTATCGGGGTTCCTATCTGTTAAGCATTTGAAAACAGAAATGGCAACTTTGTAAATAAGGATATCATTGTGGTCATTTTCAGAAGTTAAAATTTTTGGGTTGTGAGCTTCTATGAAATTGGCAATCAGTTCACCAATTCGAAGTGTCAGATAGAATGCGTTAAAGATGATAGATCTGATGGAGATAAATTTCCCCTTTAGATTTCAGATTTTGAAAAAACAAACCCAAAAAGATTCAAGGAAAATGTGAATGGTAAGGTTTTGATAGCCTAGAAATCTGACAGAAAAATCAAAAAAGGGGAAGAGAAAAACAATTACCAGAGGATTGAAAGATTTCATTCCAAGAAGTCTTGAGGTGGTGATTGTGCATAGTGGTTGAAGGCTTCTGCTGGGGATTCAAGTGCAAAGGAGACTCATTGGCTCCACATCCCAAGCTCAAACTCAAGCCCAACCCATCATTTTTCTCACCCATTTTCTCTTTCCCTCCTACCAAACACCCAAAGAGGACAAAGACCCAGCTCCCAGAAAATAGAAAAGTTAAGCAGTCAAGACTCTCTGTCTCTCCCTTCCCTTGTTCTCGTATCTGGGTATTGTTCTGATTTTTCTACTGTTTGGATTCTAGGAAAGCAAAATGGAAAGAAGGGTAGAAAATGGCTGGGCTTTGCAGCAGGAGGTTATGTCTCAGCCTTTTCTTTTGCTTTTTGCAGTACAGTAAAAGGATGATGGGACTATATGTAGATACAGAGAGAGAAAATATAGAGAGAGAGAGACACAGGGAGGATATAGAGTTAATTATGACTTGTATCAGAGCAGACAGAGAGAGAGCTATTGCCCATTGGGCTAATGGGCTGTACAGTGATAGTGATATGATGGCTCTATAGGCTTAGCTTTTCTGCTAGGCTTACTTACCCTGATTTAGGGTTAAGTTTAACTGTAGTTAAAAGGAAAGCTTTTTTTTTTTTTTCTTTTATCAGCAGTTAAAAAAGAGGGTTTTTTTTTGGGTCTGAAAAATGAGAGTTTTGTAAGTTAAAGACTTAAAAGTCTTAAAGTTAAGGAAATAAAAAACGTTATTTTTCGATTTAAAAAAAAAAGATAATTATGATTACACTGTACACGATAATAATTTTTCAGTAAAATAGTAAGTGACTAATTATTTGTGCTTGAGAGATAGAGCAAAATCTTTTAGATAAGGCTACGAATCTAGTACGATATGTGATTTTGTTTATTATCAATTGATTGACGGTTTACCAATTTTTCTATTATGTTAGTTTGGTATAAAGTTGTGATTGTTAAAAAATTACAACAATAATTTCATATAGTATAAGAGTTTAAGATTTAAGATTTAGACTTTAAAAGATTAAAATAACCTATAAACTAAGTCTGAATCTTAAACCATGATAAAATTACTAGAAAGAACAAAAAAATTAAGTTATAAATGTGAGTCAGTCAAAAAGTTGTAACTATTATTAATTAAAAAGTTGTGACATGTTATACACTAATAGTTTAATTCATGAAATAATATTTTTACTTAACACCTGAAAATATTAGTAGTTAAAATTAAAAAAAACTGTTAGCATGAAATTGCTAGATTTTACTCCTAAAATAAATTTTTAATATTTAGTTAAAACTCTTAAAAAAAATTTTAATTTTGCATCTTATAATTTCTTGGCTGGACTAGATAGAGATTAATGAAGCAACTTTGTCGATGGTTGACATTTGACCCGAAGATATTGTAATTTTTAAATAGCCACGCAGTGTCCTACACGCGCTAAAAATCATCGGATCATGATGAGACTCATGTCACGTGACTGCCATCACACGGGCCCAGAGCTGTATCGAGTTAAGCGCGTGATGTTTACTCAAAGAAATTATTATTATTATTATAATTTTTTAATTTTTTTGGTTGGTCAGGGAGAAACCGATATTGAAAGTGTAGGTTACCGAGTTGGGTTGGGGGCGATCCGTTGGCATTTTAGGTTGTTAAGGAAAACTGCTTCATAATATTCAAGGGTTTTGGAGGGGAAGGTGGGAAACATATAAATGGTCTTTGAAATTCAAGGCAAATTTAATGTTAATAAATCACACTTTTCATGTAGCATTGGTAAGTCAAAGTCTCAAAGACAAGGTAAACGGAATCAATAATGCTAGAAATATTAAATTTATTTATTAATGATGGAATGTTAAAAACTGCTTAGTAATTTAGCATTGCTCTCACATTAAATATGTTAAGTTTTTAAATCAAAGATGAGAGAAGCTGAAAAGATAGATTAAGATTAAAATATGTTAAGGATTCAATTTCTTTTAATGTAATTAATACGAACATAAATACTTATTGAATCTTTTTACTCAGTAAACTAAGACATTAAACTTTTATAATAAATATTCAATATAGTATTGTAGTGGACAAATCCATGTGTTAAGATCTCAAGTCACCCAATTAGTCTAAGTCCTACCATACGTGAGAAGCATGTTCAAAACATAAGAAATATAAACATTTACATTGCAAAACTAAAAAGTTCTCTTCCTGCAAGAACTAAAACTTCAAACTCCATAAATAATCCTAACCATCCAGCATCTTGAGTTCAAATTTTATCTTGTTTATGCTGCATCATAAAAGAGATTGGTTTCATGAATAGATAGTACAGTACATTGTACTTAATGTTGACCAAGTATTAGTCAACATTAGATGAACTAGGTAACTAACATGGCCATAAATACTCATTAGGTATGCCCATCTAAATTGATTAAAATCTTGACTAATCAAGTTGGTCCATTTATAAATTGAGCCAATTCATTCATAGATGTTTTGATCATAATAATATGGAGTTAATTATACTTACACCCCCTGAGGTTTATCGTCTTTTCACACACACCATGGGGTTTCAACAATTACACATATACCTCCTGATTGTTTAAAACTATTGCATATAATCTCCTACAAGAGAAAAAAAATAAATAAACAAAAATAAATATTTGTATTGAGGTTGGACCTTACACCTTGAGTAATCTTATTAGGTCATTTAAGCCCTTAACATGTCATTTTGCATAATTTCTCACCATTTGCGTCTCACTATAGGGGATTATATGCAACAGTTTTGAAACCTCAGAGGGTGTATGTGTAATTGTTGAAACCTCAGGAGGTGTATATGAAAAGAAGATAAACCTCAGGAGGTGTAAGTGTAATTAACTCTAATAATATGGTGGATATGATCACCGATCTTTTATTTTTATTTTTGATAAAGAGAGATTTGAACTTAATATCTACTTTGACAAAAAAAGACTAGATGTCATCTATTAAACCAAATGACCATAGACTAGGTCTTTCATTCCTCTCTCTTATTATTTCTTAAATTTTTTTCTAAAATATTATATTGTTTTAATGCATTTAAACAAATAAATAAATTTAGGGCTGTTTGGGAGTACTTTTGTAGGAAACGCTTTTATTCAGTAGTGTTTTCACTAGTTGTTAAAAACACATAAATTTTTAGGTCCATTGATTTTAACTACTAAATTTCAATAACATTTTAGTTTAGGTACCAAAATTAAATAACATTTTAAGTTAGATACTAGTTGAAAAGTCAAACAAAATAATAAAATAAAAGGTATTAGAATTTACAAATATTACATCACATGTCACTACAATAAAAAAAAAAAAATATTACATCACAAATATTACATTAATTTATACTATATTGTATTAAAAAAAAATCAATCTAGTCACAACTTAATTGGTAAATTAAAGAAACAACTCACACCACTATACTATTTATTATTTTGAGTAAAAATATTGTTTTGACCTCTATTTATACTATATTAGTATATTGTAGTATAATTTATCTAAAAAAAATTCAATTAAGTCACAACTAAATTTGAAGTTATGACAACTTAATTGGTAAATTAAAGAAACAACTCACACCACTATACTATTTATTATTTTGAGTAAAAATATTGTTTTGACCTCTATTTATACTATATTAGTATATTGTAGTATAATTTATCTAAAAAAAGTTCAATTAAGTCACAACTAAATTTGAAGTTGTGAGTGTCGTACAGTCACAACTAAATGTGAAGTTGAGACTACATTAGCAAATTTTCAAAATAATATAAAAGTCTCAAGGGCAATTTTGTCAAAACCTTATAGATTTTAACTAACACTCATTATATGTGGGCCAAAGGACAAAAATGTTAAATGAAAAAAGCTCAAATTAAAGGGGCCAACATATTTGTGACATAATCTAAAAAATTACATTTAAATTTAGTAGTTCAATTAAAATATTATATAGTCTTCATGCTATATCAAAAAATTATTAAAATTTGATATCATAATTTTTTATAAACTTTTTTGAAAAAAATCAAGTGCTTCTTGCAAATATACTTGAAAAAGCTTCTTAAGGAAGCACCTACCATGTGCTTCACTAGGCTAGGAAGGACTTCTAAGTGCTTTTATAATCCAAAAGCTTTTTTTTTTTTTTTTTTGACAAACTCAAGTGAAATGTTTTTAACTATTTGATAGCGTTTTTAAGTTTTCTAAAGTCTAAACACACCGCTAAATAAACCATTAATGTGTTTAGAATATTTAAAATCCGAGTGCTCATAGTAAAATTTAGAAAATTGGTAGAACCACACCACCCATTATCTTGGTTTAAGACTTGGATGGGCTCTTCACTATTAATTTATGACACATATCCAGTGATTAATGGGACATGACTTTACATTGGTAAGCTCGGCTTTAGCCTTTTAAGCCTAGTTTTGGCAACTCATCCAGGAAAAAGCTGAGATATCCATGCCTTGCTTTGCCACGTGCGAGAGGGTTTCACGTGCACCAGCATGCCTTGCTTTGCCACGTGGTCCCATTATTGCACTCGTGCGTGGCACTCGGTCTCTCCCCAGCCAAACACGCACATCTTTCAATCATTGGATACTCCACACTCACTAAATCCACGCGCCACACCAATAACACGCTACACGCGCCTGTCTCATGGTTCAAACTTCAAAGCAAGAGAGCTCATTTACTCAATCTTATAAGGTCTAACCATTACCATAGGGTCCATTACATCCCAATTTTCATATTGAAACCTAGTGGGGCCATGAAATTTTAAGCATGTTGATTTGAACATGAGGGGGTTGGTCGGCGATTATTGATCTTTCATTTACATTCACGTGAATAAATAGTTAAACTATGAGTTTAATGAATATGTGTGATATCTTTGAATTAGAGTTTTAATTTTTTTTATATATTATTTGGACCTAACACAATATATATAACTAAAATTTATAAATTTTTGATGCCCTTAACATCAAAATTAGAGTTTGAAGCTGTTAACTCACTTGCTTCTCTTTTGACCAAAAAATAAAAACTCACTTTGTTCTCCTAAAACGGCTCTATATAATCATAATATTTAATTTAAATTAAATAAAATAATTTGTACCACATTTCTTGTATGTTATATCGACCACATTTATAATATAAGTGAATCTATATTTTACATGTGTAAGTTTTATTTCTATTAGAAACATGGTATATAATAGTAGACTCATTAAAGTTCGGATTGTGTGGGAAGTTACCCTCTCACTTATAATTTGATAAACATATTACACTTCTCTAACATCCCAACTTTTTCTTTAATATATTTCTTAAATATGGGGGCAAAATACTTGATAAAATATTAGAAATAAGTTAAAACAAGGACAATGAAGAATATTTCAGAGTTTTTTCTCTTAATAAAAAAGAATTATATGAAATCCTTCCTCTTATATTGCCCTGCGAAGAAAAATTTATCGGTCTGCCAATGGTACGTAGTATATATACAATATTTATTATTTAAAATGAGTAATAATACTCATTTGAGTTGCTAGTTTTATTTTCCATGTAAAAACAACATACTAAGTTACTAATTAATCAATCTAGGGATGTTAACTCAGTCGCAAACCTTTCAATCATGAACTCGCAGATTAACCAAATAATTTAAAATTCCAAATGTCAATAATAATCATAGGACCGACATGTCATGGCATTGGCATTCTTAGCTATTATATTCGGGTTCATGTGCATAGTGAATCTATACCCTCTCTAACCTTATTTAAAATTTTAATTCGAATAATGCTGTATCCAAATAATATTGCTACTCAAATCATAAGAATACCACCATTATAGGATGGGGTGGTGGAAGAAATCAAGAATATGCATTTTGAAAGTGGGACCCACGTGCTTGGACATAATTGCATGTCGGAGGTAATACCGTAATATTAATTAATCTACACAATTAAAAAAATATTTATTAATCTAAGTACTTTTTTTTTTTGGCCAAATTAATCTAAGTACTTATGTAACATATATTATATATGATGTATCATGTGCACAATGTTGGTAGGTTCAACGTGGGGTCATGTGCCTAAACCTTAGCTTGTTTGGTCAGTTCAAAGATTTGTTCGCACGTACATGATCACTTGAAAATTGTTATTTTGGTCATTCAATAGATTATGTTAAATAGTTGAGATTAACTTACCTATACAGAAGGGGATATGTGGTATGAGAGAGAGAGAGAGAGAGAGAGAGAGAGAGAGAGAGAGAGAGAGAGAGAGAGAGAGAGAGAGAGGGTCGTGGGGTCACATGTAAATGCATCAATCAAGTCGTGGGGATCCCCTTATGTTCAACTTTTGAACAATGTCATATTGAGCTTTAGGATGAAAAAAATGTCTCAACTTTTTTGATGCTGTGAATTGCATCAAATGGTGGTTAATTTCCAAATTTGTTTTGATAAATGTATAATTTTCAAATTTTGATTTCCAAAGCTTTTATGCCCAAAACTTTGTTGTGTCAACTCTTTCTCTCTTACTAACATACCAATGATCTTCTTGCCCTCAATAAAATAGAGAGAATGCTGGATCGAACGAGACGGACCAGGGCTTGTTGGTGTCACAAGGAGTTGGACCTGAATGGAGGCTAAATGGGCTTAGCCTTTTTTCTCTTGAGGCCGAAGCTAGGCCCATTTAATGTCCAAACCCAAATACTAGCCCATATCAGGCTTAAACCCCCATAAACCCTTACTTTGCTTCTCAGACATCGGACCAAAAACAAAGCTTCTCAGACTTCTCTGCATCTCAAGTCTCAACTCTCGCCGTCTTTCTTCTTTCACCTTCAAAAGGTTAGGGTTTCTTTCTCCCTCTCTACGCATTTATGTGGGCATCCTCTTGCTTTGTTTGGGCAGTTAATACCTGTTTGGTTCATGAGAAAATGTGGAGATGACACAAGGAAAATTCATTAATTTTGGAATCGAGGATTCCTAATTTTGAAAATTTTAAAATGAATTGAAGGAAGTTGTTGCATAAATTTTTGGGTGTTTGAACTTGCAGGGTCTCAGAAGTCAGAATGGGGTTTCCTTCAGAGAAGCAGAGAAAGGCTGGTGACAGTGACAGTGAGTTTGAGGACGACGATGATTTAAACAGTGATGAGCTAAATGTTAGTTTAATTTTTAAATTTGTTACTGTGTTTCGGTAATAATTCAATTTTGTTTTGTTGACTGTGTTGTTAATTGATGATTTGTAATGCAGGTGGAGCAAGAAGATGATGATTTTGAGGTTGAGCAGGACGAGGAGGAAGAAGAAGTTACAGGAGATGAAGAAGAAGAAGAAGAAGAAGAAGAAGAAGAAGAGGGGGGAGAAGAAAATGGTGATGGGCAAAACAATAACAAAGATGCTGAGATGGAAGAACTTGAGAAAGAATACGAGAGTCTTCGTAATCAGGAGCAGTAAGACTTCTGTTTAACAATCTTCTTTTTCCTTTTAATTGGATTTGATTAATCAGAATTAATACATAGATTCTGTTGCTATGTGTGAGTTATATGCTAGTGTTGATTACATTGGTGTTTTGTCTCAAAGCTTCAAACGACGAGGATGTGTATTTTGTTTGTAGATTTTAATTTTACCCATATTAATCCTAAAATATTGCATAAACTTGCATTTTAGTTTATTTAGCACTAAAAATATATAAATTTAGGAGATGACTAGCATTATATTTGGAGGTCAAGGTTGGGGGAATATCAGGAACAAGATGGGGACCTTTAATATTAGGGTGAATAAGTCAGTTACTAAATTCTATAGTCCATGACTGTAACTTTAGAAATTGAATACTGGGCCATTTTCATCTTAGCTCTAGGCTAAGTTTTGGTAACTTTTTAGTTTAGTTAATGTAAAAGCACGGACCAACATGAACATGTATACATAGTACATCCAAGTAAAACGAAGCTATGCTTTCCTGTGTGCTGGTGTGTAGTCATTTTCCTATGTGTATGTAACTTTTTAGTTCGTGATAAAACAAAATAAAACATGTATATCAGCTGATGTATGGAGTTATTTTTATTCTTTTTCTTTCTTTCCATTCAGAGATATTTTAAAGAATCTAAAGCGTCATAAGGATGAAGATCTTCTTAAAGGTCAAGCAGTGAAGAGCCAAAAGGTGTGTTACTTGTAAATAATGGCTCTTATAATATCTGCAAGATAGGTTTTATTTGTTCATTGTGAAATTATTGGTCCTTGTTTTAAACTTTTTTTTTTGGGTACTCTCACCATAAAGTTGACAAAATGATTTATAGATTGTTGACTGTTGCGATCTCATTAATAATTCTCGTTGGAGTAGATTATTACCTGATTGATTTTCATTCTGTACCCTTGTCTCTATGCTGTTTTTTGATTTTAATAAATTTCTCTTGCCTTTCGCCTGAAGGCTCTCTGGGACAAAACTCTAGAGTTCAGATTCTTGCTTCAGAAAGTATTCTCAAGTTCAAATAGATTACCACAGGTTTGTTTGCAGTTTTATTATTTTTCCTCGTTTTCCTAGCTCTCTGTCGTGTAAAATGGTCATACCTGAGAGGTTGTCTGCAGGAGCCAGTTAGGTCTTTATTCTGTGGTTCACATGAGGATGTCAATGTAGCATATTCGGATCTAGTTATCTCATCAAAGAAAACTTTGGATTCTCTAGTGGAACTACAAGAGGTATGGCTGTTGTAGAAAATTATTATGTCTACTTGGTGTTCTGTCATATTACTACATTTACCACATCATTCTGCTTTTTTCGTTGCAGGCTTTACTTGAAAAGAACCCATCTATCACTCAAGCAACAGATAGTATGTACAAACTACTTTTATCATAATTTTGAATTTATTTTGCAATATAAATTTATCTTCTATTGGTGTTGTGCATAAACTATCATTTCCTTCAATGATAAGCATTACTAATACATGAAGCTTTTGCTATGAATGTTGTGTTCTTTTTTCCCTGTTGAAGTTTTTAATAGCCATTTTGATCCTCGTAAAGAGTGTATATTTGAACCATACAGCTACAGTTATATCTTATCAAGTTGAATTTTTAGGAAATGCTTCAAGTTTCCTACCTTTTATGTGAGGGTTCCCAGAATTTGAGAACTTCCTCTGCAATAGTTATTTTCTATAATGGAGAATGTAAATGGTCAGATTATGTTTGTACAAACTACTATGGGTGTCAATTGATTGAAATGGATTGGACTCAGGCCTTGCCTGAGCTCAGCGCGAAATGCAAACGATCAAGCTTGAGCTCACGCCAGCTCAATTTTCGAACCTAAAGCTTGGCTGTGGATTGAGTTGGGGATAACTTTGGGTCTGCCCAATTGGAATAAAAGTTGTGCTGAGTTCTGATCAAGTTCTGGCCAGCTCAATAGGTGAAGGTTTATAACCCATTAGGTGTGAAATTCAGTCTGATCCAATAAGTCTGAAGATTTGCTTGTACTTAAACAAAAATTTTGACACTTCGACTTGAACTACAAGCTTTAAGTAAGGAAACATTAATTTAACCATCCTCTCGGATAATATATGTATATGAGTTAAATCGGATTGGGCCTTGTTTGGGTTGATCTGAGCCTGGACCAAGATTAGCCCGAATTTCAAATTCATCCTAAAAAGTCATCCTGAAATCCTCCCAGCTCAAACTGATAAGCTTAGCCCAAAAGTTCAAGCTTTAGGGGCGAGAAAATTTAATTTCATGTTCCTTTGCTGGTGCCTTTGGTCTAATTACAGTCCTAGTTTGTACTGCTTGGGTTTTTTTTAACTTCATACTGCATATGTACACTACATGCGTTGCTTGTCCTTATATAGTTTTTATTCTTAAGGTAAACCTGGACGATCTAAGCAGTCAGAATCATTTAAGAACATTGATGTTGATGATGATGAGGATTGGTTACGGATTTCTCAGTTGCTTTTGAGGTACTCAGATCAGATTCTAGATACGCTCTTGTTGCATTGAACTCTATCTATACTTATGTAAAAGTAAATTTTGTTTTTTGGAATTCTATGTCAAATACTCGTGAGTTTGCTGATCCATTTAGAGGAGCAAGAAATTTCGAAAATTTTCCCGGTGTTGTGAATTTCTCTTAAATAGTAGATTCAAATACCTTATTCGTATTCATGATTATTGTTATTTGTTTCTTAGGTAGTGAATAGTTCATACCTAATCTTATTATGTTATGACGTTTCCTGTTAACCTGCTACAGATGATATGTATCAGAGGATTTGTATTTAAATTTGGTTGATCTTCTTAATAAATCCACCTATGGCACTAAAGTGTATTTGTATGTTTGTAAAGGGGCTAGCAAAGGAACATGAAACACATTTCTATATCATTTTTGTTGTTAAAAATTGACAATAATGTTTACCCTGATGTTAGTACACTCATGGGCAGTATTACCAGCATAGCTTCTATATTTGTATTCATGCTCCAATAACCTCCCTTGCATGCTTTATGGCAATTTGTTCTACTTTGTGGTATTCAACATTTTATTACTCTGTGCATTAAAAATCTTTTAATGCAATTAATTCCATATTGTAATCAGTCCATATGGGTAACTTCATCTAACTAAGACCTTTCATGTTGTATCTTGTAGAATAGCTACTTTTAGAAACAAATCAATAGACAAATGGCAGAGGAAGACACAGGTGACGACAGGTGCTGCTGCTATTAAAAGCAGACTGCAAGCTTTTAATCAGGTTTGGCCCTTTGCTTGAACTTGTAATCATGCCCTGCCCTTTGAGTGAGCTTGTAATTCTTTGCCAGATGTTCAATAGGGTCATTTTTTCTTTTCCAATTGCAGAATATTAGTGAACAAGTTGCTGCTTATATGAGAGATCCAAGCAGAATGGTTAGGCAGATGCAGATGAGGAGATCAGCAGTTGGTGTATTTGGGACTGTAAGATTTTAAATCTTCCCTTAAATTGAAAAATGAAATTATTGAAAATCTCACTGTTCCCAAGGTTGCATGTTCACATGCTCAGACAGACTTGTACTTCATTTATAACAAGATAATAAATAAGTTTTTATTGATTTTCTTGTACTTCAATTTTCTTTGCTTGATGAGTGTGCTCCTTAACCTTTGACTTTGACCACTATACAATTTTGAATTATGCCATCTTTGCGTGACGGTTGTGAGTTTTTCTATACCCATCGTGCCTCATGCGTCATTACTCATTAGATTCAATTTACTTTATTTTCCACTTAAGATGTGAAGCCTTTGAGTTTTGTTTTTGTAATATGTTACTAATAACGTGCCATTAGATATAATGTTGCACATCAGTGTTTAGTTTTTCTTTATAGGTCAAATGTTTGAAGAAATTATAAATTGAGATGTTTCTCTTAAAATGTTTAGATACAATGTTGTGTGAGAGGGAGAGTGAAATAAGACCGCACTTCCTCTTTGATGTGTTATGAAAGTTTTGTTTCTATTTGCACAAATCGATTAATTTGATTCCTTTACTCTTATAGGAAGCACAATCTGATGCTGGTGCACAAGCAGATGGTGATCCTGAACTTTTGGATGACTCTGAGTTTTACCAGCAATTACTGAAAGAATTTTTTGAGACGATTGACCCAACATCCTCTGGTAAAACTTGTGTGGTATCTTGTACTGTGTACATGATTGTTTCACACACTTATACCCAATCTGTTAGCATACCCATAGTTCAAAAACATCAATTGCAAATTGAATTGCGTTACCAAATTATGACATATGATTCCATCTTTGCAAGTCGTATATTTGGGCATGGTGGTTAATTTGCTGCTTTGGAATCCTCTAACCAACTTCAATCAACTTAATTACAATGGCAGTTTCATTTATAGATATCTATATGTGTAGTGGTGGAAGTTAGTGTCCTTTAGAATTTCATTTATTGTTTCCACTATAGTGGGCTTGGACTATTCGATTCTTAAACTCTTTTATTCAAGTTTCTATAACTTTCGAAATGGAATGCACTAGGGTAGTTGTAATTAACAATCATTACCTATATATATATTGTCAGCATATTACTCAACGACTTTGATTTGAATTATTTGATTATCCAGAGTCGGCCTTTTATTCTCTGAAGAAGTTGCATACTAAGAAGAGGAAGATTGTTGATAGACGAGCCTCAAAGAGTCGCAAGATAAGGTATCAGTAGATTCTTCGCCTCATATGAAATTGCTTTGATTTTGTTTTGGAATGTTGGAGCATCTGTTGTGTATATATTAGCCATTAATATTGAAAGCTAGTGCACTAATTATGGTTTTGCAGGTATAATGTTCATGAGAAGATCATAAATTTCATGGCTCCAGAGCCTATGGTTCTTCCTCCTATGGTTCCTGACCTCAATGATTTGTTTGGGCTGAAGACTGCAAAACCAGCCTCTGTAGTGTAGTAGTAGTTATGCAAGGCTGAGCCAGCTGTATAGTCCTTAGATGATCCCAGGTTCTACAATATTGTAACCAAAATTCACTTGTTTGTTTGTTTGTTGTTATTTAATTGATTTGATTTGATATATTTAATATCATATATAGATGCTCTGTTAAGATATATATTTCTGTAATCCATACAAATTTTTGCAATGTGAGCCATTCATGTCCTTGACTTTGTTAGTTTGTACTGTATACGTAGCTAAAATTAAGTTCCTACCTTACAATATGTATAAGGTAAACTAAATCCCCATACCTCCCTTCTTGGATGGGGAATGCAACAAGAACAGTTTCCTAAGTTAAAGCATGCACAATCTTGGATCAATAGAAACTGAATAATATAAATACAACAAATTCATGTAGGGGTTATGAAGTACTGCTGCTTCTTTTGCTGAGAGAAATAGAGAATGAATAGAGAAAGACACAGAAAGATGCCAACGACCGTGATGAGCACCTTCCAACCTATAACACCACACTTATTGCTGCCGGCTCTTGTTGCTGCAAGCGTAGCATCATCCTGTACTTGCTCTTCTTCTTTGTCTAAAAAACAAACAAAAAACAAAAAATTCCAAAAACTTAGAGGAAATGTTTTGAAACCAATGTGGTTCGATATATATGAAGTGTTTCATGGAGTATCAACTATCAACCACTTAGATCAGAAAAATAAACTTTTATCAACGGTGTAATTGTTTGCTTTTTCTTATGAAAAAAGTTGCAGTAAAATCGAATGCGTCGCTAAAAGGCACACCTGTATTTTCATCAGAGTCATCCCTAATGAGGTTATTGAACCAAGTCGACCGACGAAAATCAGTATTTGGCAATGTCCAGCAGAGGAAGTTTATGGCCTCATATATTGACAAATCTGCACGAATCAAAAATTGATAACAAGGATCCTTGATGTTGTACTGTTTGGTACTCGTGATATTCTCTTCTTGCTCGTGATGCACAACCTGGATACCCCACTCCTTTGGCTGAAGCGCATGTTTCATAATTACTGAAACAAGCACTTCATCTCCACCTTCCAATTGATTTTCCAAGTTCCAATGGCTTAACCACATCATGTCTTCTCCTTCATCTGGAACACCATAGGATGTTGGGCCATACTTCCACTTCACATCCTTGCTCTTGTTTTTAACTTTAAACATTATAGGATGTTCCAGCCACAGCCAAGAATCACTGTCAGACTTTGCATAGACCACGAAGATGTTCAAGCCTCGAATTCTGCGATTAGGCACAATAAAAGATATGGAGGACTCTCTACTTTTATAGCTGAACCGACTTGGAACCGCATTTCCAGGAAGAAATGTGCTGAATATACCATGTTCATACAGTCCCTATATATATAATATATGCCATGCAAATCATAATATTAGTCAAGTACTCTGTCATATGATAAGAGAGAGAGAAGCCCTTGGGGTTAGCCCAAGTAGTAAGGGTGGGTGTTGTACCTAAGAGTTATGATTAAGTTAGGTTCAAGGTTCGACTTCCTCTGATATAACACACAGAGAGAGAGAGAGAGAGAGAGAGAGAGAGAGAGGTGTACATGTACCTGCACAGGTCGTCTCTGTTCAGAATAATAATGCACACAAGAGTCCATCCGAATGGTTGGCATGGATTCCAAGTTGCACAAGCCCAAGAGCTTGATCATTTCTACATCAACTCTTTCAATGGGTACTAACTTGCAGTGGTGCCCATACTCAACTAGGTTGCGGTTGCCCCAAAATAAGGTTGAGTTAATTGATTCACACAATATTGATTGAAATGTTAGTTTTTCTAATGACGTGCAACCAGCCACATTCAATTCGTGTACTTCTTGTAGCCCTACAAGGGACTTGAGCCTCGTACAGTTGAAAAAAGAGAGTTTCTCGAGCCTCTTTATACCGTTGATGAAATTTGGTAGGTGACAAATTGGATTATTACTTAGATTTAATCTTCGCAATGAGGAGAAGTTACCAAAATCCCCAGAAAAAGCATCATCTAAAAGATTGCACCCATTAAGACTCAAAGACACCAAAGAGCATGGTAAAGAAGTCCAGAAAATACATAAACTTCTTCTTGGCCATGACTTTACCTCCCTACTGGTACTGAGTAATTGATTTACGGGAATTCCGTCTGTTTCAAACACTTTCAGAGATTCCAAGTTCCTCATCCTTTCCATTGGAAACTCATTAAGATTTGAGCAACCGGATATAATAAGTGTTCCAAGTGATTTTAGCAAAAACATGTTTTTTGGAAGCATCCTAATACGTTTGCAATTTTCCATATTCAAGTAAACAAGCCTCGCCAGTTTTCCAATAGATTCATGGACATCAATCAAGCTTGCACAGTTTACAAGAATCAATTTTTCTAGATTGGAGCAAAGGGAGAAGTCAGGGGTTTCAGTAAGGCCATGAGAATGGCTAAGATCAAGGATCTTCAATGATGGAAGACACTGTGGAAAGAAAATAAAGAAAGAAACAACTTGAGGACATAATTATTTTAGATGTTCACTTAGTTATCATATTAAAACCTTAGGAAAAAAAAGAAAAGAAAAGGATAAGGATAAGTGTAGAGTGACATACTTTTGTTCCCTTCCAGACTTGCTTCAAGCTGCTACAGTGCATTTCAAGAACAACCAGGCTCTCCAAAGAAAAATCAATGGGTATAGAATCCAAAGGAAATTCAAACCAACACAACCATCTTAATCCCGTAGGAAATTCTTTAAAACATCCATTGAGTTGGACATAACTAAGATGTAGTAATCTTAATTTGTGCATCCTTGCAAATGCATTGGTTTCAAAGACGATCGCATCTGAATTTATTGAAGAAGTGTCTGCAAGGTGCATATGCATATTCAAGACAAGACCTTCAATTGTTTGCGTACCCTAAAAAAAAGAAAGAGATCGAAAACATTTGAATGAATTAGTTGCATAAATGGAAACGCACACACACACACACACACATATATGCATAGAAAGTATGTTTCTTACATTCTTTTCTCTTAGTACTTTGAAAGAATCCTTATGATGCCATAATATGCTTCGTTTTCCAAGTTCCTTTGATTCTAGGCGGACAATTTCTCTTCCCATGTCACGAATCATGTCATGCATATGCACCTTGTCTTTTCCATCAATTGTCACTAAACACCTATCAATGAGATTTTGAATACCAACAATTGTGTAGAAATCACATCCATTTAGTATACTAACGATGTAATCTTTGTCCCTTTCAATAAAAAAACAGGCAATGTGGAGAAATAATCTTTGGTCATGATCATCTTGTAGAGAGTCATAGCTTATCCTTAGTTTATTCATGATTTCACTATTTGGAATAACTTCTAATTTCTCCAATGCACTTTTCCATACATCTATATTTTCCCCCAGTAGAGAAGAACCCAAAATTTGAAGAGCTAATGGAAGTCCTCCGCTATGGTGCACTACCTTTTCTGAAAGTTCCACGTAATCTTGAATGGGACGGTCTTGTCCAAAAGCATGCAAACTGAAGAGTTCTAAGGATTCATTATAATCCAAACTTTCAACATGATGTACCTTAGTAACTTGGTGAGCCTTTGACAACCTTACACGCCTAGTTGTTATGATAATTTTACTTCCTGGATAAAACCAATCTCGCATTCTAAGTAGTGCATCTAATTGGTCCATATTATCCACATCATCGAGAACAAGAAGAACCCTTTTACAACTTACAACATCTTGAATCTTAGTTATCCCCTCAATAACATTGTGTATATTCACTTTTCTACCATTCAAGATATCAGAAAGAAGTTGTGTTTGTATTTGAACTAACCCATTGGGTTGTTTTGAAATTTCTCTAATATTTGCAAGGAAACTGCTTACTTCAAATCTCCTCAAGTTTGAATCATAGACAAATTTTGCAATAGTTGTCTTCCCTATTCCGGGCATCCCATAAATTGCGAGTACACCAACATCTGTTGATCCATCTTGTAACCATAAATTAATACTTTTAGCTCGAGAATTGATTCCGATCATTTTGGGGTCAATTCTTAAGGGTGTACGACTTAATTTGCCTCCAATCACTTTAACAATCTTTTTTATGAACTTTGACTCGTAACTGAAAAATTGCAATCAAAATGAAAAATAAATATTCAAACATACGTCACTTAATGTAATTGCAATATAAAGTCAATAAGATGAAAGAATTATAATTTAGGTTCGAACTTCGAACAATGGGAATATGGGATGAATGCTGAAAGTTAAAACCATGCTGACACGAAAGAAAGAACAATAGCACAGGATCTATACAAATTTAACCAAGTAGTGCACTACACTGTTTGTATATGAGATCAAGAAATGACTAGCTAGCTAGGGATCCCCTCAAACGATGACTAAGTTCATCACTTACAAGTTACAACTATATCTTGCTTTTTGTAAAGATATCCATTTGGACTTATTTTGATGTGACCTATTAGACATCATGAATTTTAAACTAATTTCTTTTTTAATTCAGCTTCGAATTACTCACCATTGTTCTGATTATGAAGCTTTACGGTGAAAGGAAAATGTGAAAGTCTCTTTTACAGTGAAAGAACTTAAAAAAAAAAGTGTCTTTTCTTTATGATTTTTTTTTTCTTTTTCTATGCATTCTTAGTATAGTTTTATAGTTAGAATTGTTTATTTTACGTGTTACCCTTAAAAGATCATTTGCCTAAAAAATTTATCAAATCGAAAATCATTTAGCTAGTCATTTAATTATTACCGGCAAAGAAATATACAATTTTAGTGACAGTTAAACTTATCGTCTCTTTATTTGATAACAGTTAAATGATTAAACAATTTTTGATTTGATTAATTTTTTACCAAGATAATCTTTTAAAGAGTGATCTAAAAAATAAACGATTCCGTTCATAAAACTCCATGGCCAGATTAAACAAAAAAAGAGAGAAAATACAAAAAAAAAAGTCACGTAGACTAAACTACTCTTTTGTCGTTTTTAACATATTCAGTATTTTGGAGACAGGCCGGAAGATTTTGAACATATTTATTCCCTGTTTTGGTAACTAATGTTTTATAAGTAATTAACTAATTCAGACCCCCCAAAAAAACAAACTGTGATTTAACTAAGCACGTACCTATCAGCTTCATTTTGTAAGACCATCCCTGCAAGATGTGCAACTTGTGTAAGTGCTGCTCTCCATCTCTTCACCTTCTCCATTGATTGAGTTTTCTGGTGTCGAGCAAATGCTTTTGCAAAACTTGCAGTCTGGTTCCTCACTTGAGAAGGATGAACGTCGTAGAAGACTGGTAAAACGACATGGTCGTCCTTGGAGGTCCTCTTGCGTTGGAGGATCATGAGAAGCTCGTCAAGGCACCATGTGGAAGACGCGTATTCTTTCGAGAACACAATAACAGAAGATCGTGAGTGTTGGATGGCTTTCTGCAGTACCAGCTTAAGATCTTCTCCTCTCTCAATTTCATCGTCATCTCGGAACGTGCGGAAGCCTTGATCCACAAAGGCTGTGTAGAGGTGGTCAGTAAAAGTCTTGCGAGTGTCTTCGCCTCTGAAACTCAAGAACACGTCATAACTACATGGGTGATGAGAAGGACAAGTATTAATGGCAGAGGAGGTTTGATGAGCTTCCCTCATGACAAGAGCCATCGATGAACAAACAAACAAACAAAGTGAAATTAAATACCAAATTGTTGGTGGTGAATGTACATGTAAAGCAAACCATTTAAAGCAAAGCAGCTCATGAATGACCAAGTGACTTAAACCGATCAATCGACCAAATGACTTCAAACCAATTCACTTGACTTGACTTAAAACCAATTGACTTAAAAAGATTCTTATTTATTTTGCATTTGTCAACCAATGACAACCACAATAATCTTGAGGGATCAAATCTAGTTATCAAATAATGTTTAAGTAGCTAGGTATTTGTTAAATAAATAAGACTCACAATCAAATTTGTACAAATGAAACATTTCATGAACAAAATTTGTGACGGTATACATGCCAGAGATTCTCACATAATTTTTTATTTGAAGAGATTCTTCCTGGTATCCACTCCATATTGTATTCTAACAATCTCAACTGTATATTTTTATGTCTTTTATTAAAAGATCATCTCTGAACAAAATTAGACAAATAAAAAACTATTAAAACATCTCATTTGGATCAAATAAATATATCAACAAAATATTTTCAATAAATACTTAAAATAATGACCATTTAATTAAATACTCAAATGGTTTCCGATTTTATCTAATATTTTAAAAAGAGAATTCTCTAATAAAATGAACAAAAATGCTCTACAACTAACCAGTTTTTTGGGTCCACTACACAATGTGATATCATGATCCAAATTGTTCATATTTTAGGTCTCTATTTAAAGATTAACCTTGCAAAAAATCAACCAAATCAAAAATCATTTAGCCATTTGATTATTATTACTATCATTTCATGTTTTATTAAAAAATTTGTGTTCGTCCATTTATATGAGCACAATTAGCTTACTAAGTTGACTAAACGATTTCCGATTTTATTTATTTTTTGCAAGGATGATCTTTGAATGAGAATCTAAAAAATAAATGGTATAAATTATGAGATTACATTGTGTAGTGGACTAAAAATGATGGTTAGCGTCGTATTATTTTACTTAGGGCCCGTTTGGAACTGCTTCTTAGAAATGCTTTTACTTAGTAGCGCTTTTACTGAAAACGCTTCTGTTAAAAAGCACAAATAAATTTTTATAAAAAATTATAAGTGGTACATGCAAAAGCACTTGAAAGTGCTTCCTAAAAAAACACCTGACAGGTGCTTCTCAAAAAACTCCTTACAAACAGTGCTTTTTTTATTCATTTCTACCAAATGCAATCAAAAGCGCTTTTAACAGTTCTAAAAACAGTGTTGAACGAGTCTTAACTGATTAGCCCTAAAGCACTTCTCATGAAATGAAAGCTTGCTTTATATATATATATATATATTAATACCTTGTTAAAATTAAATAAAATTTAGAGTGGTCTTAAATTTAAATAAACGTAACAGTACCGCATCAGGTAGATTAACAAAATTTGGTAACCTTAGGCATTCCACAATGCAGTCTGAATCTGATCCTCAAATCCATTTTTTTTGGGTATAAAATAAATATAGTTCAGCCACAATAGGCCAAAATGTGATATCTCCATAATTTTTTAAGACCCACAAAAATTATCCCTAGTTTTGGATATAGACTATACCCAAAATCAAATTAAATGGTTAACTCACCAATAAATAAATGAGTTAAATATTAATATCTCTATATTTAGGCCTCAATATTATTATGTTGTTGATTTCCAAAAGTTATATTTTTATATTTTTTGACACCTAAAATTAATTTGGGTATTGAATATTTAGAGATCACCATCGTAGAAGTCCGTAGTACTTGATAATGAGTAGCTCCTAGTCCCATGAAAGTGGCCATCTTTTTTCCTAGAAATTCACAATCTCATATAGTCATATGTGTACAAGAATCTTCTATCTTTTTCTCCTTAATTTTCGTTGTAGTATTAAATGCATATATATTCATTCTTCTTTCTTAATGACCCCTTTTTTACTCCCAGCTTTATTTTGTGGTTCACATGATCAGGGTGTCATTTGTCAATCTCTTCTAAGACTTTGAATTCCGTTTCTAGCTAGTACTAGTGGAACGGCATGTCATTTGTCAATCTCATCTAAGACTTTGAATTCTGTCTCTAGCTAGTACTAGTGGAACGACGAGAAGTAGCCATCGTAGAAAATTCAAAATTATATATTTAGTCTACCTAGCTGGTAATGTTTGGTCTATGCATGTTTAGCTAATTTGTAGTATGAGAGGAACGACAATATGATCATGCGTATATTTTACATGTTATATATTGGATATATGCATAACAGAACTTTGAAAAACACAAATACGTGAACTAATGTAAATTCATGTAGGGGTTAAGGACTGTTACTTCTTTTGCTGAGAGAAAGAGAGAAAGAATAGAAAAATAGAGAGAAACAATACAGCGGCCATGATGAGCACCTTCCACCCTCTGAAACAGGACTTGTTAATGCCAGTTCTCGTTGCTGCAACTGTGGGATCATACTGTACTTGCTCTTCTTCTTTGTCTAAGAAACATACAAATAGCAAACAATTCCCAAAAATTAGTGGAAATGTTTTTCAAATGAATATGGATCGTGGAAAGTGTTTCATGGAGCATCAAATATAAAAAATTAAGGAATTGATTCTTGCCAAGAAGAGATTAATTAGAGTACCAAACTCATATCCCTTGTTTCAACTCACAACTCTTATTACAGGCAGAGCACAAGGCAAGGACTTACCTGTTCTTTATAGTCTCTGCAATTTTACTCTTCAATAGATGACTAAAGATAAAGATTTATGGTTGAACTAGAACATATATCTAAATGGGACAAAAACAGATTCCAAAGGTAAAACATGCAGTACAATCTTGGATCAATACACATTTGATATATGCAAATTAAACACAAGTTCAGAAAGTACAAAGGTGAATGAAAAAAATAGAATAGTCATGGAGGGATTGTGGATTGTTGCTTCTGTCGCCGAGACAAGGAAGAGCGAGCAAAAAGAGAAAGAGAGAGAAAGAAGCCAGCAGCCATGATGATCCCCTTCCAGCCTCCGAGTCCGTACTTATTGTCGCCGCCTCTCGTTGCTGTAACCATGCGATCATCCTGTAACTGTGGTTGGTGTTCTTCTTCTTCTTCTTTGCCTAGAAAACATACAACCAAAAATTGGAGGATCAATGTGTTTGCAAGGAATGTGGATAGGTATACAAGCTAGTCTTTGATGGAGCATCAACTATCAATGAGACTTGGATCAACAAAATAAACTTTGATATTAATTTATCAGCGTTGTTAATTAATGTGTGATTGTTTTTATTTTTATTTAATTTTTGTTTGAAAATATATAATTGGAGAAAGATGAAATGCGTTAATAAACAACACACCTGTATCTTCATCAGAGTCCATAACAAGTTTATTAAACCAAGTTTTCCAAGCGAAATTAGTTTGCCAATTTGCAGGTCTCCAGAAGAGCAAGTATGTTCCTGGCATCTCCTCATAGCGTGATAAATCAGCACTAATGACAATTGGATAACAAGGATCATCCTCCGTGGTGTTGTGTTGGCTACTCGTGATATTCTCTTCTTCCTCGTGCACAATTACGTTGATGCCCCACTCCTTTACCTGAAGCCAAGCTCCCATCAGTACTGAAACAACCACTTCATCTCCACCTTCCAATCGATTCTCCATCTTCCAGTGACTTAACCATATCATGTCTTCTTCATCATCTGGAAGACCGCAGTCTTTTGGGCCATAGATCCACTTCACACCCTTGCTCTTATTTCTGACTTTAATAATCATACGATCATGAACCTCCGACGAAAAATCACTGCCAGACTTTGCATAGACAACAAAGACGTTCAAGCCTCGAATTTTCTGATTAGGTGCAATGAAAGATATGGAGGACTCTGTACTTTTATGGCGGAACCAACCTGGAACCTTATTCCCAGGAAGAAATGTGCTGAATATACCATATTGATACATGCCCTATCATTTGGGAATCACAATATTGGTCAACTCTTTGAGATGGTATCTGAGAGAAACAGAGACAGAGACAGAGAAGCGTACCTGGATGGGTCGGCTCTGTATAATTTCCCCATATACATGCCAATTTATTTGAATAGTTGACATGGATTCCAAATTGCACAAACCCAAAAGGTTGATCATTTCTACATCAACTCTGCCAATGGGTTCACACTTGAAGCGGTGCCCAAACTCAACTAGGTTGTGGTTGTGCAAAAGTATCGGATAGTTAATTGTTTCACACAAAATTGATTGGAATGTTACTTTTACCAATGATGTGCAGTCAGTGAGAAGCAATTTTTGTACTTCTGGTAGCTCTTCAAGTGATTTGAGCAGCGTACAATCCTTAAAAGAGAGTTCATGAAGCCTTGCTATACCTTTGATGCAATTTGGTAGGCTACAAATTGGATTCGCACTTAGATCTAATCTTTGCAGTAAGGATAGGTTACCAAAATCCCCCAAAAAAGAATCATCCGTAAGATTGCACCCTCTAAGACTCACAGATACTAAAGAGTGTGGTAAAGAAGTCCAAAAAATACATAAACTTCTTCCTGGCCATGAGTTGACCTCCACACTGGTAGTGAGGAATTGATTCATTAATGGAATTCTATCTGTTTCAAAAACTTTAAGAGATTCCAAGTTCCTCATCATCTCCATTTGAAACTCATTAAGATTTGAGCAACCAGATATAATAAGTGTATCAAGTGCTTTCAGCAAAAACATGTTCTCCGGAAGCATCCTAATATTTATGCAATCTTTTATATTCAAGTAAACAAGCCTCTCTAGTCTTCCAATGGATTCATGGACATGAATCAGGCTTGAACAGTTGATAAGAATCAATTTTTCTAGATTGGGGCAAAATGAGAAGTCAGTAATTTCGGTAATGCCATGAGAATGACTGAGATCAAGGATCTTCAAAGATGGAAGACACTGTACATGTAGGAGAAAAAGGTAAAGAAGGAAACAACATGGGAGTTAATTATTACAGGAAATACAGGAAAATAGAGGAAAAGGAAAAGTGTAGAGTAGTAACATACTTTTGTTCCCTTCTTCCAGACTTGCTTCAAGCTGCTATACTGCATTTCAAGAACAACCAGACTCTCCAAAGGAAAATTAATGGGCATAGTATCCAGAGGGAAATCAACCCAACACAACCATCTTAGTCCTGTAGGGAACTCTTCATAACATCCATTCAGTTGGACATAACTAAGACAGAGTAGTCTTAATTTGTGCATCCTTGCAAATGCATTGGTTTCAAAGATTATCTCATTTGTATTTATTGAAGTCTCCAGAGGGTGCATATGCATGTTCAGCACAAGACCTTCAATTGCTTGCGTACCCTAATAGAAAAAGAAGGAGAAAACATTTAAATAATTAGTTGCAGAAATGGAAACACACACACAAGCATATATATATATATATATATATATATATACAAAGCATATTTCTTACATTCTTTTGTCTTAATACTTTGAAAGAATCCTTATGATGCCATAATCTACTTCGTTTCTCAGGATCCTCTGATTCAAGGCGAACAATTCCTCTTCCCATATCCCGAATCATGTCATGCATCTGCACCTCGTCATTTTTATCAATTGTCACTAAACATCTATCAATGAGATTTTGAATGCCAACAATGGTGTAGAAATCACATCCGTCTAGTATCCTAACAATGTAATCTTTATTCATTCCAATAAAGAAACACGCAATGTGAAGGAATAAGTTTCGGTCATGGCCATCTTCTAAAGAGTCGTAGCTTATCTTGAGTTCATTCATGATTCCACTATTTGGAATAGCTTTTAATTTCTTCAATGCGCTTTTCCATACATCTACACTTTCTCCCCGTAGAGAAGAACCTATAAGTTTAAGAGCTAGTGGATGTCCTCCACAGTGGCGTGCACCCTTTTTTGAAAGTTCCACGTAACCTTCAATGGGATGGTCCTGCCCAAAAGCATGCCAGCTAAAGAGCTCCAATGATTGATTGTGATCCAACGTTTCAACATGATGCACCTTGGTAACTAGGTGATGAGCCTTTGACAACCTTTCACGCCTAGTTGTTACAATAATTCTACTTCCTGGAAGAAACTGATGTTTCATCCGAAGTACTGCATCTAATTGGTCCATATGATCCACATCATCTAGCACAAGAAGAACCCTTTTAGAGCTTATAGCATCTCCAATCTTAGTCATTCCCTCACTAACACTTTGTATTTTCACTTTTTTTCCATTCAAAATATCGGAAAGGAGTTGTGTTTGTATTTCAACTAAGCCATTGGGTAGTTTCGAAATTTCTCTAATATTTGCAAGGAAACTGCTTCTTTCAAATCTTCTCAAGTTTGTATCATAGACAAATTTAGCAATAGTTGTTTTCCCTATTCCAGGCATCCCATAAATTACAAGTATGCCAACATCAATTGATCCATCTTGTAACCATAAATTAATGTTTCCAGTTTGAGAATGGATTCCAATTATTTTGGGGTATACTCTTAAGGGTGTACGACGTAGTTTGCCTCCAATCACTTTGACAATCTTTTTGATGAACTTTGACTCGTACCTAAAAAATTGCATTTAAAATGAAAAGCGAAAAAAGAAACAACCAAATATTCAAACATGTCATGATGAGTTATAATTAAGGTACGAACAATGGGATGAATGCTTAACGTATTAGATAGTTCAAATCATGTTAAAAATTAACATGAAAGAAAGAACAATAGGAAAGAATCTCTTAAAAATTTAAACCAATAGTTCAAATCACAAATCATGTTTTATGAATATTGGAATTAAATTATGACTAGTTAGGGATTATTAATCAACGAGAATTCTCGCATCCATACCTAGGTCATTCACATCTGGTCCAGATCGAATCTTATATGAAAATTCTTTATACCAATCTTATACATGAAGCTTGTCCGAATGGAGATTCTATACAAGAATCCGGGATCTTATAAGAGAATATATCTTTAAGTATGAAAAACTTCTGGTATAAGACTAACATAAAGGATTTCTATATAAAATTTAATTTGAACCATATAACGATGACTGAAGCATGGATGCGAGAATCACCTTATTAATCAAATGATGATCGACTACGGAAATCACTTAAAACTACAATTTGCTTTCTTTCTTCTTTCTTTTTTTGCTTTCTTTTAAATACGGAGAATCATTGATTACTATAGCTTAAGTGCTAGTATTCTAACAAATTCCTTTTTAAAAAAAAAAAAAAAACCAAAGGTCAATAGCTCCAAAATTGTATTATATATGTGTCATATGTATCCTAGCATCAGCGGATGCAGCAGCTGTTGTAGCTTTGGGGCCTCCTTTTACTGTGATGTGGGGCCTATGTATTTAGAGCATGCCCAATACCAGAAATTAATTGCCTTAAATTTGATTAGAATCAATGTAAATTAAGGTCGCGCTTGTTAATCTTTTTGGTACGTTATGGTTTTAGTTTTGTTTTTAGTTAAAGACACTTAGAAATTAAAGATACGAGACCAAGAAGGAAGGTGGATGAGGGATGATAGAGAAGAAATGAAAGAGAATGCATAAAACTAAATTGAAAAAAATGAAAACTCTTCGGAATAATTTTTAGTTTTTTTTTTTTTTCTCATTCTACATGTATTTTCTCTTCTCTCTCTCCTTCACATATTTCGTCTCTTTTATTTTATTTTTCTCGTTATTTTTTTTTAGAGATAATTAGGCTTAAGTTTTTTAGAAAAATAGTTTTCAGATGGAGACCGGAGGTGCTTTAAAATTTATAAGAAAATCATTTTAATTCATAATAAAGTCTTTTTCCGATTTAAAGGGTATTTTTCCCTATTTGAAGGGTATTTCCCCTCCTAGGGTATAGAGTGGGCTTTGTAGAGACTGCATATTAGGTTTTAACTCTGCCCAAAATCTTGGAGTTAAAATCTAACATAAAGTCGTCAAAGAAGAAAAATAAAATGGCTTAATTAATTAAAAACTCTAAATTACTACCGGTCTTAGTCTAAAAAAGACTCATAAAATAGACTAGACTCTAAGTCTTTTTTTTTTTAATCTCTAAATCATAATTATAAAAATATAAAGTCAACTGGCACTTTTGCTCCTCGTACTTTCATGAAATTTTTACTTTAATTATTTTTTTTTTGGCAATTTAATTCATGTATTTCTAATACGATAACAATTAAGTCAAATAATTAACTTTGTTTAAATTGTTGACAGAAAATCTAGCGTGCACACATGAGTGACATTTTGAATATCTTACTCCACCTCGATAGATGCTTATGTAAGCCCCTAGCTGCCATTTTACACAATTAGTTTGGAAAAATATGCAGTTGCAGCGCGTAGGGATTTATATATGCATCCAAATGGATTATGATGTTTGAAATGTTACTCACGTGCTGCCACTTATGACGAATTTTCCGTCAAATTAAGTTAATGAATTTGACTTAATTACAATGAAATTGGAAATATATGAACGAAATTACCAAAATTAAATAAAACAAGAAAGAGTAAACATTTCGTCAAAGTACATGGAGGAATAATGTTATCATATATGAGGTCCTAAGATAATATATAGTCTACATTCTGAACTGTTAGCTAGATTTATATTTATATAATTGAAACAGGACATAATGAAATTCAGAAAGGGTCATAATTAACGCACCCATTAGCTTCATTTTGTAAGACCATCCCTGCAAGATCTGTAACTTGTGAAAGTGCAGCCCTCCATTGTTTGACCTTGCTCGACCATCGACTACTTTTATGGTGTCGAGCAAATGCTTTTGCAAAACTTCCTGTCTGCTTCCTCACTTGGGTTGGATCCACATCATAGAAGACTGGTAAAACGACATGGTCATCGTGGGAGGTGCTCTTGCGTTGAAGGATCATGAGAAGCTCATCAAGGCACCATCTGGAAGACGCGTACTCTTTTGAAAACACAATTACAGAACTTCGGGAGTTTTGGATGGCTCTCTGCAGTTCCGGATTAATGTCTTCTCCTCTCTCAATTTCATCGTCATCCCGGAACGTGTGAAAGCCTGCGTCATCCAAGGCTGTATAGAGGTGGTCAGTAAAAGTCTTGCGAGTGTCTCCTCTGAAACTCAAGAACACGTCATAATGGCATCGATGATGAGAAGGAGAAGTAGTGCTATTGGAAGAGGAGGTTGTTTGAGATACTGGTACAAGAGCCATCGATGAACAAACAAACAAACTACTTGGCCTGAGGAACTGAATTCCAAATCACTGCTTGTTTGGTGTGTATGTATCTGATCAGTGGAAAATAAGGCTTTAATTGATTGGGTCTACTTCCTGGATCGTGCAAACAAATTTACAGCAAAGCATGCCATAAAGTTACATACATGCACCTTTCTTTTAGTCAAGCAAATGCAAACAAGGTCTTCTACTAAAGTATTGCAATAATGGCCGCTGGTAACAGTGGTTATGGGGACCGCTAGACGTACTCTGGTGTCTTTTCTTTTGTTTCATTTCGTAACCAACAATATTTAATATATATTAGGTTGTCAAGCATCTTTCTTATAATAAATATTAAAGATCTTTGTATGCTTTAGGCATCGTTTGTTTCACAGGACTGTCTTGGCTTGGACTAGCTATAGGGACTGGCATAGACTGGCTTGACATAGATTAAGCTAGCTAAGAACTGCTTTATGTTTGGTGTAGTGCAGGACTAACAACCTGGATAATGAAAATAGTCTTGTCCTATGTTTGGTGCAGTGCAGGACTAACAAGTTGGAAAATTAATTTTTGAAACAAAATCATAAATCCCCATATTTATTTATTTAGAATAAAAATGACATTTTTGTAAGAATAGATAAGAGGCAATTATTATTCTTATTCAAATTTTGTATGATCATCAGCTTACCCCGGCCAATTAATTTGAAATATCCAAGTCAATCACTTTGGTCTTTAGAAGTTAATAGAAGTTAGAGAATTAGGTCGATCTAGAAACTCAAAGAAAGTGAAAATTAATTATGCATGCAGCATGCCCCACTGCACTAACAGAGGGTGGCTAGCTAGCAAATGGGCAACACATTGTGTCACATTTTAGCCACATGTTCGATATATCGAAGTGGTAGGAACGTGATGTTTTCTATATAGCTGTTTTATCTTCATGTCTCCATATATATCAAAGCATATATTGCCATGTCCCCTTGTAAAATGGAGGTCATGACTCCCACATGATTTTATGGGCAAGATTGATCTAGATGGTTTTAGAACCCTCTGATCTGCAAGATTAATCTAATAAGTTTTTGATGAGCTAGATTAATCATATCAACCTAACTAATTAATCAAAGATAATACATAGCATAAAAGAACAAAACTTCCAAATTTTGTGTGGTCTACTGGCTACTCAGAAGCATCATAGAGTAGGTTCACTTGCTTTCTTCAAAGTATTTCTCACAAATAATTAACAATCAATCACAGAGGAAAAAGAAGCCTAACCCAATATTTTATGCAAAGCCTATATATGAATTAGTTGGCCATTTTTCTTTTTGTCATTATTTGCTTGATCTTTGCAAGGAGGATGTCCATTTGGGCTGTGGTGGTCGCCCTTAAGTAAGCGTTGTCTGCATAAAAACAAGCCACCAACTCCCACTATGATTAACTTTTGACAAAGGCCCCCTCATCAGCTTGGTCAAGTTTCATCCCTAAACCTCTTTTTCCCACATTATTAGTAGACAAATCTAATCAAAAAAAATTAAACAAGCAACAACAACAATTCCCAAAAGATACATATTTCATTCCTCATCAAAGTTTTCAACATATAATTTCATAGAGGCACAATTCCTATATCATAGAGGCTATCCAATCCAAAAACAAAATCATAAATTCCCATATCATAGTGCCTATCCAATACAAAAACCAAATCAAAATTCTCATATCATCGAGTCTATTCAACACAAAAATAAAATTAGTTCTTAGTCCATAACACAATGGAAACCATATAAGCACATCATCCTCAAGCATTGTTGCCTAGCAAATCTTGGACAAACACTTTTTTGACACTATCATCTAATGACTTGAACACTGAGATAGTTTGAGGTTTTTCCAAAATGAGAGTTAATGCCTTTATTTGATCCCTAGGTGACAGCCCCATATTCTTGAGTTCTAAGGCAATGTCAGAACGATCTTCATTACCTCGAAGTATGACCTCAGTGACCCTTTCCATTCTTTTTCCAGATTCTTCAAATAATTTTTGCAATGCAACAACTAAGGTTTCTGATCCATCACCTGAGGTTCCAGCAGCTCTTTTTCTCTTTCTTTGACTAATTTCAGATTGGCTGCCATCTTTGGTCATAGGAGATGCAACATTCTCAGCTCCAATGTCATCAATCTCATTTTGGTCTTCCTCCTCCATCATGTCAATAGGAACTTCGGCTCCTTTTCCAGTAGCACGGTCTTTTCCAAATATATTAGCAAGTCTATCATACAATGGATAAGACTTGTTTCTCCATGGTTTCGCATCATCATGGTACTATAATAAAACAAGAAAAACATTTGTTTAATTTCAAGGTCAATAATAATAATAAAAATAAAATAGATATGGAAAACATATACCTGCACATAAGTATTCCATGCATCATTACTGTCAACTTCAATGCACTTTTTTACATCATTCCATGCGAATCCACTTGTGTTCGACATGTCATAGATTGTACTATAATTTTTTTTCCATTTCTTCAATTTGGACTCAATATGTGGATTCACCTTGATATTAGAGGTGGGACATACAAGTTCCAAAGCTTTCTCCATTTCTTTCAAGGTACCAGGTTTGAAACTACCTGTTTCACATCGGTGGCCTCGAGCAACAAAATCCTCAAGGATCGCTAACAAAGCTTCTTCTTCAAATGGCAACCATTTCTTCCTAGTGTTTTTCTTCACTTGTTCAGAAGTTTGAGTACTCTCACTTCCCACTCCTATTAGCATGTGTATGTATACATACAAAAACTAAACTACCTTATAGATTTGACAATAACTAATAGCCTTACCGGTGGGAACCTTTAACCCATTGGGCCTAGTTATCGCATCACGGAGAACTCTAGAGTCCGATGCGAAACCCTCCCAACCCGGTAACACAAATATGAATTGCATGTCTCTTGAACACACACCCAACACATTTGTTGCAATTTCACCCTTCCTTGTTCGATATCTTGGCTTGTCACTTGCAGCTACCCGCACTTTTATGTAAGTTTCATCTAATGCTCCCAAGCAATTCTAGATAATAAAATGGTAAACTTTCATTACTTCATACAAAAGTAAGAGAATAACTAAAATTGTAGGAATTAAAAAAAAAAAAAGAACATACCTTAAAAACTCTCCACCTATTATCTGTACTATTATCACGTACGGGATCTGGGACTTTCAATAGTCTACCTTGCAATCGCAAAACTCCTTGCAACACTGAATTAAAGTACCTACTAACAGTCTCTCCCGACCGGAAAAATCTACCGACAATGGTACGATTCTTGACATGATGTGCAAGTACATGTAAGAACATACAAACTTGCTCCTCAATAGACACCACACCATCATTTTTTACCCTCCCATCATGGCGAAGTAACTCACATAATAGACCAAATGTCCTTCTATCCATTCTAAGTTCGTTCACACATTCTATGTCACTATTCCCTATTATGCTATCTAGATAACGCAAACGAGTCTCATGTCTCACAAATGCACGATTATTCAATGATCGTCTTTCAATATGTCTCCGTTTTGAGTTTAGCATCATCAACACAAGAAGCGTGCAAGCACACATTATCTCTAAGTGCCAAAACTCCAACAATAAGATCAACAAAATCGATCTTTGATCCATATCTAAAAATTTACATACAAACAAAGATGATTTAGTTAAAATAAAAAAGAAAGAATTTTGTTAAGCGTAATGAAAGAACTATTGTGCATGATGATAATGGTAATGATAACTTAATATTAGATATAATTCATGAAAGAACTAAAAACTCACTGCCATAACATGCAACTCGCTCTAAACTAAAGCCACATGACTACTAAAAAAGAAGAAGCTATCTCACACTAAGCAATCTTGTCATATATAGGTAACCTTCAGCATTCCATTAATAACATTAACACCAGTAGCAGGAAAACTAGAAAATGAATGCATTAAGAAGGCACACTACAATAACCAGCAAATATTCCCAAACAGAATAGAGCATATCTAGCCTGAACAAGAAACCAATTCTATCATAATGTCCCAGACCAAAATAGTCAGAAAACAGAGTCATTCAACCATGGTTAGAATAATGACTTCAACTTCAGAAAACAGAGTCCCTCTGCCACCATTTCAGCCTCTATTACTTACCCAAACAAATTTATCTTTGAGTGCTCAATTTTCAGTCATTTCAGTGAAGTCCCATGTTCATAGATTGAAGCAATTCACTGATTCTTTAACTTTATGATAACTTTATGGTGATTTTTCAGGTATTAATAGTTTGCCTATCGTGTAAAGTTCCATACTTTACAAAGTAAAATCCAAGAAAATTGAAGAGAGTGCGCCAAAAGTTTCACTCTTTAAGAGAGACGAAACTGACATAGAGAGAGAGAGAGGTAGAAAGGGTCTTTTGAGTAACTGGGTCATTTTGTTCTATAGCTTTAAACCCAAATATCCTGTAGTTTTGCTGATTCTGGAGGTGGATTTTCAAGACTTTGGCTTAAGCCTTAAAAATATGATTGTTAGCTCCCTCTGCAATGGAGGCACTAGGTTCTCGGTGAGTTCATTAAACTTGATACAATTTCTTTTCAACTTTCCACTCACAAAATAAGACCTAAAACCCAGACCACACCCATATTCATATTCTCGGAAAAACAATCAGTCAAAAGAGAAATCAAGGTAGATAAGTAGATTTGACGAAAAAAAAAAAAAAAACCCTAGATCTGGAGAGGAATTTTGAAGAGAACTCACTCTCTGTTGTTGCTGCAGGTAGAAGAAATGGGTTGGGTTGCTGTAGAAGATGAAAGAGCCAAATTACCAGTCGCTTCTGCCCAGTTCTTCTCGCCGGTCGCCGCTGCCTAGTTCTTCTCGTCCGTCGCCGCTGCCCACAGTGATGAAGTCGCCGCTGCCCACTTTCTCCTACAGTTTGTTCTCGATATGAAATTGATGAAGTGTGTTCTGATTTTTAAGTTTGGTCTTAGGTAGACCCAGCTAAGGAGGTTCTTAGCTAAACCTCCACATTTTCACGGGTTTCATTAAGCCCACCTAAGAAGGCTGATTTAAGTTGGAGAGGATTCACTAAGCCTCATTTTTTCTAATCCTAAGCTCACCAAACATGGACTTAAAGTCTTAACTAAGCCAGTCCCTGTTTAGAAGGTGAAACAAACATGGCCTTAGTCCTTACGCCACCCAATTTTTGGGGTTATCTCACATTGTCACCTAAAGAAACAAATTAATTAAATCATATTGCTACTTTAATTTAAAATTTATTGCAATGTGGCAAGCATACTTAATTCCGTTAAGATTTTCATCTAAAATATAACATGTGATCAGTTTCTAAGGGTATGATAATCTTCTTAAGCACGTTCTTGCTGTTTTCGGATCTATTTAAGCCTTATTTTACTGTTTCTTAGAAGATGAAATCTTAAAATGTTAAATATGGCTCCCACATCGCAACAAATTTTTAACTCAAATAACAGTGTGGTTCAATGTTTTTCTGGATGGCAATATATGAGAGGATCCCTAAAGTTTGGATGGTAGGCTCAGATTTAAATAAACCAAATATTGTCATATTATTTTATGAACAAAATTTACTAAACAAATTTGGCGACTCGATCTAACTTTTTGAGTACATCGATGAGATGACAAGATGCATTCGAAGAGGAGGTTTCTTAGAGGTGTTGTAAACAAAAAAACTGCTGGGAAAATACCAAATCACAGCTTGTTAGGTGTATATAGATCTAATCATGGAAATAAAGGGTTCAATTTCCAGGATCGTGTTAACAATTTAAAGCAAAGCTGCTCATGAATGACCAAATGACTTAAAAAGAGTCTTCCCATTGAGTACTTGACTTAAAGCGAAAACCAATTAGCATAGAGATACATGCGTCTTCCTTTTAGCAAAGCAATGAAAACATGCCTTTCTTTTAAGGAGCTTTTGGTGACTTTTTTAAAGGCTAATAAAGCTGAGTGGTGTCGTTTCTGTTTTTGCATTTGGCAACAAACAAATAATAATAATATGGAAAATTCCAAGAAAAGGTTTGGTAAATAATTGTCAAGTCCATTATTTATAAGGTTATTTTTTTTTTAAGTCCAAAACGAAAAATACCCTGATCGGTCGGCACGCCACCTGCAAAAACACAGTGACATGTCAGTCCACTTTAATGAGCCGAGCGCTCGGTAAATTGCCACTGTGCGCTCGAAAATTGCCACTATGTGTTCAAAAATTACCACTGTGAGACAGTGACAATCATTGTTACTGTGCGACAATAACTATTTAAATTACAAAAATACCATATAAATTGTTACTGTGTAACAATCGTAATTTGCCCATGTTTTTTTTAAAACAAAAAAAAACCACCAAGTGCTCGGCACAAACAACATGGAACAAAACATAACGTAAGCTCTATTTGTACAAAGTGGACCTATTCATCATTCCAATTTTTTAAGTGAGCTTGTTTATTATTAAGAGTTGTAAAATAGATTTTAAAGTAATTTACTTTTATTTATAAGGGTCTCACTAGTCACTACCTTTAAAAATATTCGAGAAGGTAAAGTTCAATTTCAAAACTTATAAGAAAAATTCACATTCATCTCCAACGCCCTCTTGAGGCTGTTCCAACACTCAAAAAATCTAGTGTAAGTTGTGCAACTGCATTTACAACTCTATGCTGACACAGATCTTGAAGATGGGCTAAATTTGGGTCTGCCCAATTGGAGTAAATTTGTGTTTAGTTTTTTATGATTAAGTTCAGGCGCATAGGGGTGAAATTCTGACAGATCCAATAAGGCTGAAGATTTGGTTGTGTTCAACAACATTTTTGACTTTTTTTGGTTACATTATAAGGAATCCAACTGTGGACCAACTCTAATCTTAATTATTACCCCCACCCACTTTTACCATTTGGGCTAACCCCAAGGCTTAACATTTTTGACACTTTGTGACTTGAACAACTACCTTTTAAGTGAGGAAACATCAATTTAACCATCACTCCAGAGATAGGTATTTGTTAAACCGGTCAAAAACATAATGTTTGTATATAAATGAAACTGGGCTGGGCCTTGTTTGGGTTGATTTGGGTCTGGCCCAAGATCAGCCCGAATTTCAAATCCTGCCTAGAAAGTCTGCCCAAAATCCACCCAGCTCCAACTGATACTATAAGCTTAGCCCAAAAATACAATCCGAACAAAGGTCTAAATTGTCTAATTGTCAATGAAGAAAGGGTATAATTGTCAGGCCTAGCTAGTACCTTGGATTTCATCAACTTCATACTGCGATATGTACATGTGTTGCCTGTCGTAATATATTTTTTGTTGTTAATTAAGGACCTTAAGGTATATGTTTAACAGAATTCATACAAGCACTCTGCTGGTAATATGAGAGTTTTATTTCATTACCCATCATGCCTCATTAGATTTAATCAATTCACATATAATCTTTCATCAAACACAACAACCTGTAATAAGAACTAAAATCATTATAAAGTAATAACCTAATTCATGGATACAAACTCATCATATCCCCTGTTTCCGGTCACACGGATATTGAGTATATAATATGACAACTCTAATTAAAGGGAGAGCACAAGTGCATAACCAAAATATCCTTAAAGTTCTAGTCTCTGCAATTTCAATCTTCAAATTAATCATTAAATTACTAAAGATTTAAGGTTTAAGCATAACAAATTATTATAAAACACGAGATTCTGGTTCTCTTCAGCACCTATTATAAATTAATGAGCAAATTACATTTTAGTACCTCAACTATACCTTGTGTTTCAATTTAGTACCTCAACTTTTAAAAGTTTTATTTTCATACCTCAACTTTCATTTTGTGTCAATTTCATACCTCCGTTATATATTCCGTTAAAATTGCTGTTACCTATGACGTGGCAGTGACGTGGCGTAGATTGACCCTACCTCTAAGCATGATGTGGCTTCTAATAATAGCCACATGGATAAAAAAATTAATAAAAGTTTACAAAATGAAATAAAATAATTTACAAAATATTAAAAATCTTTAAAAAATTTAAACCTTTAAAAATAAAGAATCTTATCTCTAAAATATTCTCTTAAAAGAGAATTTTATCTAAAAATAAAAGAAACTAAAAAGCTAATAAACATAAAAAAATAAATAAAAAAGAACAAGAACAATCCGAATGAAAACCCCAACAATCAGATGAATTGGGCACACCCAAAAGAGTTCCACCGAGATGCAGATTCCAAGAACTTCTTCAAATCTTCAATTCCAAAAAGATGCAGATTCCATCTTTTCTTCAACTCTCCAATTCCATTATTTTTTCTCATGGAAAAGACATACAAAAAAAAAAAGGAATAGAGAAAGCTTGAAAGATTGTCCTGGCGGATGCAGATTCGCAGCCATCTCTGCATTACCGCGGTCATACCTCTGTTGGTTGCGGCTGTTCCACATGATACCATCAATGGCAGCAACCACGTCCAAGCGTTATACCCAGCCGCAAAAAGATCAATCTACAGGCACCGGCGAACGCACCTCCAGCGACCCAAATGCCCTCCTCTGCCTCTTTCTCACTCTCGCTCCACGGACGACACTGGCAAAGCCATTGAACTCGGGTAAGCCCGATCTGTATGACCCAAATAATACAACGGTCGCCAGACACCCATAAACCCACAACGTGCGCACGACCCGACACCGTCTCTGCCATTTTCTGGAACGACGGTCCCTAAAGCTCCATTCACGACATTGGTGGTACCATTTGAGGCTATTGCCACGACATCGTCGAGTCAATTCTCTTGGAGGCGGATCAAATCTACCATTCAGAGAGAAATGGCGATGGACTTGATGCTTGGACGATGGAGGAGGGAGGGTTGCTGGGTGGGGATGGGGGGGGCTATCTCTTTTTTTAAATTATTTGATCCTTTTTTTTCTTTCTTTAGTCTTACAAGTTTTAAAAAAATTATATTTTTTTTCAATTTTTTTTGTAAACATTTATTATTTTTTTTATTATTTTTTTATCCATGTGGCTATTATTAGAAGCCACATCATGCTTAGAGGTAGGGTCAATCTATGCCATGTCACTGCCACGTCATAGATAACAGCAATTTTAACGGAATATATAACGGAGGTATGAAATTGACACAAAATGAAAGTTGAGGTATGAAAATGAAACTTTTAAAAGTTGAGGTACTAAATTGAAACACAAGGTATAGTTGAGGTACTAAAATGTAATTTGCTCATTAATTTATAATAGGTGCTGAAGAGAACCAGAATCTCGTGTTTTATAATAATTTGTTATGCTTAAACCTTAAATCCAATCAGAAACACCAAACAAGGCCTAAAGATAAATTCAATCCAACAAGAAAAATCAAGGAATTGAACAATAATATATATATATATATATATATACATTTCCAATGTTCATCTGCATTAGATCCCATGGACACTCCAGCCCACATTTCTTAAACTTATTTGCATAAAAAAAAAAATTTAAAAAAATGAAAGTTCAATCTTTGTAAAAACTAAAACAATGGGCTGGGGGGCAAAAGAGTAAAATAAACTAAAAAAAAAAAATCAGTAATGGGCTCAGGCCCATAAGGTTTTTAACCAAAATGTAATTTTTCAAATTATATAATTGACTAAAATAGGATAGCAAATTATGTATTGACCTTTTTATAATTTACAAATTATTTATTGACTTATTTGTAATTTGCTATAAAAACAATCATATATAAATTACTTTATTTGCAAAAACGAACACAAGATACATATTTATATTGAAATTCGTAGATACCCAATAAAGTTAATTCACACACTATAACACGTACGCCTCTGCCATTTTTTTTTTTTTTTTGGTCGAAAAGGATGAGCCATGCATTAAAAGAGCCCAGTGGGCACAAGAAATACAAAGCAAGGGCCAAGAGGCCCAAAGCAAAATAAACACAATAAAGAAAATTCAAAACCAGCCCAACTAAACATAAAAATAAACCCTAGGCTACAGAGGAGGTTGAGGAGAACCACACCCATGCCAAGGATCGGTTCGCCGTGAGACCCACAAATATCCCCAGATCTCATCCCCACGACATTGAGAAAACGCCATAACCACCGCAATAGCCAGAGAACCACCAAGAGAGAGGACGATGGAGGTGCGAACACCCATGCCAAAGCGAAGATCTCCTCTCTCCTCAGCTTCATCTCCCAAGGCGAAAGGAACTTTGAGAGGCGCCCATATTAATTCATGAGGGTTTCAATATCATTGCTCTCGGTGATGAAGAAAAGTCAATTACAGACATAACAAGGAAATCAACTTCAACCTTTAATATATCATCTTTGGTGAACCTCTTCGATTCTTCTTGTAGCTGTTTCAACGACATAAAGCTTGGACAACCCCTTTCGGAGTTTTTGCCACAGAACCAGTCTTTAACTGAAACAGAAAATTAAATTTATAGAGAACCACATATAAAACACTACATGCGCACATATATAGTAAGTAGTACGTATATATATGTACATCCAAACAATTAATGCAATCTATTTTGGTTTTTGCCAAAGGGATCCCTCTTAAAGTAAACCCTATATATATGTGTGTGGAAACTTAGGGGGGTGTCCCCAACTTAGATTTCATTGGATTTTAAAAGTCCAATGAAATCTAGGTGTCCTCAATTTAGATTTTAATGGATTCCAATAAACTTTAGGTGTCCCCAATTCAGATTTTAATGGATTCCAATGAAATCCAGGTGTCCTCAAAAAGTCATGGATTTCATTAAGTGAAAGATTTTAATGGATTTGGATGGATTTGGTTGGATTTGAATGCATTTTTTACACATAACAAATTCCATAAGAATTCCACCCAATTTCTTTGGATTTTGATAGATTCTATGGATTTTAAAATCCATTAAACTCCTTTAAAATCTGAGTTGGGGACACCCCCCTTAAAAAATTGGGGTGAATTATACCTATTTCTTCCTTGTGATTATGGTGCTGTGATTCATCCCTTATCCGAAGCTTGAATTCTACATAAATTCTCTTAATTCGAAGGGTCTTCGATCCAATCATCGAGCAACTGTAAGAAAATCGATATTGATTTGTTCTTGTGTTCAGTTTCCCCGGTCGGACAAACCCTTAATTTCCTACAATTGTTAAAAGGAAAGTAATAGATGATCAATATTGTAAGTCTCATGCAATTGGAAAACACATGTGCATACACAAACAAGAAATATATTAATTGTTAAGATCATCATGTATATACATACCATTGTCTTCGTCCAACATCGAAGGATTCAGATAGATACTCATGCTTTTGTGATCTTTTGAAGTTAGGCAAGTTGAAAAGGGGACTCTGATTTGCAGGCCTCTTAACCATGGAAAGAGTTTCTTTTGAAATATTCGTGTTTTGGTGATAAACACGAACCTCTGCCCCAAATATGCAGATGTCATCAACAAGGTACCCATTCTTAGACTTTTTGAAAGCATCATGGGAAAGGAATTTTGAAAAACCCCACTCCGCATTCTTTTCATTGAATTCGATTATTCTTCCCTTATTAGCATCTGCATGCGAAAAATTGATCGAAAATTGAATACAATACTTGTATGGGAAGCTTTAATTATACAGGCAGCATGCAGCACATATATATATGCCAAAAATTAGATATTAATCCCTCTCACTCTTTTTTTAAAGCCTCGCTCCAACTCATTGACTTTTTAGTAAATTTCAAAAATTGTAGCCACCTAAGATTAAAAATTTAAAACACACCTTAAGCCATTTTATAATTACAAAATATGTCATTGTCATTATAAGAGTAAATTGAATTAAATTCAAAAATTTTAGAGATTTCATTGAATGTTTTTCATGATTAAATGTAATAACTCTATTTGTAGTTAATTCAAACCAACACAAAAAAGAATAAAATTATGTACATACATTATATCATTATAGGTATATAAAATAACATGTACGATAAAAATCCAAAAAAATAGTAGGTGTTCTAAATAAATCCAAAAAAATAAATAGGTGCACAAACTAAACATGAGAAAAATCAGTAGGTGCACAAGCGCGCAAATGCGAAAAAAAGCTAGTTAGTGCACTTGAATGAATTACTAATTAGTAAGTAAACTTAGTCAGTGCACAAAATAAGTATCTTAGTTAATAATATATTTTTTTTTGTTAATTTCATATTATTGTTATTATATAAATTTGCTATTAATTATAATAAGAACATTAGGAAAATTAATTTTCAAAAAAAAAATTCAAAGTTGAAATATGCAACAATAATATCCTTTCAATGAAAAAACTATAATATTTATAAGGGATTAATGTCATTTTGCTCCCCAGACTATTACACATGTATCAGTTTGCTCCCCATACTTCTAATTTGGAAAATTAAGGACCCTGACTTTTTCAATTTTGCCAATTAAGGTTATTCCGTCAATTTATACATTTTTCATCTAAAATGTCGAGATGATCAAGCAAAATTTAGCAAGAAATAAAAGAGGAAAAATGATGCATGAGGAAAAAATGATAAGATCTAATTGGAAGGGACCATTTTGCCCTCAAAGATTTGGATAAAAAATGTGTAAATTGACAAAAGAACCTCAATTGGCAAAATTGAAAAAGTCAGAGTCCTTAATTTTCCAAATTAGAAGTCTGGGGAGCAAACTGATACAAGTGTAATAATCGGGGGAGCAAAATGGTATTAATCCCTATTTATAATTAATGGAAATAAACAGCATTAACTACTCTTAATATTATCTAAATAGAGTAAAGCCTATCATAGGGAAACAAAACTTTTAGTTTTAAATTAAACTAACTTATTCAACAATATAAAATAGTTGCTTATGTGGACACTAATGAAATAGTATTCAACCTCCCAAAATAATTATGGATGATTACACTTTAAAAAAAAAAAAAAAAAATCTATTCCGATACTTGAATATTTGGCAGAGAGTTCACCTTCGACAGTCCTGTACTTATTCGTTGACTGAATAGACGCAAACAGTTTAAAACTGGCAAGAACTTTCACTTTCTGGTTACTAGAAGCATCTGGTTTTTCTATTGCCAAGCAGACGGAGATGTAACGATGCCCATCTATTTTTTCATTTGGATAAATTGACAACCTCCTGCAAAACAAGCTTACAACTGTGTGAGATTTTCTTAAAATACAGTACGTGCAAAATTGACCAAAATAATATAGGAAAATTTTATACATACCCAACATTCTTCTTATTCTATACAAAATTGTTGGTTTATTAATTCCAACGTACAGTAGTATGAGGAGAGTTTGGCCGGAGAAGGGTTGTGGTTGAGTATTAGGTCGTTTTTTTCTCAAATTTAATTTGAAAGATAGATTTAGGACAGGATTCATGTTAGACTTGAAAATGGATCGAATTTTGATCTAGATCCGACCCGAATCTGGTGTAATTAATTAATAGGAGATTTCAACATACAAATACTTGAGCTTTAGACTAATTAATTAAGAGAAAAAGCATATAATCAGGGACGGATCATAATAGGGGGCTGGACGTGCTCCAACACCCCCTAATTTTTTTTTTTCTTATTAAAAAAGCTATGTATCTATTACAGCCCAGCCCAGCCCAATTAAAAAAAATACAAAACATCACCCACTCACCCATCACTCCCAGCAACAAGCACGTTTTCATCTCAGCAAGAGCAAACACATTTTCTTTTCTCTTGTATTTGCATTGTTTGTTTTATTGTTTTGTTGTTGATTTTTAATCTATATTTTTGTATAGATATAAATTTTTAGGGATAATGCTCACTATATCCCCTCTAAGTAAATATTTCTTTTTTATTTATTAATAAAAAAATTTCCTAGTACCGTCGAAGTTTTTTTAGTTTAGCCTCCTAGAGTTCTAAATCTTGGCTCCCTCCCTGCATATAATTAAACAAAACTCTATGGCAAGATCGATTACCAAAATTTTTATTTCAAAATGGGAAGCATATATATAAAAATAAAAAAGCGTTCATGGAAAAAGACTAATTAAGTAGATCGATCACTGAAACCCACCATTTGTAGCCACCAGCTTCAAAGTAACTAGACTCGTACTTGTTCACTTTTGTGTTTGAGAATAAGGTGTATGACTTTATTTCCAACAAAAAGTCGTGTGGTGGAAAGTCTCTTTCGTAGTGTATACAGTCTGCAATTAATATATTTTCAAATGCATGCAGAGGAAAAAAGGGTAATATTATTTGGATCAAATCAAGGGATCAAATAAAAAAGATCACATAAGATGTCACTTAGAGAGGTGGTCCTCATCTCCATGTGGTCCCTCATCTCCACATCTCTCCAAGTGATATCTCATTTGTTTCCTCTCATTTGGTCATTTAATTTGATCCAAAAAATATTACTCAAAGAAAAATTATTATGGTAAAAGCTAGTAGCCCAGTGCTTGCTTGTCAAATATTCAACAATATGTGTATGTATATATGATCTTTCTAATGAAGAAATTGAAAGGATGAAGGCTCAGTTTTGAGAAGGAAAACATACCAAGTCTGTTTGTCATTGTAGCGTAGGCGTTTCAAGTGGCCACTGATATATGGATTAGTGCTAGAGATCTAAGGGAACCCATGTATTTATAGTGAGATGGGACTTGTGAGTATTGTGACCTGATGTCATTGCCGACAATACATATGACGTCTGTGACTACGTTTTTCTTTCTTCCTTTCTTATTTTAATGCTAGAGTGGGTGAGAAAGGACGGTGGCACCATTAGTCTTTTCTTGGTCGTAGACTAGTTGATGGCTGAAGACTCGCCCTGTTTAATTCGACCAAAAAAAAGACACACATATGACGTGTGTGAATACATTTTTCTTTCTTCCTTTCTTATTTTAATGCTAGAGTGGGTGAGAAAGGACCGTGGCACCATTAGTCTTTTCTCGGTCGTAGACTCGTAGTTGATGGCTGAAGACTCGCCCTGTTTAATCCGGATCCGGAATTGGAATGAATTTTCTATTGTATTTAATTATTTATGAGCAGCGTTTGTTTGCACATGAGCTTGGAACAGAAACCAAAAAGAGGAGGTTTGACCGGATCCATTAAACAGCTTGGTATTAATGCAATTCCATTGGAAACACAGAATGACAAAATTGAAAATACCACCCATACCCATATTTAAAATTAAAAAATATAAAAAATAAAATAAAATATTCTTTGAAACCCTTCATTATAATTTCATCCTCAGACTCTCTTGTCGTCTGTCTTGTTGAATAGTTGGAGTCGTCCCAAAGAGCCAAGTAAGGGACTGATCTTCATACTTTTTCTTTCTCTGATTTATTATCATTGAACAATTTCTCTTTTATCTGATTTGTTCTACACATAGAAGAAAATTGTGTAATACTTTCTAAGTTTCTAGTTGTTTATCATTGAATATTTTCTATATAAAAATTTATTGGAAGTCGTACTATCCTTCCTTGTTGGTTTCTGTTCAAAATCTCAAATATTAATATTAAACAATTATAAAAAGCAATCTTATCAACTTAACAATTATAAAAAAAGAAAAGAGTCCATTAATTATAAGGTACTAACAAAGCAAAATATTAACCAAAACTACTCAATCTATTGTTATTAACTTGCGGACACTATCTACCAGCCCCCCAAAATATAACATGCAGACACTTTCCAAAAGAAACACATCACAACCAAACTAACTACACAACAGCCCAAAACTGATCTTCTTATTTTTTTTGCCAAATTGATTTCTTTCTTCAATTTTACCAAATCGACAATTGTTCATCTTCACTCACAAGCATCGTTTTGCAACTGCAAGCCTGCAACTCCAAAAAAACTGCAGTTTCAGTTCATTTTGCAGTTTCAGAAACTGCAGTTTCACTTGCAGTTAGTAACTGCAACTGCAAGCCTGCAGTTCCAATAAACTGCAGTTTCAGTTCACTTATAGTTTCAGAAATTGCAATTTCACTTACACTGCAACTACAAGCTTGCAACTCAAAAAAACTGCAGTTTCAGTTCATTTGTAGTTTCTGAAACTGCAGTTGCAACTCAAATAAACTGTAGTTTCAGTTCATTTGCAGTTTCAGAAACTGCAGTTAGTAGCTTCGGGGAGGGTGGGTTGAGTAGGCGCCGGTGTAGGGAGCACACCGGTGGTCGCCATTCGTTAGGGGAAGGTCGGAGTAAGAAGCTTCGGTGTGGAGCAGTGTGGATCGAGAGAGAGAGAGAGAGAGAGAGAGAGAGAGAGAGAGAGAGAGAGATAGAGAGAGAGAGAGAGAGAGAAAAAGTCATAGACAGAGAGCTTCCTCTGCTCCTCTGCTCCTCTCGCTCTCCAAAGGAGATCGATGAGCTTCTCTGCCAAACCTCAACCCCTCATTCTCATCTCATGCACACCTCTCTCTTATTCGTCTTCTTCCTCTCTCCGATCGATCCGCAGAGACTTCCTCGGCTGCGCTCACAGCCTCAGTAGACCCCTCTCCGGTGGTCTCTGTTCTCTCCCAAAACACCGAAAGCTAAGCCACTATTCTCCCCCTTCGCGCTTTCTTATCAAAGCCTCTCTCGACTCGCATTCGATACTCGTCGTTGTCGTCTCCGTCGTCGCCTTCTCCGCCGTCTACCTCAGTAATCGCTCCTTCAAGCCCAGGAAGAACGATGTTCAAGACAGAGAGGTCAGTGGTCAATCCCCAATTGTCGATCAGATTATCGATTTTGACTCCAATTTGAAGGATGAAATTATAGAGACCAGCCATGGTGTGAAGCAGTTTCACAGCTCTGGTAGTAATCTCAAACAGGACTCTCTTTCACCTTTGGTAGTAATCTTAAACATATTTTTTTAATATTAACTTACAAATGTGACCTTATTGTTAAATTTGAACAATAGGTATAGTAGAGGTTAAATAAAATGCTTTTCATGTATCCTAGAGTAATTAATTCAAAAGAAAATTTGGGTTAAATACCTAATTTCAATAATTTTTTAGAAAACCAGTAAGGCTCTATAATTTTTCATTTGAGCTACTAATTTATATGGTTATATTTTAGATTAGGTCACAAATCATTTAGGTCTTTTTATTTTTCTGATCTTGCCCCTCAGCCTCATTCTCCTCACTAATGGGAGGCAGCCTCGAAATGTAAGTCAACATAGGAAGAACAAAGGCAGCAGTCTTACCAGAACCCGTCTTGGCAATGCCAGTGACGTCCCGTTGTTGCAACCCGAGCGGAATGGCTGCCATCTGAATGGGAGAGGGTTTCTTGTACCCAGCTCTGTCCACAGCCTTGAGCAGAAGAAAGAAAGCCTTGTAATTTGTTATGTCTGCTGAGAGATGTGACTGCAAAGTCTGCAATGCATGAATGGAAATTTATGGAATGCGGGTGATGAGATTTGACACAAAACTCACTCAGTGAATGTGCTTTTGGTATTTTTGCAGATCTGTGGGCCTTGTCTAATGGGTTTCCAAATTATTGGGCCCCCATAATAATGCCTTAAAAAATGGGAATTAGATGCTTTAAGGCTTCAGCAGTTGCCTTATAATAATGCCTTGAGCAGCTCTGTCCACAGTCACAATTTCAGATGCAGTTGTGACTACCAAACAGTCACAACTAAATTGTGACAGTTACAGTTAATTTTTTATTATTTTTAGGTGTTATGTATTAATTCGTTTGATTTTTTATGTTAGCTTTTATGTTAATTAAACATGTAGGTGTTTTATGTTAAACTTATTTTTTTATGAATATCATTCACAACTTCAACTTTTGTTAATTGGTTGTTATATGAATTTTGGGGGTGCTTTAGGTGCATTGTCTTTAGTTTTCATGTTAAAATTTAGGGATTTTTTAGTTATGAATATCATTCGATTACAACTAAATCAGTCACACTTTAGATTTAGTTGTGAGATAGTCACATCTTAAATCAGTCACAATTAAATATAAAAGACAGTCACAACTTAATTGTGATAGTCACAACTTTAGATTAGTTGTGACTAATTGGATTAATTATTTTTTTAAAAAAATATACAATAGTATAGTAAAAATTAGGTTAAATCAATACTTTTGCATAGTAGTTAACTTACTGTAATGGTTGGAGATATTTCATTCCTCTTAAATGAGAGGGGTTCGAATCCCCTCCATGTTAAATGTTAATTTAATTTTTTGTGTAATGAGTAGAGCTTGGCCGGAGGACGGTGGCCGGAAGACGGTGGCCGGAGGTCATTCATGTTGCTGATGAGGGAAGGGTAGATTTGTACTTTTCACAATGGCATAGCAAGTAAATATAAAACTGTTGAAGGCTTTTTAATTTCATTGAGGTTTGACTATTCAACTAGTATCTAATTTAAAATGGTATTTAATTTTGGTACCTAAACCAAAAAGTTATTAAAGTTTAGTAGTTAAAATCAATGGACATTTATAAAAAACTATCTATTGATTTGAAAACATATTTATGTGAATATACATGAGTTCATTGCCATATACATATCTATATACCTCAGAAAAGCCAAAAAACAAACGCAAATATGCCAAGGGAAGACGTGCTAGCCCATTTTGCTGTTTCAAGAAGTACCAAAAGATTGTCATGTGTTTACAAAGTTAATTAAGTCATCAAATTAATAACAGTATATATTTATATGTATATATTAATGAAGTGTGCTTGATTAATTTGATGAATATGTATGTGTGTTTAAAAAGGGTATAACATTATTATATTTTTGGCATAAATTCAATTTAGACGTATAACTATATAAGCTATTTCAACGAGATCCATGAACTTTAAAATATTTCAAATATACACCCGATCTATTATCTAAATTGAAAAATGAATTTATGTCCATTGATTCGTTGAGAGATCAGTTAAATGACAGCTTGACTTTTGCTGACCGGGATTAATTGGCGATGTGGCGCTATCTCAGCAAACATTTCTCGTCAAATGAGCGATACAGACCCACAATTTAATAATAATAGAGAGAGAGAGAGTTTGTGGGCCCGTGTCAGGGGTCAGGTGGACCCGTGTCGCTCATTTCCCGCCAAATAAGCGACACAGGTCCACCTAACCCCTGACACGGGTCCACAAACTCATCATCTCTTTTTCGCTCGTTAAACACAAGTGAGAGATTTATATTCGAATTTGGGGGAAAACGTGATATTTTTTGGAGACTAAATGGTCAGGAGAGCGTTCGACGAGCGAGAAAGAGGTGATGAGTGTGTGGGCCCGTGTCAAGTGGATATGTATTGCTCATTTGGCGGGAAATGTATGCTGAGTTGGTGCCACGTCGCCAATTAATCCCCGTTAGCAAAAGGTAAGCTGACATTTAACTGATCTCTCAATAAATTGATGGATAGAATTTTAATTTACATAATAAATCAGACGTATATTTGAAATATTTAAAAGTTCGTGGACCCCATTGAAATAACATATATAATTATGTGTCTAAATTGAATTTATGCCTATATTTTTTCATTCCATTCTTGGATATACCAAACACAAGGATGAGAATGTAAACCATTTCCTAAACTTGATCCCAAAATTGTTCCAAACGTTAGAATGGAAATCCTAATACCATTTCATTCAGAGATAGTAATATAATGGAATACAATTTCTATTCCCATCCTTAGATTATTGTCAAACAAACAGGGTCTAAGAGCAAGCCCAATGCATGGGTTAAACCTCAATTTATCCAATTTAGGTTATAGTGTTACTATTTCAACCCGATATGAACTATTTTTTCAATTTTAATTAAAATATTAATAACAATTACTTGTTTTAATGTATGGCATAATCATAATGTCCGACGAATCTACTCTAGAGTTTATTTTTGTACAGAGTAGATTCATCGCTCCAACTTTGTTATCATGTAGAGCATGTTATGGTGCATAACCCTACCCTTTAAGATAGAACAACCCAGTCATCATAATTGTACACTCGCATATTCATATTGATGGACGGTTTGTTTGGGTTGTTTCATTGGGTGAAGAACTTATTAAATAATACTTAGATAAAAAACACTCGAAAGAAATTATATATCGGACACCACATTAAGCTAGTTAATTATCACTTGATTTATAACATTCATTTGCACATAGCAGTTTATGTTATTTTGAACCCAAACTAGTCTCAAAATTATCATCTGTATATATATGTACTCAGGTTGTTTAATAACCACATTATATATTCATGAAAGATCTGTAATTTGGTGAATTGGAGAGATGTCATGCGTGTTGGTTTGGTTGTCTCTTTTTTTAATTTTTAATTTTTAAACAATATTTGATGGTGCGTGTAGTCAATTATTTGGGTGCTAAGTGATGTTGTGTCTGACCACAAAAAGTGATGTTGGTGATGTCTCTGTTTTGTTCTGGAGTTGATTTAGTTGGGGGCACGGGTTAAATTTTTGGTAAACTTAAAGTTATGCCAGTTCACTGTACTGGAGCAATTTCAATCTTTTTACTCATTCACTTATTTGGTGGAAAGTCTACAATCATATCTCACCCGCTATGCACTTCTGTGTTTTGGTAGAGGCGACTAATATGCTCATCTAGCTTGATAACTCTGATACTAGCTTTGCCATATGCTTTAGGTTATTTTCCAAAAGTTGAATTTTTGAACCATCCATCAAAAAAATTTCTCATTAAGTGAGAAGAAAATTACACATACTTAAACGTATCAATATCCAATAATGATTGATTTGAAAATAAAGATAAATAACTTATTACATGTAATTAAGGAGTTAATATTTTTGTCATCTAAGCCCTGAGAACTCCTACATAAGCATTTGTTGATGACCCTACCCACAACCAGCCATTATATTCATGAATTTCACTAATAGATTGGAGCCTTGTATCACTATCTCCATCTAACACCTCCAATAAATTACCTTGCTCATCAAGCTTTATTGCTGTTTGTACCCAAAAATGACACTTGAGTTATTATTGGCCATCTTTTATATTGGTCATTTCTCATGTTGGCCATTTCTCATATTGGCCATTTCCGTGTAGTGGCCAAGAAAATTTTCTTAACCCGTACACTCTTATTTGGTGGCCAACTCACTTTGGGGCCAATGAGTGTTTTTAACCCACTCCTCTTTAAATTGTGGTTTAAGGGCTAATAATTGTTTAAGACTACTAGCCAATATGGCCCACGACCCAAAAGAAGTTTTTAAGGCCAGTAATGAGACTATAAAATGGATGAACCCTTCTCAATAAAGGGGCCGGTAGAGATTTCTGGCCCATTCGCATAATCAACTCCGAAAAATGAGTCCAAAATTACTAGGAAGCCAAATCAAGCAATGAGTCCAACTTGGAAAAAATTCGGAAAGTTTTGCGAACAAGTCACCTAGATGGACAAGGACTCAATACGATCAAGTAAAGGACTCCTACTATGGAAAGAATTTCAATCTTCATCAATGACAAAACTTGGCCGCTAAGAAGAATCTCAGAAGTTCGAGTCCTACTAGGAGAATGAAGATGATGCCAGGAAATGACCCATTATCTAGGGTTGTATCCTAGCACCCTTATAAATAGAGGCATTCGAGAGAAGAGAAAAAAAAAAACATTAAGCATCCAATACACCCAAATACTCAAATCTCAAGAATCTCTCAAAGTTCTTTTGCTTTCAATTTTTTTTTAGTTGCTACCGTTCGAGGTGCTTTTAGGTTTCTCATAACTTTAGTCTCAAGATCATTAGGTTTGTAGCTCTGTCATTGCCTTCACAAGTATTGTGGTATCGATTTATTTTATGCACTTTAGTTTCATGCAATTGGATCGTTTTTATTTTAATTCTTGTTCAAGTTTTTTACTCAATACATAGATGTTTATTTTGTTCATTGTTCTTTTTAATATTGAAATTGATTTAGTTGGCAATAATAGCATTGAGTTTCAGTATAATTTTATCGTCTATAGTTTCTTTTATCTTTTTGGCCAATTTCATCATTGTATTCACGAATGCAACAATACTGTTCTAAGGAGGCCGAGACGCGACTCGGACTCTGATTCAGACTAAAGCCTTGTCCCCGAGGCTAGAAAAGAATCTAGGCCAAGAACGGTTCTTAGCTTGGCTGCACAATCGTTAGATTGGATTTCAGACTTAGGCATAAAACCCCAACATTACCATTCCAATTTCTATCGTGGCCTAGTTTGAGGCCCAATAGTGGCACGCCCCACACACTCACATCTAAACGGACCAAAAATCACTTTTGGCCAACCTTGGCTAAAAAACTAGTGAACAACCGCTATAGGATTTCCGGTTAACTATGGAACGACTGAAGCTTTTGGGACCCCCCCATTATTTAGGGCCACCCAAAATTCTCCTATGTCATTTCGTTGAATGTTATCTGCAGCCCTTTCTAATTGAAAAAAAAGTTCAGCCCAATAAGCTTTGGGTCCACGAAGCCAAAACCTATGAATTTTATTTGTGGCACCTTCGACTACTAATAGGAAAGAATTATCCTTGCTCATTGCCACACCATTTGCGAAACCCAAGCCAGGGAGCAACACTGTCACCACGTTTGTCCAGGGGTTATATTGCAATAACCTTCCTGTTTTGTCACCAGAGTTGATTACCGAAGGCCATGCCCTATTGAGGAAAAAAAACAAAAATAAATGTTAAACAAATTAAAAAAAAAAATTGATGAAATTATCCATTGAGTTGTGTAATATGTACCTTCTTTGGTATATTGTGCTAGTATCTGTAAAATAAACCATTCATGTTCCAGTGTCAATGTCTAAATCATTTAGGAAACGGAATGGCACTCCTCCAATAGAATTGGCAACTTTTTGTGTCAAACCACCATTGGGGCCTGTCTTTAGAAGTCCAAAATAGGCATTTGCAACGTAGAGTTCGCAAGTTATAGGGTCGGACTTTAGGCCAAGTGGTCTCTCGCATATAGGTTCAGTGGCTGGGTTGGTTGAGCCATCACATAATAACCTTGGCCTATTTAATATAAAATTCACTCAATCAATTTTATATTTGATTTAAAAAGGAAAATTAAGCATAAAATTAAGTCGACAGAAACTTGGAGGCAGAGTGTTAAAAAATCGATCTATACCTGTATGTCCCGTATGCGGAGGTGTATGCGAACTCAGTCCAACCAAGCTGAGATCCTTGCCACTTGAAGATTATGCCGTCTGAAACTCCGACGTACGGTCCTCTTCCATGGGTGTCGAAAGCAACGCTTTCGGGGCCAGTCACCCTCGAGAGGTCAATTTGAAGGTAACACCAGAGGTTATGATGAACCACAGAATAACCTTCTCCAAACTTAGCAGCCGATAGAACGCTAATTAGGAAGAAAAGGAATAAGCACGACAACCTCATCTTCACTAATCGAGTATGATTGAAATTACTGAATACTGACTGATGAAGTATGATTAATTGACTGATCGAATATGATTGAAATTACTTGTACCACTTGTGTTTGATTTGGCTGCATAAGTCTGCTATTTATAAACAAGTTAGCAGCTTGCGATATATCCATTTCATACAGGATTTGGATTATCTTTCATTTCCTTACTTTAATTTGTTTATAGAGTCCCATTAGAAATAGGAAAAACACAATTATAGCATATAAATGTATAAATTTAAGATAGTGTTGCTAGCCCAATCACTATGGGATTTCCTGGATCACTATTAGGATGATTACATATAAAAAATTGTTAAGACTTTGAAACATTCATTATTGTTTAACTAAAAAACTTAAAACGTTGTACCAAAAAAAGTAAAAATTTGATGTCTTGGGATAAAAGCCCAAATACCCAAAATAATCTCCGAGTGTGGATTAGTAAGATCCATCTGAAGCCCTACAAGCTTGTTAAGGCCCAACAGAAAGACTAGAAGGAGCATAAGCCCAAGGCTAGTCCTATCCTACAAACTAGAAGAGTATATGATAATATCCCCAACTCCATCTAATAAGACTAATATATTGTGTTGCAACTTGCAAGCCGAACCAAACTCTATTGTCAAATTCATAAAACTCACTCCTCATTTGATCAAGACACTACCAATAATCCTTCATTAAATGTTGAGGCAATCGGATACGTATGAAATTCCTAACTCATTCAGTCATTCCATACTTTTTTTTTTTTTTTTACAACTTTGAGCCAACTCTAGGAACTTAACATTCTTACCCAAAAAAAATAAAAATAAATTAACATTGGAGAATATTTTAAGAACACCATACTAATAATTGACCAATCTATTCAAATTATAATATGCATAAACTCAAATAATTAAAAAAATCTTTAAAACAATATATATGTTATAAAATCACACCACCACACACAGAAATGCTAGAAATCGCTTCATTATATCAAATTTCATCTTCACCATTACAATACAATTCCTTTTCGGGGGCGCCGGGGGGGGGGGGGGGGGGGTTATTCAGACCACCCAATTTTGCTGAGTTGACCACCCCCCTAAATTTTTGCCCATTTTGCCCCTGCATGCCCACTCTCCAATTTTGGCTGGCCACCCCTCCCCGCCGCCGGCGCAACCCCACCCCTCCCCCCCGGCGCGACCCCAACTCTCCCATCGTCGATCGACCCTACCCCTCCCCATGGCCGGCGCGACCCCCCACCCCCGATCTCTATTCTCTCTCTCTCTTCCCTCTCTGCCATTTTCTCTCTCTCCCCTCTGTCTGCCTCCCTCCCTCACCGGACCACCATGGGTGGCCGGCGCGACCCCCGATTTGGAAGTCTATTGGGTCACGCCGGCCACCCATGGTGGTCCGGTGAGGGAGAGAGGCAAACAGAGAGGAGAGAGAGAAGATGGCAGAGAAGAGAAGAGAGATCGGGGGTGGGGGTGGGGAGGGGTAGGGTTGACCGGCGATGGGATGGTTGGGGTCGCGCCGGCGGGGGGGAGGGGTGGGGTTGCGCCGGCCACCCATGGTGGTCCGGTGAGGGGGAAGGCAGAGAGAGAGAGGCAGAGAGAGGGGAGAGAGAGGGAAGAGAGAGAGGGGAGATGGGGTGGGTCAGTGGGTGGGTCGCGCTGGCGGTGGGGAGGGGTGGCCGGCCAAAATTGGAGAATGGGCATGCAGGGGCAAAATGGGCAAAAATGGGCAAAAATTTAGGGGAGTGGTCAACTCAGCAAAATTGGGTGGTCTGAATAGCCCCCCTTCCTTTTCTTGTATTTGATATAAGTATAACTGTATAAGAAAAGCTAAAATATACAATTTTGAATTGTTGAGAACTTGAGATCCAATTTAAAAAAATTTTATTTTCGAAAATGAAATTAAAAAATTTGTATTTTAATTATTATTTAGAAAAAAAAGAGCTTTTTAAAATTCTAATAGGGGGGCTATTCAGACCACCCCATTTTGCTGAGTTGACCACCCCCCTAATTTTTTGCCCATTTTTGCCCATTTTGCCCTCCTCTCCTCCTCCCCCACCCAGCCACCACTCCCCCACCGATCCCCTCCCCTCCCCAGCCCGCCCCCAGCCAACCCACCCCTACCCAACCAGCTCGCACCCCCTCACCTCAAGCCCCGCCGCCGTCGCACCCATCCCCAGCCCGCCCGCACCCCCCTCACCCAAGC